>NC_063344.1:62297389-62322988 GCF_021869965.1 Rhincodon typus | reverse complement strand
GGTGGAGTGTGTACTGATGGTGGAGTGAGTACTGATGGTGGAGTGGGGGCTGATGGTGGTGAGTACTGATGGTGGTGGGTACTGATGGTGGAGTGGGTACTGATGGTGGTGGGTACTGATGGTTGAGTGTGTATTAATGGTGGTGCGTACTGATGGTGGTGGGTACTGATGGTGGTGGGTACTGATGGTGGAGTGGGCACTGATGGTGGTGGGTACTGATGGTGGAGTGGCTAATGATGGTGTAGTGGGTACTGATGGTGGTGAGTACTGATGGTGATGAGTACTGATGGTGGAGTGAGTACTGATGGTGGAGTGGGTACTGATGCTGGTGGGTACTGATTCTGGTGGGTACTGATGGTGGTGGGTACTGATGGTGGTCAGTACTGATGGTGGTGGGTACTGATGCTGGTGGGTACTGATGGTGGTGGGTACTGATGGTGGTCAGTACTCATGGTGGTGAGTACTGATGCTGGTGGGTACTGATGGTGTTGAGTACTGATGGTGGTGAGTACTGATGGTGGAGTGGGTACTGATGGTGGAGTGGGTACTGATGGTGGTGAGTACTGATGTTGGTGGGTACTGATGGTGGTGGGTACTGATGGTGGAGTGAGTACTGATGGTGGAGTGAGTACTGATGGTGGTGAGTACTGATGGTGGTGGGTACTGATGGTGGTGGGTACTGATGGTGGAGTGAGTACTGATGGTGGAGTGAGTACTGATGCTGGTGAGTACTGATGGTGGTGGGTACTGATGGTGGAGTGAGTATTGATGGTGGTGGGTACTGATGACGGAGTGAGTACTGATGGTGGTGAGTACTGATGCTGGTGGGTACTGATGGTGGTGAGTACTGATGGTGGAGTGAGTACTGATGGTGGAGTGGGTACTGATGGTGGAGTGAGTACTGATGGTGGTGAGTACTGATGGTGGTGGGTACTGATGGTGATGGGTACTGATGGTGGAGTGAGTACTGATGGTGGAGTGAGTACTGATGGTGGTGAGTACTGATGGTGGTGGGTACTGATGGTGGAGTGAGTACTGATGGTGGTGGGTACTGATGACGGAGTGAGTACTGATGGCGGAAACACTGTTGTTGAAACTGCTGTTGGTGGACCTTCTGGCTTTATACAGGTTGGATTGATTTCTCCCTTTTCTGGCCTTTAACTTATTCTGTCCCGAGTCACTGTGTAGCACGAAACCGGTGATATCCATAAGGTGAATAAACAAACTGTTTCTCAGTGACACAGATCATTTTAATGCATGGAATTGTCCTGAGGGTACTCTTGCTCTGATTCGCTCCTTCGCTATGTTAATGCAGCTCATCCCTTACTCCCCATTTATCCCCAGTGACCGGGCCAGAAGTGGTCTGTCCCTGAATGATGAGGTTAGCCTAACCCTACTATCCAATGGTGCTCTGCACTGCTATTGAGACTTACTGAATCACCCTATATATTGGATATGTTATTTTCATGTCATTAATCTTTTGCTTGCATCCCAGCATTTTACCTGACAAACAGTAACACAGTCAGTTCTGCCAGCCAGCATAGTAGGTCAGGCAGTAGCCTTCTCCACCCAATTCATATCTAACCCTAACCTTAAAGCATGTTCAAATGTCTTCCAGGTCAAGGATTCCTGCAGCTGGCACTACCTTACCCATTACAGCACTGGTTTGTGAGATTATTTGGAGATGAGTGTAAAGTAATTGATCCTCAACAGCAGGTCTATTCGCCTCTGCTGTACTCTACATGTACTTCATCTTTAAGAGAGAGTTCACCTTTAAGGACACCATGTGATGTGCGTATGCAACGTGGCAACTCTGCCTGGCACCGCGTGCTCTGTGGGACTTTAAATTGCACACACACACAGATCAGCCGGCTTGCTGTAATGTCTACCTCCTAACTTGTAATGTTAAATAATCGAACCAAGAGGTTATCAATCCTTGATGAACCATTGATCATTAGGCTGTTATTAGTGACACAACACCCCATCAGATCTTACCATTGAGTTTTTTTTTCTTTATTCATTCACGGGATGAGGGCATTGCTGGCGAGGGAGCATTTATTGCCCATCCCTAATTGCTCAGAGGGCAGTTAAGAGTCAACCACATTGCTGTGGGTCTGGAATCATATGTAGGACAAACCAGGTAAGGATGGCAGTTTCCTTCCCTAAAGGACATTCATGAACCAGATGGGTTTTTCCTAACAATCGAGAATGGATTCATGGTCATCATTAGACTCTTAATTCCAAATATTTATTGAATTCAAATTCCACCATCTGCCGTGGTGGGATTCAAACCCGGGTCCCCAGGACATTATCTGGGTCTCTGGATTAACAGTCCGGCGATAATATCACTAGGCCTACTGCCTAGCCATTATGGGTACGCTAGAGAAGTGCAGTCCTGTCAGCTTCATGTTTGGGATTAATCCCTCATCCATAAATTGTTCTGACTCTGAGCTTCTATTCAATAGCCACTCCATTTCCGATGTCTCTCGCCATGGAGGATAGGGCTTCAATGTACTTACATGTTTAAACTTTATGTAGGTGATGTCCTTTAATGTGGATTTGATCAACTCCACCCACTCCTTCTCTCCCTGTGTGTCTTCCTGTGTGCCGATGATGTAAATATCATGGGGGATGTCCACAGCTGTGTCATCCTGCGTTTTCCCCTGGCCTCGGCAAAGGAACCACGACCGTATGTCCGCTGGCGGTGAGGCATTACCTAGACGAACAACAGCAACAACAACTTGCCTTTACAAAGTGCCCTTCACAGAGCAAAGGTCATTCACAGAGGTGTTATCGGACAGATTTTGACCCCAAGTCACGTTAGCGAATATGAGGACAGGAGCCAAAAGTTCAGTCAAGGAGTTGGGAGAGTTTTTAAAGGAAGAGAGAGAAATGGTAAGGGGGAGAGGTTTAGGGAGACAATTTCAGAGCTGAGGGCCTCAGTGGATGAAAGGCAAAGGTGAAACGATTAAAATCAATGTAGAAAAGTAGAGTTTTCAAAGAACTGTGGGAGAAGGAGCTCACAAAGAAAAATGGGAAAGGGAATAGGCTATTGGAGAAATTTGAACACATGGATGTGAATCTCAAAATCAAGGTGCTATTGGATAAGACAGCACAAGAAACAGAGCTCTATTTTGAGGGATCTTCTTTCCACATATTTTCTGGGATTCTCGGGTCTCAGACCTCTCCTCTCAGTGAGCTGTCACCATGGGCTAGCCCCAGGAGGGGGCTGGCTCAAGCACCTGGCCTGACTGGTGCTTTCATAACCCATCGAATTCCCTATTAGTCACTTGTGGGTGGGTGGCCCTGCCAACTCCCATTCCCTCTCCAGGAAAATGGCATGTGTGTGTGTGTGTGTCTGTCTGTCTGTCTGTGTATGTGAGTGTGTGTGTGTATGTGTGTGTGTCTGTGTGTCTGTGTGTGTGTGTCTGTGTGTTTGTGTGTGTGTGTGTATGTGTGTGTGTGTCTGTGTCTGCATGTGTGTGTCTGTGTGTGTCTGTGTGTGTGTGTGTGTGTGTGTGTGTGTATGTGTGTCTGTGTGTGTGTGTCTGTGTGTGGGGGGGGAGGGGAGGTGGATGGGTGGTTATTGGCACCAGCAAACTGGCATTCTGCTTTTTAGCACAGACTTACGCACCTGCCCACCTCTGCTGGGGGCAAAAATCAAGCCCATCCTTGTGATTTGATTGTTCTCTCGAAATGGATCACTGAAGATTTTAATTTAGACAAATAAATGTCTAACATGTCCCTTTTGAATAAAATAGGCATTTGGAATGTGTTACACATGATATAGGAGAGTTAGAAGGATGCTGGGGCAAAGTAACACGAGGCTGGAAGAGTTTAACATTGGAGAGTAGATAGTGGAGCAAATGTTGTAGTGAATAAGAGAGCAAGGTTGGTATATGTGTGTAACTGTTAGGACCGTATACTAAATAATTCCTCTCACTCTCTAGCGTGCTCACCACCAAAACCCCTTACCCATGTTCCAGGTTCCAATGAAGACGTTGATCATGTCGGGTTCTGGGAAGTCTGAATGTTTATTCTTCATCAGCTGCAACAGTTGGCAGAACCCTTCCCGTTTCTGAAAATAAGGAGGCAGAAGTTCGAATGAGAACACCACAGGCTGAGCGTGGTTTTAGATAATCTATACTGATCTAAATAGCAGTCTCAAAAAGGACCACTATAACACTGCCAGTAAAAAGGCAAATAACATTTATTTATCTTGATTCATGTTGCTATCACTACTAGTTTGCAACTGGTACATTTCACACCTTCATTCACCTCCTCCATCCTGGTGTACACTCTCTCCCAGTTCTCTCATCACCCTTTTGTTAGCCTTTCCCAATCCAGTTTTCTCTCCTCTTATTCTGCACTTCCCCTATTCCTCAATTGTTACCCTCTGGTTCACCTTGCTCCTCATCCGTTGGACATGCCTCCAGGCTCTATTGGAGTGTAGACAAGAGGAGCTTTCCTCTGAATATAACTCAGTTAGATGTCTTGAGCAGCATCTATCCCTCAACAAAATCAAACCAAAACAGACTTCAAACAAGAATAAGTGCCCCAAGGCAGCTTACAGGCTGAGTAATTAAACAAATGAAAGCACACGAAGACTGGGGAGGTGAATTTTGAAGGGGATTTTAAGGTGGAACTCTGTGAGGGAAGCAGTGAGACAGAAGAATTTAAGCAAATAATTCCAGAGCATGAGGTCTGGATGGCTAAGAGGCATGGCTAGCTTTGTGGGGTTGTTTGGAGGAATAGATGAGAATAGTCAGAGGAACACAGGGCAACAAAGGATATATAGGAGGTGACAGATGGGGAGGATGTAGAGAATTTGCAATTTTAGATGCAGGAGTGATGGTTGAACAGGCCATTGAGGGATGGGAAATAGGCACCAGAGAATGAGGGAGGTCAGCCAATGATTGCTCTGGAATGGTCATGTCTGGAGGTGACAAAAGGATGGATAAGGCAGGAGTGGTGATGCCTGATGTTACAAAGATGGCCTTTGTGTGAATGAAGAGTTGGTGTCAGAAATTAGTTTTTGTTTAAATGGGACAACAAGAGTTCAGTCTGAGACAGTGACCAAGGAAAGGGTCGTCCAGAGTCAGGAAATTGCGACAAGAGCTGAAGACAATGGCTTCAGTATTTCCACTGTTCAACTGAATGGAATATCTCATACGTTGGTGACAGGGAAAAAAAAATCTGAGCAGGTAGAAGCAAAGCCAGAAATGTGAGGATAGAAAGAGAAACCATTTCTTGAGATGCTCTCACAATTGTATAAGTGACATCAAGCAAAAATAATCTCACTCAACCGAACAATGGACAAGAGGTCTTGAGGAAAATGCTACAGGCAAGTGTGCCAGAAGTTGCAGCAAAGGTGTTATAAGAGAGGAAATATTATTCCCCCCTGTTTCAGTCACATTTGACTGTGAGTGGATTGGTTTGAGCTTCAGGGGTGAAAGCCTATTGAGACAGTTTCAGATATGAAGAGATGAGAAAGATGAGAGGAGATTTGAGAAGCAACAACACATTCAAGGAATTTGGAGAAGAAAGTTGGATTGGAGATGGATGCAAGTTTCCAAGGAGAGAGCATGAAGTTTTTGAGAAGGGGATGGCGACAAAGATTCTGACAAGGAAACGGACAATACTTGCAGAGAGGAAGCCGTTTACAATCTCAACCAGCACGGGATTCAGGGAAAGGAAGTTAATAGTCAGCAGTTCAATGGGAATGCAGTCAAGGGAGCAAGTGGTGAGACTCATTGAAAGATTGATTTCAGGATGAGTAAGTGAAAAGGAACTTGCCTACCCTGAGACTTCTGTTTAAAACAAAAATCACCACAGTGAGAAAAAGAAGTGAGGTAAGTGATTGGATCATTGACTTTGAGAACAAAGATCCGTGTGACAAACCTTGGAGTCAGTGAAAACGTACTCCTTCCGTTGTGTTTTCTTCATCTCGGAATCGATCATGATCACCAATTTGTTCGGGAACTTGTGTGATTTGATTAACTGCAAAACTGAGACAAGTAGTACCAGTGAGAGAAGGAAGTTACACGGAAACCACTTTCTTTATGAGTCACTTTGAGCATTTGCAGTTCTGGTAACAGCCAGTGGTCAGCCACAGGATACAGAGTCCCAGATCCAAAGAACTTGGTACATCTCTCAGATCCTAGTGCCACATCATTGGAAACAAGACACAAAATTTCTGTTCTCAGAAAATTAGTAAAAATATAACTCAGGATAACTGCAGTAAACACATGGATTCCCTTGAAACAGCAATTAGGTATCAGTGGTCATAGAGATAGCCAAAGGGCAGCCATTAGTTGCAACATCCTTAAGACAGCTAAATAGCACCAATAAGAACACAGATACCCAGCAGAGCTAAAAGCCATTCATAACCATACAGATGTGAGAGGCATCACTTGGCATGTTTAGAAGACCATTGAATGCAATGCCAAACCATAAATCCCTTTATAAGCTTTTTGCATCAATATTTAAGTAATAATACCACACAGATAATGCAGTGTAGCCAGGACATTCAGCAGAAAATTGATCAGAAATCTTACTTCTGTTGTGACTGTAAAATTTGTCTTCTGGCCCATCCTTTGATTTCTTCACAATTAACTTCCCATGTTCTATGTCCACCTTCAAATGGAGTTTCATGAAGATTCCAAAACTATCCAATTTCACCTGCAATTTAAAGGAATCCTTACGAGTAAATCTGATCTTCTTTAGCTCAAACTAAGGAGCTGCTGTTTGAACAGAAAATGGCGTTTAAGGATGATAATTGGTCATTTCAAAGGGCAGAACGGTTTAGGGGCAGGTGATTTTGTTTTGGAAAGGTGGGGGTTCGGTGACAATAGAGATTCTAAAAGACAACCTGATTCAAGGCATGAGGAAAATGCCTTTGTAAACTTTTTTGATTCTAAGCAACAACATTTGTCTTGGAGACTGTGACTAGAAAACACTGGAGTGCAAAAAGTACCTACCTCAAAGGTTACAGGTGCAATTTCAGAGTGTTGACCTTCAGCATCTGTGTCCGGAGACTCTGGCTCGAAATCTTTCACCTGTGCAATGTAAATTAGGGAAAGAATTGGACTGACAGTATATCAGCATGATCCCACCCGTTTCTTCACTTGCCAATTTTATCCCCTGTCCTAAGGTGATAACTCTTATGAGGCTTATAATCCACGGAGCTTGTACTCCCTCACATCCTGATCCCTATTGCTCATGCACTGTGAGAATATGTGTTGCAGGACAATTGTTATATTATTGGTTTAGTAATTCAGCTGCTCTGACTAATAATTTGGAAAAGACAGGTTTGTGCCCTTTGGAGATTTTGAAATCAGTGTTTAAAATCTGAAAATAAAAATTTGTAACACCTCGTCTGACCCCTGCAATGGAAGCAGACTAAGTCAGGACAGGAGAAGGTTACTGATGCAGGGCTCCCGAATTGTGTAGCTCAGTGTCACACTGCATGGTGTAATAAGTGACCATCTAAAGCTAGTGACCTTGGGGCAAGTATGTGTGGAGTTGCCCCGAGTTATGCTCAGGTAATGAAACACTGGTTAAGTATTTAATTAAGTAATTTTGATTTCATGTGGAACTGTAATGAGCAGGTTCAATGTTAAGAAAGAGTGTGCGATAGGCTAAGACTCATGTAAGACAGAATCCCTCGAGATAGATATGTATCTCTCCCGCTATTGACTTAACTGAGAGCAGAGAGCTTAATACAGACCAGGGATCAAAAAAAACCAAGACCCTTTATGATCTGTATACAAGGGGTCATGGAACAGGTTTTCAGATACACATCAGAATAGTGCACACTCATGGAGATTGTCAATCCTAATGAGTGACCCGAAGCAGGACAACATGAATTGCTGTATTTGAAGTCAATCTCCCACATTAACTCTGGTGCGAGTTTGCAAATATCTAGATACCTGGTTCTCAATGGTTGAGAGCATTCTGCTCAGTTCTTCAGCTGTTGAGAGCAATCTTCCGACACTCCCATCAGAAGCAATCTGGAAACAAACACAATTAAAGGTGAATCGATGCTGCTTTCCTTCCCATGTGGACATATCAACTCAATTGATAGCAACATCTGGTTTTATTTTCATTTAATGTGTGAGCATGAGCCTCATGGACAGTTAGTCCCCACTGAATGAGGAGGTAATTTTCAGTGATCATGCAATAATCCTCAGTGAGTGGAGAGGTAAGATTCTAATGAAAATCAACTTCTGTGAACAAATAGCTAATCTCCAGAGATTTCGGAAATAACATACAGTGAACAGAGAGCTAACCTCTTTGTTATTCTTCACATTATTTTTTTACCGTTTCAATTGATGTAAGTATCACCAGCTAGGCCAACGTTTATTGCCATTCCCTAAAACCCTCAGACAGTTAATGGTGAGCTGCTGCCTTGAATTGCTTCAGTCCATGAGGTGTAGAGACACCTACTGTATTGTTATGCAGGAAGATTCAAGTTTTTAATACAGCAACAGTGAAAAAAGCAAGCCTTTCTGCTCTTATGATGCTGCTTGGCCTGCTGTGTTCATCCAGCTCTGTACCTTGTTGTCTCGGATTCTCCAGCATCTGCAGTTCCTACTATCTCTGATAATGTTCCATGTCAGGATATTGTGTGGCTCAGAGGGAAACTTGGAGGCAGTGATGCTCCCATGTATCTGCTGCCCTTATTCTTCTTGCTAGTAGAGGTCACGGGTTTGGAAAGTACTGTCAAGGGAGCCTTTATCAGTTGCTGCAGTGCATCTTGTAGATAGTGCACACTGCTGCTACAGTGTATCAGTGGTGGAGAGAATAAATATTCAAAGTGGTGAATGGGGTTCTTTGCCCTTGACGGTGTCTAGTTTTTTGTGTATTGTTGGGGCTGCGTCCACTGGAGAATATTTCATCACACTCCTGACTTGTACCTGGTAGACTATGAAGAGGCTTCAGGGAGACAGGAGCTGAGTTCCTTGCCACAGAATTTATAGCCTCTGATTTGCAGTTAAAGTCACAGTATTTATATGCTGGTCCAGTTCAGTTTCTTGTCAATAGTAATCCCCAGGATATTGATATTAGGAGATTCAGCAATGGTCACACCAATGTATCTGGGGAGTCATGACTGGTGCTGAACATTGTGCAATCATCAGTGAACATCCCCACTTCCCATCGTAGGAAAGGGAAGGAAGGTCATTGATGAAGCAGCTGAAGATGGTTGGGCCTAGGACACTGCCCTGAAGAACTACTGCAGAGATGACTGATCTCCAGCAATCACTCTGTGCTAGGATAGACGCTCACTGGTGTGGAGAGATTTTGCCCTTGTCCCACTGATTTGTTTTTCCAGGGCTTCCCAATGCCTCACTTGGCAGCATTTGGAATATTTGAGTAGTCTTGCACCCAATATCTAATGAAGGATGTGCCGAACTTGGAAAATCCAGAGGAGGTTCACAAGAATGATCCTGGGAATGAAGAGCTTGTCACATAACGAGTGGTTGAGGACTCAGGGTTTGTACTTGATGGAGTTTAGAAAGATATGGGGGGATCTCATTGAAAAGTACAGAATACGGAGAGGCGTGGATAGAGTGGATGTGGAGAAGATGTGTCCACTAGTACGAGAGACTTGGCACCAAGGGCACAGCCCCAGAGTGAGGGGATGACCCTTTAGAATGAAGATGAGGACGAATTTCTTCAACCAGAGGGTGGCGAATCTGTGGAACTCATTGCTACAGAAGGCTGTAGAGGCCAAATCATTGAGTGAATTTAAGAGAGAGGTAAGATAGATTCTCGATGATTAAAGAGATGAAAGTTATGGGGAGAAGGCTGGAGATTGGGCCTGAAAAACATATGAGCCATGATTGAACTGTGGAGCGGATTCAATGGGCTAAATGGCCTAATTCTGCTCCTATATCTTATGGTCTAAATGCTGCCTCGATATCAAGGGCAGTCACTCTCACCTCACCTCTGGAATTCAGCTCTCCTTTCCAGGGTGTGTTGGACAAGATGAGTGAGGGGGCAAATCCATGGCAGATGAAATATAACATGGATAAATGTGAGCTTATCCATTTTAGTAGCAAAAACAGGAAGACAGATTCTTATCTGAATGGTGATAGATTGGGAAAAGGTGGAGGTACAATGAGACCTTGGTATTCTTGTACACCAGATGCAGAAAGTGAGCATTGCAGGAGCAGCAGGTGGCGAAGATGGCAAATATTATGTTGGCTATCATAGCGAGAGGGTTTGAGTACAGGAGCAGGGGTGTCTTGCTGCAATTGTACAGGGCCTTAGTGAGACCACATCAGGAGTATTATGTGCAATTTTGTTAGCCTTATCTGAGGAAGGATATCTGGCTTGTTACTGCCCAGCCACAATGATGTTCTGTCTCTCACACAAATAATTAATGTGGTATATGATTTTCAATGCCTGTGTGATACCAGTTATGAAGGACATATGTCTGAGAGACTGGTGGAATGTATCAAACAGCATGTCTCTTCAGCTGTTCACAAGCAGAGTACTGGTTTTATCTAACCAGTCCGTTCTTGCAAAACCAAACTAACTGACATTGGATATGATTCTGCAACTGGACAACATTTGCTGGATAATCCTGAATTTGCAAGAAAATATGTTGTCAATTACTCTAGAATTGTCAGTCAAACTTGCAGTGTGGTGCACTTGTGTATACTTGTTGCAGAGCCCTGTTCTTTGTAAACAGAAAGAATATGTCGATGCACTGTCCCTGTTACAGCAAAACAAAATAGGCAAGAGTCATCCGCTGGCTCATTTCGTAGGGGAATCTCAGTCAGGGTCAACCTGCCTGGTAAACAAAAATAAATAAAGCCTGGCTGTTATTTGTCAATTAATAGTTGCATTCTCCATGACAATTATTCTACTACAGTCACTTTCCAACCAATCTGCACTCTTTGCTATATGCTGTTTTTTCCCTTTAATTAGCATTCTTGTGAAATGTCCTGATGAGTGCAAGAGGAAAAGCTTTGACAAAATGTGCCTTTTTTCAGCAATACTCATGTTCTTTACCACTAATTGACTACTTATTCAAAATAAAAGGTATATTGGGCAGTGTACTGGCCTCTCTTTTATAGATAATAATCGTGCAGTGACGCTTCATAGAAGCATCATACCAGGGTGGCTGGTGGTGATTTTGCTGATTGGCACTGTACCCATGCAGTGAGCTGAAAGTCAGCTACCTTAGTGCGTCAGTCTCAGAAGCCCCGATTGTATTTCACATTCATCAGGCAGTCAGGCCAAGACCCAGTCACCCACCAGACGGCCACAGATCTTCAGGCCCAGCAGCGCCACCAGAAGCGGTGGCCAAATCTGGGGCTGCAGGTAGCCAGGGCCAGCGGGAGGCTAGTAAGTGAAAGTGGCTTGATTGTACTCACTGGGATCAGTCAGGCAGACCCTAACCTGGGTTAATTGTGAGACTGGGGAGTTGGGTGGTGAGGAGGGGCACGGGGAGGGAAAGGTTAACCACCAGGGAGAAGATGGGGCCCCCTGTCAACCATGGTGTGTCAATTCAGGTTGGAAACTCCCAGTAAGTAACCCAGTCATGAGTCAGCACAATAAAAGAAATGCAAAGGAGGAAGCTGGAAGATGCAAACTCTCACTGCAGAGGCACTGTGTTACACAGCAGCAGACGGGACTGTTTGATGCTCTGTGACACAGTGACATTAGGTTCCCAGACAGGTTGCTCTGCAGACTCATTACAGGTGGAACTGCATGTTCATAATGCCAGCAGCATGTCCAGGGAAACTTTTTTGGCAATCCGCCCAGCAAGAGTGACGTGTAACATACACAAAAAAGGGCTGATAAAAGGTTCTCAAGAGAACCGAAGTCACCTGATTGGCTCACAACAGCCAATTGGTGGCAATCGTCAAGAAAGATTCACACTGACACTGAAGCCTGCTTCCTGCTGACATGTAAGCTAAGCAAAAGAGGAGAAGGGGAGAGAGATGCAGCCAAAATAATGCTGAAAAGTAGGCCGTTGTCTGGCACTTCTTTGCTCACAGTCCTTGGCAGTCGCTCTTTCTAAGCGTTAGCTGTGAGTCAGTGGGTAGCATGCCTGGTTCTGAATCAGAAAGACCTGGGCTCCCAGTCTCGTTGCAAATGCTTCAGCGTGAAATCCTGGCTGACCACCCCAGTACAGCACTGACCAAGTATTGCACAGTCAGCGGGGCTGTCCTTCGGATGAGGTCTTGCGTGCCACCTCAAAAAAGAAATCCCACAAAAATACTTCCTTTCAGGATGGCAGGGTCCTGCTCAATTTTCATCCCACTGCCAATATCACCTAGAACAGATGGTCCGCAGTTTCTTGGATCTTGCTGTGAGCAATTCAGTTGAGCATTTCTTACCATAGACACACTTAAAACAAAGGTATTTTACCAGGTGTATTGGGATGTTCCATACTTGTGAAAGGTGCTAAACAAATGCAGGCCTTTCTTGGCAATTCTCAAACACCTCTTTTCCCTGTTGTACAATCCAACTATAACCGTCCCACAGCTACCTTGCTATGCTGGCGAGTTGGGAACTGGACTTCCCAGTGTTAAACTCAACCCTACAGACCAGCAAACTCCAGCACTTTAGATCCACAATGGGTTGGTTGCTCTCAGCTGGAAAGGCTTGGTGTGGGTCGTGACATGTTCCTTAGCCACCTAGGGCCTTTTAAAGAAAGCGGACCAGGGGTTGGAGGTAGAGTGGGGTTGGCGGAAAGGTCAGGGTACACTGTCCTGTATATTAAAAATTCACAGCAAATTCACTGTAAAAAAAGACTAAGCAGGGACAGTCAGCAACCAAAAGGTGACTGGCCTCAGGAGTGATAATACTTGAAGAGAAATCCTTCCTAGTTTTTTTGAGAGTCTTACTGGATATTACAGTAAGAAGGACAAAACATCCCTGCTGAGACTGCAAAACAATCTTTCGTTGTGGTCGTGACTTCCCCCAGAGTTATTTTTACTGAAGTTCATGCCATTGTTTGCTGAGCAGCAAAGAAACATGAGATACAAACCCTTCACTGCTAAGCTGCAGCAAGATCAAAACAAGAGATTAATGCTTATTTGAAAAAAAGAGAGTTTTATTTGAAGCTACAGCCACAGCAGGAAGTGCTGAAAGGAGCTTCACATAATTTCTATCATAAAGTGAAACATGTGGACAGGAACTAACCTTTGAGGAAAGCTTAAGGTCACTGAATTTCCCCACTTTGTAAAAACCTTTGTAACCTTGAGTTGACGTGAGTGGAAAAATTCTGAAGGGGATTAATAAAACAGATCCAGGCAAACTGTTCATGGTGATAAGTGAAAAATGTCAACACTAATGTCCAAAAGGTACAGTACTGTGGAAAGCAATAACCTGATAAATCACAGGATTGAAAACAAAACCTGCTGAACCAATGATAGAGAGTTAGCACAGGGGATGGAAAGCCTGGTTAATAAGGTGGATTGTTACAAGGCTTCTAGAAATGGGGACAGAGAGAGAAGAGAGATGGAGGGAGAGGAGAGAGAAGACAGAGAGAGAAGAGAGAGAGGGGAGAGGGGGAAGGGGAGGAGGGGGGGAGGGAGAGGGGGGAGGGAGAGGGAGAGGTCGAAGGACCTAGATTACCAGACAGTACAGCCAATTAGACAGCTCAAAGTTCTGCCACAAATAGCAAAATGGATGCACAGGATTCTAAGAAACAGGGGATTGCAGAGGTAGAGCAGATGAGGTTTTGGAAGGATTTGAAGATTTTTCATTCAAAGTGATTGAGGAGCAGGTAGTCAGAGTAAACAGTTTTATTCAATTGATGGGATGTAGCTGGGTGGGCCAATATTTATTGCTGATCCCGACATGCCGTTGAGGAAGTGATGGCGAGCTTGAACCACTGCAATCCATTTGGTGCAGGTAGACCCACAATGCAATTGTGAGGGGGGGAAATTCCAAGATTTTGACACAGCAACAGTGAAGGAATAGTGATATATTTCCAAATTAGGATGGTGAGTAGCTTGGAGGGGAACTTGTAAGTGGTGGTGTTCCCATGGTGGTACTCCCCTTGCCCTTCTAGATTCAAATAGTCATGGGTTTGGAAGGTACTGTCCATGGAGCATTTTGAATTTCTGCAATGCATCTTGTAGATGGTATGCTGAGTGCAGTGGTGGAAGGAGTGAATGTTTCTGAACATGGTACCAATCAAGCCGGCTGCTTTGTCCTGGATGGTGTCAAGCTTCTTGAGTGTTGTTGGGGCTGCACCAATGTAGACAAGTGGGGAGCATTCCATCACACTCCTGAATTATGCCTTGTAGATGGTGGACAGGCTTTGAGAACTCAGGAGGTATGTTACCACCATATTCTTAGGTCTCTGAACTGCTCTTGTACCTGCTATATTTATTTAGCTAGTTCACTTCAGTTTCTGGTCAATGATAACCCCAGGATGTTGGTATCAGAGAATACAGCAATGGTAATACCATTGAATGTCAAGTGGTGAGGTTAAATTGACCATCTCCAATAAGATGCATGAATGTCACTTGCCACTTATCAGCCCAAGCCTTGACATTGTCCAGGTCTTTCTACATTTGGACATGGAAGCTTCAGTTTCTGAGAGATCATGATTGGTGCTGAACATTGCTGATGATTGCACATCCCCACCTCTGTCCTTATGATGGAAGGCAGGTCATTGATGAAGCAGCTGAAGCTGGTTAGGCCTAGGACACTAGCCTGGAGGAACTCCTGCAGAGATATCCTGGAGTTGAGACGACTGGCCTCCAACAGCTACAACCAGTTATTTTGTCCATGTTTGAACCAAGGCTGTAATGAGATCAGGAGCTGAGTGGCCCTGGTGGAACCCAAACTGGGCGTCACTAAGCAGGTTATTGCTGAGCAAGTGCTGATGATAGTACTATTGATAACAGCTTCCATCACTTTACTGATGATCAAGAGTAGACGGACAGGGCAGTAATTGGCCAAGGTGGATTTGTCCTGATTTTTGTGTACAGGACATACCCTGGGTAATTTTCCACATTGTCAGGTAGATGCCAGTGTTGTAGCTGTACTGGAAGAGCTTGGCTAGGAGAGTGGCAAGCTCTGGAGCACAAATCTTCAGTAGTATTCCTGGAATGTTGTCAGGACCCATAGCCGTTGCAGTATCCAGTGTCTCCAACCATTTCGTCACATCACAAAGAGTGAATCGAATTGACTGATGAGCAGTATCTATGATGTTGGGGATATTGTCAAAGGCCAAGATGAATCATCCACTTGGCACTTCCGGCTGAAGACTGTTGCAAATGCTTCAGCTTTATCTTTTGCAATGATGTTTTGGGCTTCCCACTTCTTGAGGATGAGGGTAAGTGCGGAGAATCGTCCTCAAGTGAATTTGGTTAATGTCCAGCATAATACATAACTGAATGTGGCAGGACTGCAGAGCTCAGATCTGAATTGTTGATTGTGGAATTGCTCAACTGTCTATCACTTGCTGCTTATGCTGTTTGGCACGCAAGTAGTCCTGTTTGGTCGTTTCACCAGGTGGACACCTCAATTTCAGGTATGCCCGGTGCTACTCCTGGCATACCTTCCTGCACTCTCCATTGAACCAGGGTTGATCCCCTGGCTTGATGGTAGTAGGTGAGGGGGGTGGGCGGGGGATATGCCAGGGCAAGAGGTTGTAGATTGTTCTAGTAATGGGAAAAAATGGCTTAAAGCAGCAGAGGAAATTGTTGGTTTATTCTGTATAAGTTACAAATAAGGAAATTAGTAATAAAGAGGAAAATCCAATGCATCATTTTAGCTCAATGATAACTGACATCGGACTTTATACTGGGCAGTGACACTAAAGCACACAGGGTAAAGATGTTCAAAAACCAATGAGAAGAAATTGAGGGATAAGGTGAGTGGGTTAATTACTGGGTTTAAAAGATTTAACAAGAAAGGTGGGCAAGTAGCTTTAAATTGTACTGTTAAGGATTTGTCAACCAGAGACAAGTTCAAATCCAACCAGCTGAGGAAGTTTTATTCTTTTGATTAAATTAATCTATAAATGAGAATAAAACACAAGTCTGAGCATGACTGAGGTGATCATTTCTGCATGGTAATGAATCCCACCATGTTCACGAACATTAATTAGGGGTGGAGATTTGCCATCCTCATCCAGTCTGGTGTATACACACCTCCAGACCCATGATAATGTGGTCAACTCTGATCTATTGCAAGAAATATCCTGGAAAACCACTCAGTTGTGGAGAAAATAGCTTGATCCCCACATTGTTTATGAGCAGTTTGGGATGGGCCATAAATTTTGGCCTGGCCACCAATTCATTCATGGGATTAGAGTAAGAATTTCAAAAAAAAGGTGAGGAATGAGGGATATGGTGTGAAGTTGAGATGGAGGTGTGGGACTGATCTATCAAAAATTCTCCAGTTGACAAGACAGTAGTTGGAAACAACAGCAAGTGTTGTGGGTTAAGGATGGGTTTGAATGCCAATGTGTGATGTTGTGCAGTTGACAAGCCCTGGCATGCCCCAGAAAACATCTCAGGAGGTGCACTTAATCTGTCCCATGATGTGTCGGCTTTACGAACTCTGGTTGAATGAACAGAAACACCTGCCTCACAAAAAAGCATCTTCGAAGAAAAACATTTCCTGTTTTCCATCAACTGCAGGTGGAATCCAACCTGTCTACAAATAACAAGACGACCCAATTTCACTGGAAAAAAATGCTTGTTTTTATTTGTGGTACCTTATTAAATCATCCAAATATCTCAAAGTGATAGGTTAATGTTGAATCACTCTGAAGTATAATTACACTATAAACTAGCGAGTACACAGTAGATGAAAAGGGGTGATACTTTGTACCTTGTTGGAATTAGGGAAGGGGTCTTTCCAGGCTGGTGGCACTACCAGCTGGACCAGTGGGCTGTGCACATGAATGTCCACGGCTGGGACCAGGTGGACGTACTCAGCATATGCCATCATTGGGAGTCAATTGGCACTTTGGCTCAGCAAAATCAGGTGAAGTGACTTCACTGTGTGGCATTCTGTACCTGCTCTGGCACTGGCATCACTCCATCGGTCATCTGACAGGATGGGCCCACATTGCAACAATGACTTACACTTCAAAAAAGGACCTCAAATAGCTACAAAATGCTTCGGGACTTGCGTGGTCATGAAAAATGCTGCAGAAATGCAAGTCTTTCTTTTTGTGGGAGACGCGCGATGCATTGCCTCAACATACGGGATGCAAAAATGTTCTGAGAAATAAATTAGAACAGATTGTAAAAGAAAAGCCCTTCGATCTCCCCATTGAAATTGATCAAGAAACAGATCAAACAACACCTACCCAGCAGTTATGAAACATGAGGCACGTTTGTTGCTGTGTCTGATATCAAATCGTCTCAGATTCCAGCTGAAACGAAGGCCTAAGGGCATTTTAACTCTTGCTATTTCTATGCAGTTGAACTCAGTGGGGAGTACAGGTTTCAGTGTTTGCGACAAATTAAACATGGCTAGGTGTTTGCCTCAAAATGATTGGCTTGCGGTGTTACCATAACCAGAGAAGTGGAACAAAAAGAGTGTGGAAGTGTAAAGCATGTGACATGTGATGCACATGCAACCCACTTGGGCCTATGCACTGTGTTTTGACAAGATTTTCCTTTCTGCAGACACAAAACAAGAAACATTCCCAAAATATATCCTACAGGCAGGGGAAGAACATGATGCAGATGGGGATTCTCCTTTTCAGGTGTCTCTGCACATGCTTTCTTCCAGCAAAGGGCTAAAAGATCCACTTGTTAAATTTTTGTTTCAATGCGTCTAACTGTTATGGTCAACTACATCAGAACGCACTATAAGCATATCAGCCTTTTGGTGTTGTCAAAAGATAAACCTTACATTACGAGCCCCTATTTCAACCAGTCCGTGTGATTGCTCTGCATTAAAATATTGGGCAGATTTTAACCCTCGCTGTTTGGTGGTCAAGTAGTAATAGGCAAGTTACTTATCCATTAGAACATTAACCTATTCCCATCATTCCAACTTTGCAGAATAGGTCAAAGGACCTACAGAAAGTACACAATGTTTACATAAACCAGAGCTTTATTACTTTATTAGGATCTCAAATGAGGCTAAGACAGCTTCCAGAAGCTCAGACATCAAAACCTTATGAAGGACAGAACTCCTCCAGTTTGAGAAAGAGGCCACTTCCTTTGGATGTCCTTTCCCCATTGCAAGGCCTGCACTTATTGCCAGTCCTAGCTGCCCTGACTGAATGGGCCACTAGACAACTTCCGAGGACAGCTAAGAGTCAACCACATTTCTTTGTCTTAGTCTCAGACACGCCAAACCAGCTAAGAACGGCAAATTTCCTTCCCTTAAGGCTGTTACTGAAATCAGGTAGACAAGCAATGATGGGAATGGTGACAATGAAACGGAGACTAGATTTTTACACACGACTTATTCATTGAGTTCACATTCTGCCAGCTGTTGTAATAGGATCTTGCCCTTGGATTATTAATTTGGCCCTCTGTTCAGTGACATTGCCGCCACTACACCAGTGTCTCTCTGTGCCTGTAGGGAGAAGGAGCAACAGCTTTCCTGTAGCCTCTTCCAGTGGAATTCACCTTCTCCCCAGCCTGGTCTCTGTCACCCTACCTCCCAACCATGATGGGCTCCTGTAACCCCTTGCTCACCTCTTAGCTGCAAGCCAGAGGCTACACTGTAGGTGACCAGTCAATACTTTAATCCTGTGGAAAGAGGGGGCGAGCAACCATTAAATTAACCCAGGGATTTAAAATAACACTGGCCTGAAACCTGCGAAACTGAAGTCAAATAACAGCCATTGAGTTATTGAACAGAGAAGCATTCTTAAAGGGCTGAACGGCCAGCTCCAACATCTATTTTGTGACATCAGTGAGCCCCATTCTCTAACGCTTTCAAAATCTGGTTGGCATTGAACTCAACACCATTGTTTAGCAAACCCCATGAAGTGTGTACATTGCACTGGTACCTGATTCTGCACGCTCCCTCCAGGGGCTGGCTGGTTGTCAAGCAGACTCTGAGATGTCTCCAGTGCAGACATTGTCTGGATTAGCTCGCTGAAATGCAAACATAAGTAATGAGATAATGGTTCACAGCAGGCAGTACATACAGTGTGAGACAAATTTCCTTCAACTCTTCAGGTAAGCCAAAAGCAAACAGAAGGGAAAAAAAATTGTCTGCAGTCACACAGCAGTGAAGAACATGAGAGGGATGTGCAGACAAGCCCAGCCCCATGAGTGCAGTGTCCAGGAATGTGAACGTCAAACACTATTTCATTCACAGTCACAGTGCTGCTATCGGTAAAAAGTACTCCACAGAGCTCTATAATACAAGCTTTATGTCGAGTGGAGTTACTGATCTCAGCTAGAAGTGAAGTCGAAGCAATTCAATTGATTCTCCAAAGCCAGTCAGGTTCCTGAATCAGGACAAAGTGCCCATTCACACGTGCCGGGAACACTGGACACTGTACGAGGCCTGATCTACAAGAGGATGGTTTTCATTTGGGGAAGCCTGGCTCCAGTGAGAGTCATCTCCTTCAGTGCAGTAAATAAGAAGGGATTAAAACCCCAAAGTGCAAACAAATATATATAATTAAGGGAAGGGACAACAAACTGACCCCAAATTGCAAACTGGTATTTGTGAAACCCTTTCGGTCCTAAAGAGGATGAAGCAAAAATAATCAAATTTTACAGAAAGCAAAGCAGAAGGACAACTAATCACAAGACTGGAGATGGGGACAAGTTAAGACACACTCAGTTCAGTGCAGCCCTCAATATTTTTTTCACTCTCCCTAACCTTTTCCTTCTGTCACTGAACCTGTATCTTGCTGTGGACAGATATTAGTCTCTGAAGTGGTTCCTTTCATGCGATTTTTGTGAATGGCTTGCTCTGCGCCTGTATCTTACATTTATTATCAACATGCTTCATTCCTTCTTTCATTCTCTATGCTTGCTTTCACCACAGTAACTGGACCAGATTTTGTCCAAGATGCAAATCCTTCTCCAATATCTAGACAACCTCTCCTAACCTTTGCCTTACAGTGTACAAGGGAAAGCGTCTGGCAGCTAACACTTAACCATTTTCACCTTTATCTTTCAATCCATTCCTCCTAGGATAATTTTCCTGGATAATTCCCTCCTTTATCAATTTTACTTTGAACATTGGTCTCCTGAAAACTCCTAATACACTGTCCTAAATCTGACCATCCTACACAGTCTTCCTTCTCATTACACTTTCACTGGTTAAAGAAAACACCGAGGGTGATTACATAGAAACCGAAAGAACTGCGGATGCTGTAAATCAGGAACAAAAACAAAATTGCTGGAAAAGCTCGGCAGGTCTGGCAGCATTTGTGAAGGAAAAAAACAGAGTTAATGTTTCGGGTGCGGTGACCCTTCCTCAGAACAGAAATAGACAACTGAAGAAGGGTCACCGGACCTGAAACGTTAACTCTGTTTTTTACTTCACACGTGCTGCCAGACCTGCTGAGCTTTTCCAGCAACTTTGTTTTTGAGGGTGATGACATACCTGCTCCAACTCAGTCTTTCCCAAGGTCTCAAAATGAGGGAACCCTGGACCTCTGTCTTCCCTGCCTTTGATACAATCAACAGGTTTTTAAAACACACATTTGATCACTGAGCCACTCAATTTCTCTTGGGTTCCCCCTTACTCCGACCTATAAGGACCACTGCCAGTTCTGACCACTACACACAGGAATTGAACTTGGGGCATTGGTGCCCACATGGCTGGCAAAGAAACAGCAGTGCCCCAATCCACAAGCTGTCAAGACGGCTGGCACAGAGTGACTGAACAGGAAGAGCGTTCTAAAGGGCACCGACAAATCGCTCTGATTCAGTGAACTGGCAAGTGCTCCTGATGTCCGTTGCAGGTGACAGCCAAACAGTGTGAACAACTTGGAAATGTGCAGCTGGGGTGAGAAAGAACAAGAAATGACCTTATGATAACTACACAGCAATGAGTATTCAAAGCTCACTGCAGCTAAGTCAAAGGTCAGATGCCAAAAAGTTGAAGAAAATGCTTCATGAACCACAAATGCTGGTGACTTGATTTGCAATAGGAGTGCGTGTAAAAGGGAATCCAGCACAGTGAAGAGTCTCACCACCTGAAATATTTCATCCAGATAGGGCAGAAATTTACCAGCATCATCAAAGCTTGGAATTCAGATTTATTTTTGGAGTGAGCAATTGGAAGCAAGAATTATATGAAACATATGGAAATATGTTATGAATATAATTTTACTCTGTATAACCTCTCCTATAATTGTTTGAAGGGAGAGTGCAGAGAGAGCTTTACTCTGTATCTGCTATGTACTGTGACTGCTCTCGGAGCATTCGATTTACCAGTTTAGATGGAGATTTGCAATATATCTAAATCATGCTACTCATCACCTCAAAGTATTTAGAGACAGTTTTACTTTGTATTTAATCTGTGTCGTTCCCAAGCTGGAAGTGTTCGATGGGAAATGCAACACGAGAATATATTTAGTGCAGTTTGTACTTGTCCTGGGAATGTTTCACAGAACAACAGAAGGAATTTCACTTTGCATCTCAGCCGTCCCTCAATTTGAGGAAGACTTTATTCAGGGTTGACAGTTTCTGCCATGGGTCTGCATGCAACCAAGCAGACCGTTTGCCTGACCGTGGACCTATTAGCTTTTGGGACAGCACATCTCACAAGGTGCTGGGACACAGAGAGCAGAATTTGCCTCATTTTCTGTCCTCTCCGTGACCAATCTACCTCATCATGAAGGCTTTTGAACTTGAAACATGTTGCAGCTTGACGGACAGTTATTGCTATTGTGAACAGTTTGTAAAAAAACCCAGTCAAGGATGGCCTTAGAGGTGCATTTGAAGTATGTCCTTTGTCGTCCCCTAGACTGGCCATCTCCAGATTTAAGAAAGCAGGACCTGGTGGGGAGATGCTTTTCTGGCACTGCGATTAGTTGACGTTACTTGGATTTTGTAGTTGATTAAATCGTTGACTATTTGCATTTAACCAATGTTGTACATGTACTTGACTTGAAAGCATTTGATGGGACTTTTTTTTGGTCATTCACAGGATGAGGGCATCGCCAGCATTTATTGCCCATCCCTAATTGCCCAGAGGGCAGTTCAGAGTCAACCACATTGCTGTGGGTCTGGAGTCACATGTAGGCCAGACCAGGTAAGGATAGCAGTTGCCTTCCCTAAAGGACTTTAGTGAACCAGATGGGTTTTTCCGACAATCAGCAATGTGGCCGAAGTCTGTTGTCCCCATCCTGGGAGTGTTTAATGGGACAATGTTGCAGAAGTTTTACTCTGTGTCTAATTCATCCTGTAAATGACTTGGGACTGATAGTGTGACAGTGTAGAGAGAGCTTTACTTTGTATCAAACTTACTGAGTATCTGATCATATGATATTCTTTTTATTGCTAACTGGAACTATTCTATTCACTCAACAAATAGAAAGGGGATCTCTTGTGGCACCACGGTAATGTCCCTACCACTGGAGCAGGAAGTCCGTGTTCACATCCCACCTGCTCCAGAGGCATCTAATAACATCTCTGAACAGGTTGCTTAGAAAAATAGGTCAATGTGAGTTAGTTTTGATGAGAATGCAGATGGTGAAAATATACAACAAATGTCACAGAGAAATCTGCAGATCTTTGAGAGGGTTGCAGAATTTATAAAAAGGTATGGGCAAGGTTAATAAGGTTCAGATCTTGTTGAGTGGGACTGCCTGTACAGGACGCGGGGCCTACCTGCTGAGGCCTTTGGTGAGTAAACTGAGCAAGAGCCGCAGCTGCAACATGTCCACTGATGAGGAATTTATGTGTTCAGCATCCTTAAGCACATCCTGCTCAACATAGTCACAGAGGGCCTTATAAAAACCTTGTGGAGCCCTGCAATTAAAGAGAAACAATCAGTTGGTCCAGTGCCCATACACTGATACTATTGGGTAAAAAATAGCCTTTCTCCAATGGGTCCCCTTTATCCAGCCATTAACCAGTGACCTCAAGGTAGATGTTAGTGTGACTGAAGCCTGAGCTGCAGTGGTGTACCACAGGGATCAGTGCTAGGTACCTTATTTCTTGAAATATTCATAAACAATTTAGATGAGAATAAGGGGGGCAGGGGAATGAAGAGTAACTTTGTGAATCACACGAAGATTAGCCAGGTGGTTGACAGTGAGGATATAAACAGATTGGTCAGATAACCCTGATAACTGTAAGGTGATGCACTTTGGAAGAAGGAACAAGACAAGAGAATAATCAAATGAATGGCAGGAAACTAGGAAGCTCAAAGGAACATAGGGATTTTGGGATTCTTGTCCACAGATCCCTGAAGAAGGCAGGACCAGTTACTGGGGTAGTTAAGAAGGCATTCAGGACACTTGCCTTTATCACTCGTGGCATAGTTTATAAGAGCAGGGAGGTTATGTTGGAACTGTACAGGACTTTGGTTAGGCCACAGCTGGAGTACTGTGTGCAGTTCTGGTCACCACATTATAGGAAGGATGTGATAGCTCTGGAGGGGTTGCAGAGGTCACTCACCAAGCTGTTGCCTGGGATGGTGCGGTTTAGCTACGAAGAGGCTGAATAAGTTCAGATTGTTTTCTTTGGAGTGAACAAGGATGAAGGGGGTGGTGAATCCTGATAGAGATACAATGATGGGGGGGCATAGACAGGGTGGATAGGAAGCAGCTGGTCCCCTTGGTTGAAGGGTCAATAACAAGGGGGCATCATTTGAAAGTGGAAGACAAGAGTTTGAGGGGTTTTGAGGGAATGCGTTCCTCACCCAAAGGGGTCTGGGAGGGCAGTTGAGACAGGAAACCTCACAACCTTTAAAAAAGTACTTGGATGAGTTCTTGGAGCGCAGGAAATGGGCCTGGTGTAGGTGGTAGTGTATCTTCGGCAGTGCAGGCTTGATGGACTGAAGGGCATATTCCATACAGTATGATTCGATGTGGCCAGGTCTGGTGGCACCAAACCTGGTGAGGTCCTTTTTGCGCGCATTCCCAGTCGGAGGGGATGATTGGAATGTCAGGGCGGCCGTGAAAAGTACGCATCTCTTTGGAAACAGATTGAGGGAACCACCTTGTGAAGCTTGTGGTGCAGTTTGCCCATTTCTCCTCTTATCCACTGACTGAGCCAATGGAGGGTGAGTGCCTTGAAAGAAGATGTCAAATTGAATGGTGTTGGTAGCTGAGACAGATAGACCTAGGGCCTCAGTCACAGTTCAAAATGTTTTGCTATCTCTCCCAGTGAGAGGCTCTCCTGTGAATGATGATTGATAATCTAACCCATGAAGAACCTCACAAACAAAGCCAAATGTGTTTCATTTTTTCCTGTAAAGGGTGTCATACAATGGTCTGTGGGTCAAAACACAAGATGTTAAGAGAGGGAGTGAGAGACACAGTTAAGCAGAAAGAGAGAGAAATGCGGGGAGCAGACAGAGAGAGAGAGAGAGAGAGACAGGGGCAGACAGAAAGAGAGACAGACGGGGGAGCAACGAGAGAGACACAGAGGGGCAGAGAGAGAGGGGAGGTGCAGAGAGAGAGACAGGGGCAGACAGAGAGAGAGAGAGAGGGGGGGGCAGAAAGAGAGACAGAGAGAGAGAGAGAGAGGTGGGTGCAGAGAGACAGAGAGCTAGGATTGGTAGTAAAGCATTGTGGGAGGTGGAGGGTGGCTGGAGGGGTAAGTGGAGAACTGGATGTGGTGGGAGTGACTCACAGGGGTGGCCATAAATTGAGAAGGGTTGAAATGTACAGGAGTCTGGCCCCTTCCAAGCCCCACGCCATACCCCAGGATTGTTAGAACTACACCCACCCCCACCCCACCCCAACCCGTGTCTGATGTGTGCTCAGTTACTGTGCCAAGATGGCAGCGTCCACTTGTTCAAGGCGCCGGGCGAGTATCTCAGTGACCAGGGACCTGCTGGCATCATTGCGAATCCTTGCAGTGGAGTCAACAACATTGGCAGCACCTGTAAAATATCAAGGGAGCAGGCATCAGGATCAATTTCTTGTAATTAATGCCCAACAGTAAAATAAAAAGGTGACTAACACAGTCACAGGAGTTCCAATCTAGGCAACAAATTGAAGTTGCTTCTGGTGCATCAGTGGTAGCTGGATGTGAGCTTCATGTGCATAGTGGAGGTGGGTGTGGTGGGGGGCTGCATGGGGGACCAGGGTTGACACTGAGTTCAGAACCCCTCCCATGACAGAGACAGAGATACGGTCCCTGACTCTGGGCACTCTGAATCTCACACAGAGTCCAAAATGCTACACCCCTCCCATCACAGCCCAGTGACCCTCAGCCAGCTGACTTCAAACTAATCAGGTAAAGCTCCTACAGACCTGGCCCCATGCATGTCAACATTGGTCAGTTAATGTCAGCGGGCTCTTAGCGCTGGAGTCTTCCACAGATAAACCAATTCTGTCTGACGTATACTGCAGGCCTGGGCAATATTCTAAAGTAAGAGACCCAAATAAAGCCTCATTTTCCTTTGTCAGAGAGTAATGAGGATAACTACAGAGATAACACAGTGTAGAGCTGGATGAACACAGCATGCCAAGCAGCATCATAGGAGCAGGAAGGC
>NC_063344.1:62184677-62296889 GCF_021869965.1 Rhincodon typus | reverse complement strand
TCATATTTACACAGAATGTAGTACGGTGCTTCACAGGAGCAAAGTGTGACATTGAGCCACATGAAATATTACATCAGACAACCAAACAGTTTGATCAAAGGGGAAGTGACTTAACGGAGGCAAGCAAGCAAGAGAGGTGGGGAGGTGAAGAAAGGGAGTCTCAGAACTTAGAGCCAAAGCAACTGAAGATATGACCACCAATGATGGAGCAATTGTAATTGGAAATGCACAAGAAGCCAGAATTAGAACAGAATTAGGTGATCTCAAATTGTAATAGATTTGGAAGAGATATTAGAGATGAAGAGAGAGAGAAATGCAGACAGACAAGCACAAATGGTAGAGTTTTGGATGATCTCTTTCAAGCTTAAAGAGGGTAGAACGTGGGAGTCCAAACAAGATTGTTGGGAGAGTTGAGTCTACATGTAACAAACAGTGGATGAGGTTTTTCCATTGATAAGCAAAGACAGGAAGTGAAGTGATATTTGAGATGGAAATAGGTGGTCTTAGACAGTGTAACATACAAAAGCAATGGAGCCAGATAGCATGAATGAGGCAGTGACCGGATAGAGAGAAAGTGACTGGAAGACAAAAAAAGCGCATTGGGTACACATCGCAATCCACAGTGTGCAACATTAAGTGAGAGAGCTTGAACAGCAGTTGTTGGGTGGCAGCAGCAGAAATGGTTAGGAGACGTCAAATGAAGCTGCTGATTGCAAATCTTCCTTTCTGTAGCGTTCAGCAGACAGCGGTTAAAATTACAAGCATTGCCAACTTATAATAAATTTCTGCTTTTCGTCTGAAACAAAAATGTTGGGGGCAGGAGGGAGATGGGGAGAAATATAGGGTTCCAATTTAAATGTCCATTCTGCAAATAAAAATTGCGGTTTGAAGTGTTAAAGGCTCGTGCCCCAAGACTCCTATAATCAAAGACCAGGAGATGGGATGTGCTCACAGTATCACATTAGAGAGAAGATGGTTGGGTATCTTCATGGAGTGAAAATGTGGATTTCAATTCAGGAATTACTTTTCCAGGTCAATTTTTGTTTCCTCATGGTCTCCAACAAAAAGACTCTCTAGTTTCATCACACAATTCCCATTTCTATATCAGTACATTTGCTGCAATTACCTCCAGACTTGACAATACCAATGCTTCCCTGGCTAGGCACTGCTCCATGAACTTATCCCTTACTTAAGTTGCTTAAATGGCCTCAAAATGCCCTGGAACCATGTCAGACCACACCAGTACGTTGGTTAAGGCACCAGGAAAATTCCCATGTGCTCCTTAGACCTTGGTTGGGGGGGGTGGGGGAAATGTTAGTTGACATTAGGACCACCAATGCCGGATACAAGATTCCTTTATGCAAGAGAGGCAGTTTACTTCAAGGGACAAAGTTTGCTGTTGAAACCATGGGAATGGCTCTGCATGTGTAACAGGCAGGGTCAACATTAGCCAAGTCCTGTGATGTAGGAGAGGCAGTCCAGAACAAGCACGTGGACCATATGAACGTTGCAACCTCTCAAACAGGCCAGGAGCAAAACGTACCCAGCCCCTCAGGACATCTGGCAAGGCTGTCAGAACACGTGCATTCTCCCCCTCCGCCTCGTGTCAAAGAAACCTCTGGTGATGAAATAGACACCGCTACCTCTTGAAGATAAAAATCGGCTGAGATACTCCGGGCACAAGAGGCAGGTTATGGTCCAGTAGGTGTTGCCAGTATCCGAGGCAGAGACAGAGGAACTAGAACTGGTGAGAAAAAGCACCAGCAAATGCTGCAGGTAAAAAAATGGGTCTACATCCCAGGACTTAGAGGGGAAGGGATATAGTGATTGGAATGAGGTCAGCCAGGTGGATCTCATGGAATGAGTTTGCTGATTGGTCCAGGTTAACAGCCCCAATCAGGGAGCCCTGGCTGACAGATATAAACAGGAGTGTCAGCTCTGTGCTAGCTGGGTCAGCATCATGTACTCTGGACGTGTAAATAAAGAGTGGCTTGCAGGTGACACCAAGATTGGTGGTACAATGGACAATGTAGGAGGTTATCTGGTAATGCAGTGAGATCTTGGTCAATTGGGCCACTGGGCTGAGGAATGGCAGATGGAGTTTAATTTAGATAAATGCAAGGAGTTGCATTTTGGCAAGGCAACCAGGGCAGGACTTACACAGTCAATGGTACGGCCATTGGGAGAGAAAAAAAAAATGAGATCTAGGGATACAGGTTCACAGCTCCTTGAGCATGGAGTCACTGTAGACAGGGTGATGAAGGTGGCTTTCATCGATCAGTGCATGGAGTATAAGAGTTGGGATGTCTTTTTGCAGCTGTACAAGATGCTTGCGAAGCCACATTTGGAATACCGTGTGTAGTTACTAAACTAGAAAGAGTGCAGAAAAGACTTACTAAGTTGCTACCTGAAGTGGGAGGTTTGGGTTATAAGAGGAGGTTGGTTAGGCTGGGACCATGAGAGGCATATATAAGGTAGATAGGCAACAGCTTTCCCACATGATAGGGGTGTCTAAAGCTAGGGAGCATAGGTTTAAGGTGAGAGGGGAGAGATACAAAAGGGTCCAGAGGGATATTTTTTTCACACAGAGCCTCGAATGGGCTGCTAGATGTAGTGGTGGAAGTGAATACAATTTTGTCATTTAAGAAACATTTAGACAGATACATAGATGGGATAGGTATGGAGGGATATGGACCAAATGCAGGCAAATAAGACTAGTTTAGTTGTGAAAAGTGGGTGGCATAGGCAAGTTGAGCTGAAGGGCCGGTTTCCCTGCTGTAGACCTCTATAACATTTGAACAGGATTGAGTTTAATATCTCATCTAAAAAATGGCACACCTGACAATGCAGCACATCACTGAAGACAAAACTTATACGAACACATTTTTGGCATGTGGCTTGGAC
The DNA here is from genome assembly GCF_021869965.1 of Rhincodon typus. Lineage (NCBI taxonomy): Eukaryota > Metazoa > Chordata > Chondrichthyes > Orectolobiformes > Rhincodontidae > Rhincodon > Rhincodon typus. The sequence goes on along the minus strand of NC_063344.1, from coordinate 62,293,985 downwards.
CTCGTGCTTTCACCAAGTTTGACATTTAATACACTATTTGAATTTCAGCATAATGGTGATTCTTTCCTCACCTTTTCATATTCATGGTTAATTTTCCCTCATTACCATTAGTAGTTACACTTCTATGTCTGTGTCAGGATTCAGAACAAGCTGGGGTTTGGGACCTAAGCCAGCAAAAATCCTTTGGAACAGAAATTACTGTACAATCAGGAAAGATGAACCATTTTTTTCCTCCATAATAAGACCTCTGCGTATCTTGAAATATATTGAAAACTTAGTCTTAGGTGTACAGAGCACAATTTGTTGACCACAAAAATTAGAAGCATTTTGATTTGTGGTAAGGATAATTATACACGTACAGCATGGAAACAGACTCTTCTGCCCAACTTGTCTATGCTGACTAGATATCCTAAATTAATCTAGTCCCATTTGCAAGCATTTGGCCCATATTCTTCTAAACTCTTCCTATTCATGTACGATCCAGATGCCTTTTACATGTTGTAACTGTACCAGCCTCCACCACTTCCTCTAGCAGCGCATTTCATACACACACCACCCTCCGCATGAAAAAACTGCTCCTTAGATCCCTTTTAAGTCTTCCCTCTCTCATCTTAAACCTATACCTCCAGTTTTGGTCTCCCCTACCCTTGGACAAAAAGACCTTGATTATTCACCCTATCTATCCCCTTCATGATTTTATAAACTTTTAAAAGCTTTATAACAGAGACCACAACAGAGCATCAACCTGACACTACAGGGAAAATAGCCTGAGCCTATCCCTAAAAAAATATAAGGGAAGCAATGGCAACATGAGAACCATTAAGCAACAAGTGCTTAGGATCTAGAATTACAGGAGGCATATCTAAAGCTGAAATGGAAACACAGAACATGAGAGTGTGGTTGAAGCAGATAAACTTGCCATTTTCAAAAAGGAATTGAATAGTTATCTTAAGGGGAATGACTTACAGGGATGTAGGAAAAGGATGAGTTGCTTTCACAAACAGCTCACATGGATATGGGGGGGGCCAAATGAGATTCAGGCCCATCACTGTTGCCACTTTCCATGTTTCACTCATTTAACAAGTTGCATTGTATTCAGATTTAATGCTTGGCAGTGATTCAAACATAATCATAACCTCCCTTTCTGCCCTTAATCAATATGCACAAACACAGACCCTGACATCAGCAGGGGTCACTGGGTAATGATCACTAATCAATTTCCTACTGTCCTCGAACTGTTGGTACTACGGTCAATTGTGGTTCCAGAGTTCTTCAGCTGAGATCAGTTAACTCAGTATAAACTTGGTGTCAAATCCACACATTGTTGCCCAGCTCCAGCGCAACGATACAGCAAAAGCAGGCCATTCTCCAACATTGCCTGGATTAAAACCATGACCTGTTGCTCTGTGCAGCTGCACTTATGGAGCCATTAAGGTCTGTTGCTGACAGGAAAGAAAGCAGAATTGGCTGTGCAGGAAATTTACACGTAGCCTTACCCTCAAAATTACCTCAAACTTTTATACACACACGTAAACTACAGGAGGCATACCTAAAGCCGAAATGGAAACACAGAACATGACACAGATGTAGCTTTTTAGAACTTATTTTATTTTAAAAACAACATTTGTTACGAAGCAGCACTGGCAGAGTTACAGAGCAAATTGGTGATGATACTTGGGACTCAGACACAAATGAACCGAATCTCAGCCAGGCAATTAGGCAGTTACAATGCCACGTTCTTCAGAAAAAAAAATATAAAGTGCAAATAAGACTTTGTGTAGAGGACTCTTAAAGCATCAATATAAACGAGGTAATCAGAACATGCCACTTAACTACACATACAGAACAAAGGTCAGATCCTGCCATTGTTGTTCTCTAACCCAGTACAGGAGCATTAACTTGTCTACAGTCACAGTGCAAGCAATTTCGGAATAGCACATTTGGTAAAACTGTAGTAGCCAAGAAAAGCTTTGGATCTGTGCATTCAGCTATGGCAGGAGACACTTGTTTGTTCTCTTCCCAACTCTGGGTGGGTCACACAGGCAGCAGGCTGTACATGCAACAGGCATTCACAACAAAACTCAGCATTCTCTTCCATGTGGATCAGTTGAAATGGAAGGCTGCAGATGTTTGAAGTGTGCAGCTGTGAGGGCAAAGTACAAAGTCTTGAACTACCAGAGAATGTTAATGAGTACTGCATCACTGCCCCAGCCCTAACACCCAATCTCAGCAGGGTTGCTCCTCAAAAGCTGTAAATGCTATGTCTGTAGTGGAACAGAGATGGGACCTGAAACTAGATTAAAACATTATCATGGAATTATTAAAGCATTGTGGAACAGAGCAACATGGCTGACACCCACAGGAGGGTCAGCTTCTTCAAAGCTATCAAACACAAATTGGATGGGAACACACCAAAGAACTAGCAGTTTGGGTTTCTCTGGTAAATGATACATGCTTCACATGTTGTAAATTTTATTTTGATTAACTGAGTTCTAAGACCAGAAACAGAGGATCAAATGATGCAGTCGATTAGCTCCCAGCCTTTACTAACAAGAATTTAAATTCAGCAAAACTGATTGAATTTTTATCCCAAGTTTGACCTTATTTTGAAAACGAATTCATGTTAACTGAGCTTGCAATCTCAGTTCTTGCTGAAAATTGGACCCAGCACAAACATTCTGCCAACAGTGTGATGAGCACATACTTGATACTAATGGTGTAACACACCATAAAGGAGGAAGATTTACTCTGTATTTAAACAGTGCACTTGACTCAAGTCAGGTTACAATGGCCTTGATACGGAACAAAGTCACACTGTTGCGTTAGCCTTCCCTGCTTAGAGAGAGGATATAGCTCCCTCAATATTGCCCCAGCCATTTCAAAATTACATTCAACCTGGTTAGATACAGAATAAAGATTCCTCTGCAATATCCAAAACATCCCAGATCAGAAACCCCAGGTGCTAGAATAAAGATCCCTTTATACTTTTCCAATAAACAGTCAGGCCACTTACAGCATGATATCTCAAAAGCACCTCCACTGTGATAAAGTTTCCAGGTTCTTAACCTATGAATTTAGTGCAAATTGTGGGTAATATTCTATCCTTGGCTCACACCCAACAGGAACTGGGCTGCAAGTGTCACTCCCATTTGACTACCTCCCATCCCACTGGCCAGGACTGGATCGGAATCCAGATTTCAGAAGCCCACATCAGTGCAGCCTACAATCTAGTCTGCACCAATTGTGTCTTGTAGTCAAGGAGTCTACAGTGGCCAACGAGCTTCCTCACTAACAAAGGATCTGCTGGTCTCCACAGCCTTTTCTTTTCATCTCTGATCACCATTAAGCATCATTACAAAGCACAATCTGTAGTCACGATAAATGGATACCACCATTTATCTCAAAAAAGTGCAAGTTACTGCTTCTTCATTTTTTTTTAAAAAAGTGTTTGGCATAGGTGTTAGTAATGAGAGCTGGGACTGACAGGCAGTATGTAAGTCATCAGAAACTTCGATCTGAGCTTCAGCCACAAGAAATTGTATTGTGTATACATCATCAGAAGCTTCTGGCCCATGTTTGCATTAGCTTTAGAAATGGTCAAAACCAATGTTACATCTGGTGTTTAAAGTTAATTTATATTAAACTCCGCTTCTTTCCTTTCTCTTCTGAAGACGCCAACTCTTGCCAGGATTAGGCACTTTCCAATCATTTAATGCTCAGCTTATGACTACACATGTCTAGACAAACGGTGTTGGCATCCCATGGGATCAGCAACACTCCCCACTCCATCCAATGCCCATGTTCACCAATCACAGTGCAATGATCAGGCCTAGAAGCCTGAGTTGGTCATTCCTCCACCCAGCCCAGGAGCAGTGCAGCAAGCTTTAAGGCACCAAATTGATGCCTGAAATGCCAGAGAATCCATCCCAAGGTCGTCCATCATCAGTCGAAGTTAGCATTACTCTGGCAGTGCCCTCAGCATTCAGTCTTCTGAAGAGACATTTGAAACTCGAGATTACTCTGACTACTCCAGAGATGCACATTCCAAAGTGCAAAACTGGAAGCTGGTTCGCTGTACATGTACAAATGAAATAGGGAACAAGAGATCAACTTAGTGAACACAAAAAAAGGGAGGAAAATCAATTGATGTGCCACTAAGTGCAAACACTTGTCAATTCATCAAACGATGGAAGATATAGTATGAGATTAAATGGAGTGAGAAAGGAAGACAGAATAGTTAGAGAGATGTGCGACTAAACAGATCAGGGAAAGGCATGTTAGTGTATTTCTGAAGATAAACAGGGGGAGATTGTGTAGCTTGGTTACCAGTGCCATTGGTGTGCATATTCTCTTAGTTGGGATCACTAGTGAATGACTCACGAACCTTACTCATCACCCCAAGGGATGCTGCATGCAATGTGAAGGGCAATCAGGATGGATAATAAATGCAGCCTTTCCATTGCTGCCTGCATGCAAAAGACAACTGCAAATGGAAATGCTTATTTGCCCAGTTGGAAATATTAAATTGCCTCTTTTGAGGGGAATGCTATCATATGTGATTTTCCATCTAGGAAAAGCAAACTAAACAGCACCACTTTTCCCCACCTTTACAGGGCATCTATTCCTCACTTAAGCTATTTCAACAGTGAACATAAATAATTGAAGACACATCAGCTGTAACCACTCCATACTATTAGAATATGCGTCTGCCACGCTTTCCAAGGAAATAAAGATAAACACACTTATTCAGGTCAGGGAAATAGGGTAGGAAAGGGAGTAAAACAGACACAATGGTAATAAAATCCTGCCTTGACAAGGCAGCAAGAAAACCTAAGCTGTTGGCAGAGTAAACAACTGGACACCTTGGGTGGCTACCCTGCAGCAAGTAGGACGGCTCCACACTCCAAAGTCAATCACAGCAGCTGGTACACAGCACAGACCCTCCATATAATTCCTAAAGCAAGATACTCCAGCAGGTGGACAGTGTGCTTCTCATAAATGATTGTAAATGTACAAAAGCTCACTGTCGTTGTCTGAATGCCCTCCCAGTGGCACTGATTTGTGGGAGAAGTCTCACTCTGCCACGCTGTGTGCTGTGGCTTGGAGAGTGCCACAGGTCAATCTCCTGCATGCGGCTGGAAGTTGCACATGTATAAGGGCACCTCTCAGTTATCTTCTGGCCACCTTAGGTTAAGCTTCTGACCAAAGTACCACACGGCTTCCTTTGTCCACACTAACCACATGTTCTCCAGACGGGGACCAGGACACTGCATTTACAGAAGAGCTGAACCAGAGGAGGAAGACAAAAAGAAGCACAAGTAACAATTAGAGTTTGAGGTCAGCACTATATCTGCCCTCGTAACATATGCTGATCGAGCTGGCCCTACTTTTCACCCTTCGCTAGTCTGAGCTCATCATAATCTCTGCTGCCTGTATCCTTCTTGCTTGTTATATTTCCCCAGTATCTTCAGGAGACTGAGAAAGTTAGTTTGGAAAAATGTCATTTTACAAGAAAATTGAAATTGACTGATGACATCAGGTCCTCTAAAGCATGTCATAAGTAACTAATTAATTTTAGATTTGCCATACAAATAATGAATTGGAGCTCAAACCCAAGTCTTCAAATGCCATAAACTAAGTCAAGCTGATTCAATTTAGGTTTAAGGTGACAGAGGAAAGATTTAAAAACAGACCTAAAGAGCAATTTTGTCGCGCAAAAGGGTGGTGCATGTATAGAATGACCTGCCAAAGGAAGTGGTGGAGGATGGTCCAATTACAATATTTAAAAGGCATCTGGTATAAGGATAGGAACGGTTTAAGAGGACCAAATGCTGGCAAATGGGACGAGATTAATTTAGAATATCTGGTCGTCATGGACAAGTTAGACTAAAGGGTCTGTTTCTGTGCTGTACATCTCTATGACTGTGTGACAATCCTCCTTTAGTGAAGGAATGGGAGGACTAAGTATACCACCTTCGGGGCTCAGGCAGTTCCAAAACGGTACACCTTGAGTTAGAAGGTCAGGAATCACATCAACTCAATGGCAACCCGAGTTCTGGTTACTCCTGACAGCTTAATAAACACTCTGATGGAATATAGAAAGATCAGACTTCTCTCTGATGCGGTGATAACAGGCTAAACTCCAGTAGCATCCTCATAAAATAACGCCTGGAGAATGAGGAAAGGGGATGGGATTTAAGGAGTAGCCAGGATTACAGCACTGAATCAACTTCCACAAACTCCCACTGGTGAGTGTCTGTCAGGGACATTAGGTGCAAGCTTGATTTGAATCAGCTGTAAGACTCTTCTTTTAGGCATTGGTAATCCAGGTTGACATCTGAAGAACAGCCACTTCAGCAAAAGAAAGGTGCTACTCCCCTGTGAAACATGACAGCTTTTGGGGAGGACAGAATGCTGGAATACATCATAAATAGTATACAGCAAACATTTTTAGACAGCTGTACTTATGGCATCCAAATCCTTCAAGGCCCTTCAGCCAAAGATGCACTTGGGCAGCAGGCGAACTGCGAGTTACAAGCAACTACTACACAGTAATACGCAGCTGTCTGTTTAACAAACCTGTGGTGCTTTCCCAGGCTTCTTTCTATCTTCCCAGATTCAACACCCCACACGTAAAGTATTCCATCTGAAGACCCGGCAGCAACAAATTTCCCATCCGGGCTGGAAAAAAAAAAGAGCGTGAATCTGCAAGAAATTATTTCAGAAGGTTGTATCCCATGAATGCAAGTTTCCAAACCATTAATCAAAAGGATGCACATTCAAATCCCCTCAAACCAGTTTTAGGAATTTTAATTCAGCTGAAAGACCTAGCTTTTGTTCATGAGATAAGAGTGTCTCCGTCCAGACCAGGAACCTAATTGCCCAGAATCAATTAAGAGTCAATCACATGGCTGCGGGTCTGGAGTCACACATAGGCCAGACCAGGTAAGAAGGGCAGATATTTCCTTCTGTAAAGGACATTAGTGAACCAAGATGGGCTTTTTTCAACAATTGGTAGTGGTTATATGGTCACTATTATACTAGTTTTTTATTGAATTCAAATTTAAACATCTGCCGTGGGATTTGAATCAATGCGTTCATTAGCCTGGTGTTCTGGATTACTCACTCAGCTGACATTATCACTAAGCCATTAGTTTCCACTACCAGCAGCTCAGATCTAAGACAGATGCCAGTGGACCCTGTTAAGCTGACAGCAGGTGGCAAAGCTAATGCCAGAGGCAAGATGCAAAACTTTCAACAATGCCTTTCATGTGTGAAAAAAGATCAACTAAGCCAAGGGCTTCCCTTCAATGTTCTCATTATCAGCAGCAGCATGTGATATTTAATGCAGCAAGAAGAAATCTAACTTATGTAAGGTGGGCCCTCAAAGTCATAACAAGAATCTGTATACTTGTAATTTCAACATTGGTATAAATCTACAGGATGCACATTTTTTAAATGCTGTGTTGACCCAGTCAGGGGAATTTTAGCATGAGGAATTTGCAAAAATGTGTCCCTATTTCACGTGGAAACCTTTTAAAAATGTAACCTTCTCTGAAATTAAATCCTCCACCATAACCGGATATAAACGGCACCCTCCAATCCACCCAATAGTATCTGTAACCCCCGACAGCCATCAGACAGCAATACTACCCCGCTACGTCACACATGCCCACCCAACATATCAGTGCCCCTCAGCACAGCTGGTGTTACTGATTCTGCCACGTTACTCTGACACAACAGATGAAATCCACCCCCAGTACACCACCTGGAGTCTGCACAGCCACAATCCTTCTCTTCCTTGATTAAAACACGACCAACTGCGAAAGAGCAGATATCCCAAGCAAATTAAACTCAACTACCTGAACGTTACCCTTGTCCAATCTGATCCACACTTGAATCCTTGTGCACTGTGGGGAAGAGAAAGATAGACAGTTACCAATCATCCACAATGAAGTACAGTGGCATTTAGTTAATTTACTCAATATTAACCCAGTGGCTAAGACTAACTGATCCAGAAATAAAATCCACTATACCTGCACCATTAAATTCAGCTTTTTAAAAAGAAGTCTGCAATAAAATGTTAGCATCAGTCATGTTAATTATAAACTCAGATTGTCACGATCTGATTCACCAGTGACCATAGGAAAGAAATCTGGTGTCCTTAACCTAGCCAGGAAATCACAAAACTGCAGATCTATGGAAATGAGGTTGATTCTTAACTGTCCACTGAAATACTCCAGTAAGTCAATCAGCTGTATTGAAACATGACAAAGTCACTGTGCGAATGCCTTAACCAAATGGTTCATGAAGGAAGCTCACCTTTACCTTCTGAAAAGCAATTAGGAAACACTAATAAATGCTGACCTTGCCAGCAACATTTGCACTCCATGAATGAATAAAAGTATGGACAATGATCCCCATATAAAAACAGTTGAGAACATAGATAACACAGTGTGGAGCTGGAGGAACACAGCAGGCCAGGCAGCATCAGAGCAGCAGGAAAGTTGACGTTTCAGGTTGGGACCCTTCTTCAGAAATGGGGAGGGGGAGGGGTGTTCGACACCCGAACAGCTATCTGCCTTTCATAGGGACTGCTCTCTCCGTGACTCCCTCATCCACTCCACACTCCCCAGTAACCCCAGTACCTTTCCCCACAACAGCAGGCAGTGCTACACCTGCCCCTACACCTCCATTCAAGGTACAAAACAAACGTTCCATATCAGACAGGGGTTCACCTGCACATCCGCCAACGTGGTCTACTGCATCCACTGCACCCGATATGGCCTCCTCTACATCAGCGAGACCAAGCGGAGACTCGGAGACCGTTTCGTAGAGCACCTGCGCTCTGTATGCGACAAAAACCACCACCTTTGGTAGTGAAACATTTTAACCCTCCCCCTCCCTGGGTGACATGTGCCACAGTGGCTCAGTGGTTGGCACTGCTGCCTCACAGCACCAGGAACCCAGGTTCGATTCCAGCCTCAGGTGACTGTCTGTGTGGAGTTTGCACATTCTCCCAGTGCCTGCGTGGGTTTCCTCCGGGTGTTCCAGTTTCCTCCCACAGTCCAAAGATGTGCAGGTTAGGTGGGCTGTCCATGCTACATTGCCCATAGTGTTCGGAATACCTAGATTAGGTGGGTCACGCAGGATGGGTCTGATTGGGATGCTGAGGGTCGGTGAGGACTTGTTGGGCCGAAGGGCCTGTTTCCACACTGCAGGGATTCCATGACGTATGTTAATCCTGGGCCTCCTCCAGTGTCACAATGACACCACCTGGAAACTGGAGGAGCAGCACCTCATATTCCGCCTCGGGAGCCTACAGCCCGATGGCCTAAACGTGGATTTTACCAGTTCCAAAATCTCCCCGACCCCGGCCTCATCCCATGATCAACCTTCCTTCTCATCCCCTCCTCCTTGACCTAACACAACCTGTCCATCTTCTCTCCCACCTATCCGCCACTCCCACCTCACTGACCGATCCCAACCACTGCCTACATGCACTCACCCACCACCATCCCACCTACCTTCCCCAGCCCCAGCCCCAGCCCCCTCTCTCTATTTATTTCTGAGTTCCCCTCCCCCTGCCAATTTCTGAAGAAGGGTCCCGAAACGAAACGTCAACTTCCTTCGTCCGGCTCCACACTGTTATCTCTGACTCCAGCATCTGCAGTTCTTGCGATCTCAGATGAGAACGTATGCTGCTTTCCAAATGTACCCAGAATACATTGCAATTCCTCATAATAAACAAAAATATTGACTCGTTCTAAAAAGTTGAGGCCTGGGCCAGTCTTTACATTTACCTGAAGGACTGTCTGATAACATTCGCACGTAGGTCAATGATCTTTAACAAGTCATCTCTGGAGCAGGTGAGTAGCTCTGTGCGTTCCGGATTGAGATCGAGTGCTGTGATACGACCCTGCAGTTCCATCTCATGCACAATACTCTCTGTCCTGGAGAAGAATAGTATAAAGTGCATAAAGTAACGCTTTTGGGGGATTGTGGAGATCCAGCATTGGAAACTTATTCACGGAGTTATTATGTGTCATTACTGCTCATTCGGTGCAGATGCAGCTGTCTTGATAGAGACAGAACTTTTTTAAAGTGATATTCAAGCCTCCAGTTAATAGATGAATGATATAACAGGATTCTATTTTTAGGACATTTACTAAAACAAGTGACTAAAACACATTAAATACTTTATTGTAGGAAAATTGTACTTTAAGCGAGACAGAAAGGTTTCTCTTTTACAATTAATCGCATCACATTCCCCACAGAATTACGGTCCTTGTAGCAAACAGTCCACAGTTACTCCCCATTTCCAAGGGCTCCTATATTCCTGCTTCTCTGAGTATTAACTTTGAGTGACGGGTACTCCAGATGCTTTCAATGATTCTACTTCCCCCAAGGGCTCATCATTAATTGGAAACACGGGTGATTTAGTGGTGGAAAATGGATGAAAAGTCCACGGCTGATTTGTTGTTGGGGAGAAAATAAAGCATTCAACTTATTCCAGTCTACTGTAATTCGCTGCTCACAATACGGTCTCCTCTTCACTGGGGAAACAAAACACAGACAGGGCGAGCGCTTTGCGGAACATGTGTGCTCTGTCCGCAAAAATGACTTGAACTTCTGGTTGCCTGCTATTTCAATACATAACCACTGGCCAACACGTGTCTTGGGCTTGCTGTGGTGCTCCAATGATGATCAGTGGAACCTGGAAGAACGGGATTTCATTTTCCGCTTGGTAAGCCTGCAGCCTTCTGGATTCAATATAGAGTTCAATAATTTTAGGGCCTAAGCACCTTCGCCCATCTCCTTACTCCAACCCCGACACAACAGGTGCTGTCATCAGGTGGACAGCTACCACAGTTGCCAGCCACTAAGGGTCTCCATTAGCAACTATTCATTCTCCCAGACTGACCTTTACCCACTTCTTTTCTCTTGGAGGAGGAGCTGGAACCCAGATCGGTTACTCTTCACCCCCCAGCCCCTCCCCTACCATATAGAACAACCGTTTCCTAGCTCCAATCAGTTCTGAAAATCTCGGAGCAGGTTGGTTAGGGAAACACCTAAGCCTTCCTGTCAAGGCTGTCATTGTGATCAAGAGGTTAAAGAGACAGATTAGAAATCCAAGGGGTCTCAGAAGCGTTGGTAGCATTGCTACCACAGAACCAGGAAGCATGAGTTCAAGATCCACCTGCTCCAGAGGTGTGTAACAGTGCCTCTGAATCGGGTGGATTAGAAATTGTCCAAGGATTCTTGCGTTGGGGCCCACGTGGCACAGTGCTAGCATCCCTCTGGGCAGGAGGCCCCAGTTCACTTGCTCAGTAGGTGTGTAATAACATCTCAGAAAACAGGTTGATTAGAAATTAGAGGGGTCTTGTGGTGCAGCAGTAGTGTCCCTATCTCTAGGCTAGGAGGCCTGGGTTCAAGCTCCACCTGCTCAAAACAGGAGTCATAACATGCCTGAGCAGGTTGGGTTAGAAAAATTATCTAGATCACACCAGAACAAATCACCCAGAATCCATAGATAGTTGCAGGATGCATCTTCCAAATAGGGAATTATCTAGCACCTAACTTCCCACATCCAGCTGTACTAACATGCAATATCAAGCAGGCTTTTCTCTCTGCTCACCACAAACATTGCTATCTGTGATAGAAAGCCACATGTAGGGAAGTCTGAAACTTGATCTCAAAAAAATTATTACCAACGTAAAGTGTATTAATCCTGCATTTAGTTAGAAAGTTCATTTGTTACCCTTGGTCCCAACTGCCAGGCATCTTTGATATAAATAAGCAGTTTACACTTTTAACTGTTTAAAACCTGGGACAAGTTACTTCTTTCTGGAGCTTTGGGAGACTCCGAGTCTACAACAAATATCTTGCATAAATACCTGGCACTTTCTTTTCAGTAAATCGATCTAAGACTTCCTTCGACTTCCAGCAATCACACCACTCAGGTTTACTGTCAGGCAGACGGCAGAACAAGTCTCACTGACCCTTCATCATCCCTTGTTAGAAATCTACAATCCCAAAATATAATCTTCTATACCTCAACAATGCCCATTTTGTTGTGTTGCTTGTTGTTACACGGGCAAGTACAGAACCAAAAAGGATTTTACAATCCACAAGTTCCAAAACTGATCTCAGTCAGCTGCTCTCTTAAGCTATTTACATAAATTTGGCCATATTCTTTGGGCTTACCTCTCTGGCCCAATTGAAGTACATAAAACTCTGAGAAGCCTTGACAGGATAGATAACAAGAGTCTGTTACCCTTGGCTGATGACTCTAAAGTCTCAGGTGAAGGAATCAGCCCTTTAGGGCAGAAGCAGGGACATTGCTTCACTCAGAATTCTTCCAAGAATGGTGAGGATGCTTTGTTGACTGAATATATTCAACACAATGAGAGACACTTTAATCATATGGGGGGATTAAAAAAGTATGTGAATAGGTTGAAATATTAGGTTATGTTGAAGCAGAGCCATGAAATTGAATGACAAAACAGAATCAATAGTTCATACTCTTGCTATTTCTTATGTCGTCTACATAAAAATCTCCAGACTGTGTCCACTACCTCATCCCAAAGGCATCTTACTTCACATGCCCACCAAGCTCTGCACAATTTTGCGCAACTTCCTTGTTCGAAGCTGGAACCTTTAGCTCTGAATCATAGAAGCTCTACAGTGTGGGAGCAGGCCATTCGCCCATTGAGTCCACATCGACTCTCCAAAGAGCAATGCACCCAGACCCACCACCTATCGTATCCCTGTAACATTGCATTTCTCATGGCTAACCCACCTCGCTCACACATCCTTGAACACTATGGGCAGTTTAGCATGGCCAGTCCACCTAACTTGCACATAGAAGAGAATAGAACAGTTGGACATATATTTGGACTGAGGGGGGAAATAAGCACCCAGAGGAAACGTACACAGACACAGGCAGAACATGCACACCCCACACAGTTGCCCAAGGCTGGAATCGAACCCAGGTGCCTGGCACTGTGAGGCAGCAGTGCTACTGGGCCACCGGGCTGCCCTGCTTCTGCAGTTTGTGGTAACCTCAAATGCATTGTCATCTTCTCCTTTAAGGACTTGAGAGAAAAGTTTTGGGGAGATCTTATTCAGAAAAAGCAGTCCTACAAACTGTCCGGTCTACAAATCTTGGCTGTTTGGGTCCACGACAAGATAAATTTTCAGAAGCATGTTAAATGATTCAGGAGAGAAACTCAACATGATCATCTCACCTAATGTCCCAGAAACGAATCTTCTTGTCGAAGTGCCCACTCATAACACATTGCTCAGTGCAAACAATATCGTTGCAGCTCGAACCAGCAAACACTGTCTTTGTACCTAGAAGATAGAAGATAAAGGGTTAATATTGAAAGAAATGGCAATAAGACAGAATGCTATTCTTCAACAGCCTTATTGTATTTTATGCAAGAATTGCGCACCGATACTTGTACAAGTTGGGGAACCGAACATTCTCACTAGTTTCTAGAAATCAGCACGCTGCACACTGACTTCCACCTAGCTCCCAATGTGCTGTTCACAAGCATCTGTCAATCACTGATTAACTGTTATCATGTGGATGGTTGTCGTTTTTTTATGGAGGGGGCAGGGGGGGCGGGAGTGGTGGAATGCATTGAGTTGAAAGAATCTCTCTTTATTTTTCACTAATTTAGTGAAATGCACAAGTCAAAAGTCGTCAACATCTGTGGCTCAACCATTTGAATTTTGAATGTTTTTCTCTTGGAGCAATGGTGGGCTACTGTCCTTTACCCTTCCACCTCCTGCTGGCATTACCCTTTATTAAGATAACATTTCACTGAAACCAGTAATCTCACCATTACTTGCATGTCAACAGGGATGCAAGAGTGGGCTACTGAATGATGGGAAGCTCAAGCTCAATGGAGTCCTACACCCCTTTTTACACAGAATAATCCAGCTGGAGTTATTGAAAATTGATCAGGCACCAGTTTGTTTTGCAAAGCAGGTATGACTGTAATTATTGAAATAGGTGATCTCAACAGTAAGTGGGAATGCAATGATGATTATGGCTCACTGCTACAGTGGTCAGGAGATCACTAAGTGCTGCGCAGGAGAAAGAAACTCTGCATTCTATATCATTTCTTGTCACTTTACCTCGACATCACAGTCCTACTTACAGATCTTACGACTCAAGTCCCACAGCTTGAGTGTCCGATCGTGGCTTCCTGACACTACCCGGGCATTGTCCAGAAGAAATTTTGCAGATAGCACTTTCCCGCTGTGTCCTGTCAATGTGTGCTATTATGGAAAGGGAAGGCACAACAGACAATAAGTCAGTCCTCAACTGTAAATGTATGGATCGGTTTACTGCACAGCTCTGCTCTCAACTGAGAAAAATAACCTTGCATTTATAGGGCATCTTCTATGGCCACCACTTAGCTCAAAGTGCTTTACAGCCAATGAAGTACTTTTGAAGTGAAGTCGCTGTATTGTGGTACAGGAAGTACAGCAGATAACATGAGCACAGCAGGTTGCCATGAACAGCTATTTGATAATGACCAGTTAACCTATTTTTTGGATACTGGCTGATAGTCCTCTGCTCTGTTTCAACGTATCAGGCGATCTTCTGCATCCACCTGAGCAGGCAGAGGCAGTGCCTCAGTTTATTTTATCCAAAAGGCAGCACCACCCACACTGCAGCATATTTCAGTACTGTATTGAAGAGTTGGCCTTTTTTTTTTTTAAAAGAGATGCACAAATCCTGGAGTGGGACTTGACTTGAACCAAGAACCTAGTGACTCAGAGCCTATAGTATTATCTAAACCATAGTCTTCTAAAAAAAATGCACAAGTTTTGTTTCAAAAATCAAACCTCAGGCCAAAGTCTGGCTCAAAGTCACTCTCAGGTGTGATAGGATACTGGGCTGACCGAGCATGTGATTCCAGCAGCAAGTTCGATTTGATCATACTGTCAAAGTTTGCATCGGAGTCACACAGGTTAAAACAGTAACAGAAAAGTGTTATTTTAATGGGGTCCATTGACTTGAAAGCTGGACTACCACTTGATTACCAAGAGCAGTTGTTTTCTAGATAGGAAGAAAGAGAACTGCACCAAATTCTAATTCTGTCACTTTCCTTCCGGCTGGGAGTAGACACTGGGGCACATATGAAACAGTAATTCTACTGGAGATCATTGGTAAAAGGGCCAGTGACCTGCAAATGGTTCCCAAATTAAAATTAGGAAAGAGATTAATTTAAATAAACCCTGCTGCACTCAGCTACAAACACACACTAAAGACATAGACCTGAACTTCAAGCAAAGACATACTTTAATGTTACGGTTTTGTTTTTACAAACAGGACATTGTCCAACTTACCACAGTGCCTTGCAGAGAGCAACCACTTCCTGTGACACTTTCCAACTAGCCTCTGCACCAGAGGTTAATTTTGTCAGCCTTTCACATTTTCCAGTTCTGACAGAGGGTCACAGACTCAAATGTTAGTTTTTTTCTTCTTTCTAAACTGGGAGACTTCACCCACCACCAGCTGTGAATCACCTCTGCTTTACTTTTAAATCCAAACATGCTGCACCTAGACACTGCTTCTCATGCACTGTATGCATTCCTGATGCTCCTTTGTCCCATTTACCCAGCATCTCCTGCCAATTCTCCACATTCAAAAAAAAAAAAAATCCCTACCACTCCACTCCTGAATCCCATTAATGCCCCCAAACTATATCTTTTCTTTCTGCTTACCTTCCTGTAATATCTCTCATTAGATATGAGGCCTGGAGTTTTAACGTGCATACTGACCTACATGACCTAAACAGACTCAACACAGAGACAAATTGTACACTAAAGGTATGCCTTATGACATCAGAGGGTTGCAGGGCTGGAGATTATACCAAGAGGCCTTAGAGAAATTTTAAAACAAGGATGTGGCAAGCACTATGTATAATGCCTTCAGTGTTCGTAATATTTAAATGGGGAGATTTCTGCTGTTATAACATTGGGATGTCAGTCATGTAGCATGCCGAGTGCGAGTCACCAAGAGAGGTGGTGACGAGGTAGATGTACATGTGGAAATATTTTGTATTGTCATAGGACGGCACCAATGAACAGCATGTAGATGAATGTTACAAAGAGACCTTGGATTGACACTTGGGGAACATCAGACATAGGAGTGCATGAGTGGGAAGAAAAGCCATCACAGGTTATTCTCTAGTTATGCTCATATTAAAAATGGAAACAGTCAACTGTAGTCCTACCCAGTTAGATAACAGCACCTTGGGAAGGGTGGTTGCAGCAGGGTGCTCTGCCCACACTCAAAACTCAAACAGCACTCTGTAATGTCAGTGTATAGTGCACCAGGGCAAGGTGCACAAAGTCTTGCCCACGGATATAAAACATACAAAAAAATTAGGTCACACACTACATATGATATGTTGTTTGATGCAAAATTTTGTCCACCGCAAGGTTTAGGATGAGAGATCTCAGTTTTCAATTTGCAGTCAGGCAACAGAGACAAACCCCACAGCACCAACACTCCTAAGTAAGTATGTGTGTTAGATGTGCATTGCAGACATGTTCCAAAACTCGCAAACTGACTAAGCAGCAGCATCAATTACTATCAGGAAATCCTATACCATCGCAGCATGTCTAGAGCAGGATGGAATTGCAGGGTTCCCTGGGAGTGAGGCTGTGAGGGTAATGCCCTATGCAGTCAGACCTTTTACTTATCATCACCGACCTCTGTACAACAGCTTTACTCAGTTTTGCCGACTGAGCATGACTGACTCATAAGTCTATGTAAGTGGCCAGGCCATGGTTAGAATTGTGTGTGGAATTTGGCACTTACATAATGATGCTGTGGAGAGGGTGTAGAAAATTACCAAAATATAGAAGAATGAGAGGCACAAGCTTTAGAAGAGATTAAAAAAACAGGCATTGTCATTAGACGAGGTTCAGAGTTGTTAAAAGTTATGAATTTGTTTCTCTGCTAGTGGAACTATCTAGGGCCACTGGTCATCAAGTGCTTCTTTCCTTCAAAAATTCAAATATTTACCATGAGCATAAACTCAATTTAAAATTCATCTTTCATTCTCATGACAAAATACTACACATAGGGAGTGTAAGAAGGAAGCTCCAGACCGATATGTCTGAAGCACAACAGCAGAGACTAAATTGAGAATATGTTTATGTATTTGCTACTTACCCGCAGCCGAGAATCATCGACAGTCCAGATTCTGCTGGCAAAGTCATTGGAGGCAGCTAGGAGGTATGCTCCCTGAGGATAAAGAATATCATTACCTTAATACTTCACAAACTGAGCGAAATCACCAAACAGGGCATAACATTACTAACATGGAGCGGTCTGAACTGTAACAGATTCAACTGCAGTCTAATCTGTTAGCTCAACCAGGGTAGGAGCTGGAATGAAGATCGTATTCAATGCTCCTGCATAAGCAAGTGTACATGTATGTGTAGATGAAGAGAGAAAGTCAGTTTTAAATATTGCTGGTGTCACAAGCCCTGACCACACATCTAAACGTATGCTACAATCTGGTTACAACCAGCAACTTGTTCCTTTAAATGTAGACAAAGAAAGTGAACTTGACTAGCCATACGAATGCAGCAGCTACAAGAGCAGCTCACAAGCTAGGAATACTGCAGCCAGTAACTCACTTCTTGACTCCCAAAGCCTGTCCACCATCTAAATAGGCACAGGTCATAAGTGTGATGGAATACTTCCCAATTGCCTGGATGAGTGCTTGACACCATCCAGGACAAAGCAATCTGCTAAATTAGCACCACACCAACAAGCATCCACTCTCTGCACCATCAGTGCTCAACAGTATGTACCATCTACAAGGTGCAGTGCAGAAATTCACCAAAGATCCTTAGAAAGCACCTTCCAAACCCATGACAACTGCCATCTAAAAGGACAAGGGTAGCAGATACATGGAAACAACAGATTTGGAAATATATCACTATTCCTTTAATGTACTGGATCAAAATCCTGGAATTCCTTCTCTAGCACCATTGTGGGTCCATCTACAGCACAGAGACTGCAGCAGTTCAAGGTGACAGCTCACCACCACCTTCTCAAGGGCTAATAGGGATAGGCAATAAATCCTGTCCCATGTCCCCTGCATGAATGATAACAAAATAAAGAGAGATCTAGGGGACTTACTAAGAGAATAAAGCCTCAAGAAACCACCGTTTTGAACAAACAATAAACTTTACTGCACAATGTTAGAATAATGCAACCAACACGTAGAACTTATTTCCTAACACAAAACTAACACATGGCAACTATGGGTAATAGACTGTGATTAAACATTCCCCAGACAAATGCGACGAAGACAAATCCCATGAATTTCACAGCAACTCGCCTCAAACATTAATGACAGAGTGGTTCATCAAATCTCATTAAATTTCCCAAGGATCACAATTCTTTACTTTCACCAAACTGGACTTCTGATTCTTTAGAAACAGTTTTGCAGAAATGGTTCAAAACACCTTCCTTTTCTGAAGGCAAGCTTGCTTGTACTTATTCACAAGCTTAACTACAGCTCCTTGCTGACAACGAACTCCACTGAGCCATCCCTGCCCCCTGGATATTTCCCCTAAGCTCCGAATTTGCTCAGTTACATGATGCAAACATTGCTTGTGAACTTTCGTATCCCCCATCATTCAGCTGTAGTGAATTACTACTGTTTGCAGGCTCCTCCTGAGCCTCTCATGGACTCCCTCAACACAAAACCAACAACATTCCTACTTTCTTAACTCCCAGGACTTAGGAGTTCCTGATTCCAAAACTTAGCTGTCTACTAATTCATAGAGCTTGCTCTTGAGTTTGAACACCAGTTATCAAACTACTCTTAACTCCCCAAGCCTCTTACACAGATCTGAGAAATGCAGCTCTCTTTCCAGCAGTACAGCTCACTGTAGTACTTCTAACATGGAGTTGGCCTTTCTCTCCTTCAACTAACTGCGTCCTTCAAACGACTCAAGAACAGTTCTGCTTTACACAATGAAAACCTTGCAATAAGTGCCTCTCCTACTGCTGGGGAGAACTGAATGTTACTATACGTTTGAAACTGTCAAATCTAGCATGTTGGAATTAAATACACCCTCATAGTATTCTCTCAGAATGCTGGAAATCAATTTCATCACACAGGGTTAACTACAACACTGATTAACTGCAAACTTAAAACTCCCTCCACAAAGTCCTATCAACAACTCCAGACCACATACCATTGATTAAATTCATACCAGGTCTTCTTTGACATGGCTCCATGCCTGGTCCTGAGCACCATCCTGAATGCTAGCAGACAATGGACAGGGACAGAACCAGTTAAGTGCTAATACAGCCAACGGTAAACTGTCTGTGGACGCACCATCTCTTGGCTCATTATTCATAAATGGCCAATGAGTTGAGATACAAGAGGCTTGACAACAACTGCAAAATCTATTTTGAAAGAGCAGGGATTTTTTTTTTTCCCCCTAAAAAGTAACTTGCAGCTGAGTAAAAGTCACGAAAGTAGATGAACTCCAACTTACTGTGCTGTCAAATTCAAGGCTGGTAATGCCAGCATTGCTGCCAGTGAGTGAAGCCTTCAACTCACATTTTCCTGTACAAAACAAACACAGTCCATCAGTCATCAGTGTCACAACCAGTAGGAGTCTTACCAAGACACTTTCTCCACAAATGTAGTATTCCTGGATGAGTCTGTATTCATACTTTTCAGGACAGGTATGCAATATGCTTAATGAAGAGTTAAACTGTTTAGTTATCCTCAGGAGGAATACTGCAAGATTCTAAGGAGCTGGTTTAGACAGCTAAGCAACTCAGCCACCCTGCTACTTGTGTTCACGGAGTAAGGATAGGTCTGGACTGAGATGCATCCCACTCGCCCACTAGTTTCATGTGAAGAATGGTCAAGAACGAGCAAGGAAAATCAACAGCAGAGGGCACCAGACCCAAGTGAGAGTCAGTATTTTGAAGGAAAGGAAGATAAATAGACTTTAAATAAAAATCTTTCTCCACCATGTCACAGGTGCTATACCTGCTCCAAACTATTAAGATGACTGTGAGAGAATCCCAACAGGGCACTTTTTCCAAACCACTGACATCAATTGTTAGCCTCAGGCATTTCTTCATGGGAATCAACAGCAAAACTATTACAAATGAGCCATAGTGAAACATCCCTTTAAATAACCGATCATTAAAATGATGTAATATTAATTAGCATGCAGCAGTCAGATGAGACTAATGTTTAGTGTTTCACATCAGCATCTAGACCAATGTAAGATCAATCCCACTTTCTCAATAGAGGTCTCAGCTTGAAAACTTGCAATCATGCACCAGAGATAAATCCCACCATGCTCAAAAGCTCCTGTGGGATGAATTCTGTAAGATGCGTGCTATAAAGACATTCCACATCTCTCTGTGAGAATATCGACTGAAACAGCAACATCAGTCACTGTCAGGAACTCCATTTCCATCAGAGCACAACTGGAGCAGAATGGAAAATAGAGGAGCCCCTGGGAGCAAGCATGTGGCCATTTAGTAAAGTGCCATCAGAGCGTTTATCCATCATCACTGACCTCAGTACTTCAAACAATTACAAAAACACCACTAGCTTAGAAAAACATGGATATTACTGTCCACATCTTAAACTGAGACAATAACAATACATCAAGCAGGATTCAAGTTTTATCCTGAGTCAGATAATAATGAGGAATGGGAAAGGGTGTTATAAAGCATCTCAGCCTTCCCGGGGTTAATTTGGAGGGAGTGCTACAAAAATTAACTAAAGTTCCTGATCACTATGCAGAAAGTGCGCTGTGAAAATTGAAAAGGACAGGATTAGATTCTGCTTTAATACCTCCCAAAGTGGGACTGCCTACTGACGCTCCCTGTCTAAACTCTCCATTTGGCAGAGCCTAGCATCTATGGAAATGCAGACCACTGGGAGTTACAGCTATGGTGAGGGAGTGAAGAGAACAGGAAACAAAAATAACTGAAGTTTCGACACATGTGCCATAGGTGCTCATGGTAGATAGTTAGATGAGACTCCCTTCGCCAATAAAATCGTGAAAATGTTGCTAGGATTACCCATAATGTTTCTAAACAGTAAAATGGTCACAGACACAAGAGTCAGGTTCAGCTCTAATCCCCATTACTTGGCACCAGTGTGGATTTAGATGTAAACCTTCCCCCTATATACCTGACAAGATCTCCCATAGTTTAACCTTCCGGTCCGTGCCACCAGTCACCACCACTCGAGATCCTGGACTGAACTGGACTGCGTTAACCTCTCCATCATGAGCATCCTAAAATAAAAAAAACAGGAAAATCCAGAGCAAAGGTGAGAGAAAACCATGGATTATAGTGGGACCCCTATAGAAAGGCACCCTTAGCAGAAACTTTGGGTATTAGAACTGCACTGTTGCCAACAGTGAAGCAGGAAACAAAGTGTAGTAATGACATTCCAAAGGCCAATTTTTATCTTTTCTCTGTGCTAGTTCTGTGCTGCTGCCTTTAACTGCAGTCTCTCATTGTCACCTTAAACAATTAGCATGAGCAATATGACTAGGGAAAAGAACCAGAGTTGGTTTCCTATTGTCTTCCTAATACTTACGGAATGGAGACACAAGTCCTCTTCCCAAAGAATCCACCTGCAAACAGCTGTTATGTTTCAAGATCCTAGCTCTTCGGCCATTAGCACTGAAGATTCACTCTTTCATCGCTAGCCATGGCTTGTAACGTTGAGCAGAACCCTTAATTCGGCCTGCAATAGGGTTAGGGTTAGGGTTAGGCCTAGGCCTAGGCCACCCTAATGTCTCAAAATACTCCTAAACTGATACAGATTGTAAATAGTAGGGGTCCCAGCATCGGTCTTCATAGCCCTCCACCACTGCCCACTCAACAATGACCCATCCATTCCTATGCTCTGCATTCCACCAATTAACTAATCCACAATCCAGAATGAGGACCTGATCTCTTATATGGGAGTTAAAGAACTCAGCTCGCAGCTTCAAGTCACGCAGTAGAAGTAGCCACACATCATCTAACACTCCATTGTGACTAGTTCTGTTAAGTTACGCACTGTGGATGAGATCATATATTTAACATCACTGAACTCAACACTGATTTACAACTGAGCAAAGCAGCAGACTGGAACTGCTCCAGAACTATAACCAAGTTACAATCAGCCAAGAGCCAGAACACTGCTCTTTTCCATTTACTGGAACTATGTGGAAAGACAGGAGAAACTTAGAATTCTCAGCTTCATTAGAAGACCATAATAAAATCCCAAATTGTACAGACAAAGTCAACCTGTAAATTAATATGTCAAATAAGGGGCAAAAGATCAGACTGCTGGAAAGTATATTCAGAATATATCAAGAGAGTCTCCTTCAGGACATGACCAATATGTGCAAAAGACTCCCGGCCAAAGCAGTAGTATTATTTAACAGCTGGATGCTAGGAGGGTGGAATTATAGTATTCTTGTTTACATAATGGAACAAATTGGCACCTTTGTGAATTTCGGACACAATCCAGACATTGCAAATCACATCAACAACATTTCCGCTGCTTACATTTTAGACATGCCTAACTGTTAATGAATCATAATTGGGGGTTAATAGCGTAATATTGATTAAGAAAAGTTGTTCAGCTTGTGATGCTCGATTCTTCTAATATGTTGTGTATAACAAGAGTCCGAAAACGCACTCAGCCTCCCCAAGTATGTTCTAAAAAAACTTTCTTCTAAATGATAAACATTACACAGCAGCTCATAAATGTTTGTTATATACAATGCTATTTTAGCCTTTAGGAGAATGATGGCACTTCAGAAGTTAAAGAAAAGTACCTTGCCATATTTCTGACAGATATTATAAAATGCTGCTTTGGCACAAGCTATTCTTTTGTCATGTCTCAAATACGGATCGTTTGTTAACCCAGGATTTTATTTTGACTTTCCAACGTATACTTTAGCTCAAAGACAACTAATCTATCCACTGCTAAGTTAGATGAAAGATGTTGTGCAGCATATTTATTGGAGACTGGAACCAGTCAGATGGATTGTAATGGTCTTGTTATTCCTGCGCTTTCCGATGTAAACAAAACTCTCAAACAGTCTGACTTAACAGCATGGTGCTATTTCAATAATTCTGCAGTACCAGCACTGATCAGGAACTCAGTCCAATAGTAGGAAAATTACTCACATGCCATCACCCGGCAAAACTCTAAGCAGAGACTCGTAAAAACTGATAGATGAAACAGAATGCAGAGTACTTCCAAAAATGAAACAGGTATATCAGACTGGAGGAACAACATCTTATCTTCAGACTAGGCACTTTATAACCTTGTGGACTTAATACTGAGTTCAACACCTTTAGATTGTGAACCCAGTCCCCATTTCTTCCCTTTGTTTTAGCTTTACTTGTTACATTCTCTGCCACCATGTCCTCTCTCCCCTCCCCCCACTCCAGTGACATTATTTGTTATTTCCATTTTGGCAGTGAATCGCACCATTGTTCTGCCATTCTCACCTTCCGATCACTTAACCTGCACGATCAACATCCTTTCTCCCCCAGCACTCCAACTGCTCACCATTGCATAAATGTTGCCCTTTCCAGACTTCACATCAGCTTTGAAGAAGTCATCTAAATTTGAAACATTAGCTTGCTCTCTCTCCATGGATGCTGCCTGACCTGCTGTGATTTCCAGCATTTTGTTTTCAGTACAGATTCCAGCATCTGCAGTAATTTGCTCCTTTCAGGCCTACTACTTTGTAAACTATTTAGGTTCCACAGGAGCCTCCTCCCATCCTACTACATTTAAGCTGAATAGCAGATCCTTCTATTTCTTTCTGCCCAGTTACTTGTCTAGCCTCCTATTTGTTCAAATACTTACAAATACGTGCAGTGCCATGGTGGGAAGTCGCATCTCGTTGCATGGCCCCGTGCGCACACTGGGGCATTCGGTCACAGTCCCATGTAACGTGGGCGAACGTTTTCTAAAGGTAGCAAACAAAGAGTCTCTCATTTACTCCACCTGCAGATGGTGAAAAATAACCAAGGGACAACGTTCACTTAGAACAAAGTGCGTATTCATATCTTGGATGGTATGGTAAGTGAATAGAGAAGCAAGTTCAATTAGCTGATCTACAATTATGGATCAAATGAAGAAATCATGAGAAATGCAGGTCTCAATCATACAGACCAGAAAGCCCAGCTCCATGGCCAGTTTATGCAGATAGCTGATATCAGCAAGTACAACAACCGCTTTCCAAGGCTGGGCGGTAAGAGGACAAAACTTAGTTGGATTTTCTTCTGATCATGAGTGATTGACTACAGTCAGAATGGCAGCAGCGAGAATAGAGTAGAGCAAACCTGGGGATAAGCAGCAATGGGAACTTCCGAATAAAGACCTGTATTTTTTTTATTCACTCATGGGATAATTCTGCAAGTTAAGTCACTTATGCATAAGAATAAGTATACTCCTCAGGTGAAAGTCCTAAACTGGGGGACAACATTAAGCAAGAACTAGGGAATCGAGATTAGGGGTGACTGTTTGAGATAAATCCACATCTATCAAATGTGAATCTTTTAAAGGCCAGTTCATTAGAGTTCAGGACCAGTATGTTCCTGTGTAAATGAAGGATAAGGATGCTAAGAAAAATTGTAAGCTTCATCAGAAAGAAAAAGGAGACATACAAAATGTTTAGGAAACTAAAGATAGACGGAGCCCTTGAGGAATGTAAAGAAAATAGAAAAGAACTTAAACAGGGAGGGCTAAAAGAGGCCATGAAGTGACTTTGGTAAACAGGATTAAGGAAATCCCTAAGGCTTTTTATATGCATATAAAAAGCGAGAGGGTAGTTATGGAAAGGGTACGTCCACTCAAGGACAAAGGAGGGAATTTAAGCATTGAGTCAGAGGATGCGAGTGAGGTCCTTAATGAATACTTCGCATTGGTATTCACAAAGAAGGAGGACATCGTGGATGGGGAGTTTAAAGAGGGGTATGTTGATATTCTGAAGAATGTCGATACAAAACTGGTGGTTATGTAGGGTGTTTAGAAAAGCATTGAGGTCACCAAGTCCCCAGGATCTGATGGGATCCATCCCAAAACGCTGAGGGAGGCAAGGGAGGAAATTTCGGGAGCCTAATACAAAATCTTTGTATCATCTTTAGTCACAGAAGAGGTCCCAAGCACTGGGAAATAACCAGTACTTTTTCTTCTTTTAAGAAAGGCAACAGGGATAGTCCAGAAATTACAGGCTGGTGAGCCTGATGTCAGTGGTAGGGAAATTATTGGGAAAGATTCTTAGGGACAGGATTTATTCACATTTGAAAAAATATGAAATTAGCGACAACCAGCATGACTTTGTGCAGGCTAGGACATGTCTCAAAAACACAGAGTTTTCTGATTGAAGTGGTCACAGTGGTGCATACTGTCTAGATGGATTTTAGCTAGGTTTTTGACAAGGTCCCCGGTGGTAGGCTGATACAGAAGATATCAGATGGGATCTGCATCGAACTTGTAAAGTACTGAACTGGCTTCATCACAGAAGACCGAGTTGCAGCAGAAGGGTGTTCTTCTGAATGGAGATCCGAGAGCAGTAGTGTTCCACAGAAATCAATGCTGGGAGCCCTGCTGTTTGTAAATTTACATAAATGATTTGGCAGAGAACGTAGGTGGTCTGATTGGTAAGTCTGTGGATGACACAAAGGTTAGGGGAGTCGTAGATAGTGAGGACGATTGCCAGAAGATACATTAGGATATAGACAGGCTGGAGACTTAGGTGGGAAAAGGCATATAGAATTTAGTCCAGACAAATGTGAGATAATGCATTCTGGAAGGTCTAATGCAGGAGTGAAGCATATAGTAAACGGCAGTACAGAAAACAGCAGAACTTTTAGATGCATTGACGTGGAGGGAATGGGTGGATGGGTCCACAGTTCCCTGGAAGAGTCAGCACAAGTGGGTAAGATGGTCAAGAAGGTATATAGGATGCTTGCCTTCATCGGTCAGGGCATACAGTGTTAAAAATAGGCAAATAATGTTGCAGCTGGATAGAACTTTAGTAAGGCCATATTTGGAATATTGTGAACAATTCTGGTCATCTCGCTACTATAAGGATGTGGAGGCTTTAGAGAAGGTACAGAAAACATTTACCAGAATGTTGACACCACAGTGTGGAGCTGGAGGAACACAGCAGGCCAGACAGCATCAGAGGAGCAGGAAAGTTGATGTTTCGGGTCAGGACCCTTCTTCAGAAATAGGGAGGGGGAAAGGGAGCTGGAAAATAAATGAGAGGTGGGGTGGGGCTGGTGAAGGTAGTTGGGATGGTGATAAGCGAGTGCAGGTAGGGAGTGGTGGGGATTGGTCAGTGGAATGGGTGGGGTGGATAGGTGGGAGAGAAGATGGACAGGTTGTGTCAGGTCAAGGGAGGCAGGGAGGAGAGGGAGGGTTGGACATGGGATGAGGCTGGGGGTGGGGAGATTTTAAAACTGGCGAATTCCATGTTTAGGCCATCGGGCTGTAGGCTCCCGAGACGGAATATATGAGGTATTGCTCCTCCAGTTTGCAGGTGATGCCATTGTGACACTGGAGGCCCAGGACGGAATGTCACCCAGGGAGTGCAAGGGGGAGTTAAAATGGTTGGTGACCGGAAGGCATACAGAGCGCAGACATTCTACGAAAGGGTCTCCAAGTTTACACTTGGTCTCACCAATGTGGCCTCCTCTACATCGGGGGCAGCGGACATAGTAGGCCAAGTTGACGGATGTACAGGTGAACCTCTGTCTGATATGAAAAGTTTGGTTTGGACCTTGAATGGAGGCAAGGGGGGAGGTGTAGGGGCAGGTGTAGCACTTCCTGCCATTGCAGGGAAAGGTGCCGGGTGTGGTGGGGTTAGTGGGGAGTGTGGAGCAGACAAGGGAATCGTGGAGAGAGCACCCGTTTGGAGGGTATTAGATATGAGGTCAGACTGGAAAAACTCTGTTTGTTTTCACTTGAATGTCAGAGGCTGAGGGGCAACCTGATAGAAGTTTACAAAATTGTGACAGGCATGACTAGAACGGAAAATCAGAGTCCTTTTCCTAGGGTAGAAATGTCAATTACTAGGGGACATAGGTTTAGGAAGAAAGGGGGAAAGTTTAAAGGAGATGTGACAGGCAATTTTTTTTTATCCAGAGGGCGGCAAGTGCCTGGAATGTGCTGCCAGAGGAGGTGGTAGAAGCAGCTACAATAGCAATATTTGAGAGGCATTTTGACTGATACATGAACAGGCAGGGAATAGAGGCATACAGACTGCGCAAAGGCAAAAAAGTTTTAAAGTCTAGAATGGTGTCATGTGTCAGGACAGGCTTAGTCCAAAGGGTCTGTTTCTTTGCTGTACTGTTGTTTGACTCCTGCAGGAGGCTGAAGTGATATAGCTGAGCACTGAAATCATCTGCTGTCATTCATTGCCAAGGGTCACACATGAAGACTGGCTGCTTGTACTAAGGTGACGGAGGGCAAATGGTGCCTGGAGCACCGCACCGAATAAAGGGGAGAAGAGAAAAATGACCAAAGCAGGGCAAGGGTAAATGCCAGACAACAAGGTGCAGGGCTGGATGAACACAGCAGGCCAAGCAGCATCACAGGAGCAGAGAGGCTGACGTTTCGGGCCTAGACCCGTTCAGGATGTGGTCTTTGGTAGATTCACAAGACAGAAAACTGATTTGAAAGAGCAGACAGAAGTAGTGTTTGAAGGAGTTTTTTTTGAATAAAACAGAGGCTACAAAAATATACTGGCTGTGGAATACATTTTACTTATACAACTTCTAAAAGGCATCTCCAATTCTTCGCGCTGTTTTCAGTTCTACGGTTTAACCTGAGGTTCACTGCAGCAGAGCGATGAAAAGCAGGAACATAGTCTCATAAGCAAAATGATAACCAGCTGAGCATCATTAGTAAGAACAATTTCCACGTAAGGGAGGGTAGGCCAGAGGTAACATGGGCAGAGGCATGTGTTATTGTAAGAGAACGCCAGATTAATTACCGTCCCATTAAAAATAGGTTTTGATCAAGTTAGATCTTGATCAAACATTCAAAAAGAAAAAACACGAGAAGGACGTTCCTAACCTACCCAAAGATACTACTGATAGAATCCAAGAGACCAGGTGTCTGCGAAGTCCTTCTGCAAAGAACAAAAAGAAATGACCAATGAGCAGTGTTGTTGAATTAATGCCCACTCACCTTCCTGGCTGAGATCATAAACCTCTTTCACCTCTCTGCCCACACTCACCAAAGGCCACCAGGCACAAATGAATGCTGTCAGAACACACAGACACAAAATCGTCTTCTTTATTTGCATAAAGATCCTAAACTTTCTTGGTTCTCCTTTCCAAATTAACTCTTCCTGGCTGAGCCAAGTTTCCCACATGCCCCTAGAAACTTAACCAAGTAGTGGTTCTTCACATGTAGGACTGATTGTAAACATTTGAAGATTATGTCTTAAGCATTTTAGGGGTACAGTCACGATTGATCCTACATACATTCATTATTGACACAGGGGCATGTCAGTCATAAGCAGCAGAAATGAACGAATGTTACCCTCTGGGTGGTACGTTGGGTCAGACAATATCCTTTGACACTCCAAGACTGGGTGGAACAGTTTAGTTTCTATTTGTCATTTGAATCTTTGACCAAGTCAAGTTGTCAACTTATTGTTTCCATTTACCCATATTAAGACAGCAGAAACACATTTCATGTAGGGCATGTGCAACCAACAGTGTAGCTCGGGTGGGCGAGAATTGGTCTGGGCATATTGTCTTCCGAACTAGGTGGTGAAATGCTGATGGGAAGGAATACCAATGACTTGTTACCATGGTGGGAAGAAACATGGAGAGCACCTGGATACTGTTTCACAAGTGAAAAGTTAGTAAGCAAGAAAATCCACCAATGGCGGATGAACTTCAGGAACCTCTGCACCAGCAGACCCTCTTAGCAAACTCTCAAAAGGACACTGCCTTCACTGTGTTTCAGTGTCCCCTAGTTCAGACCCTCAGATGTGTCTCTGGGTTAAATTTAAAGTAGAACCTTACCATGAGCTACCATCCATCATTTTATACCTGGGACTGGACTATGAACGTGAGGGGCCGCTTTACCAGACTGCGATGATGGTAAAGAGCTTTGATGTCTGCAATACTGAAAATTCAGGTATACTTGATCTATTGATACTTGATTCTAGTGACCACACTCCATTCAGGGTGAATGCAGCAAGGAGCCATTCACTTGCAGGGGCATCATGGAGGAGCTTGATCCTATCCTCGGCTGATCCGGATATGGATTCTGGGGAGGCAAAGGGATATGGGCACTAGAGCATTCCCTCGTTTCCCAACCCTGCTGAGCGAGGATAGCAGGAGAATTCAAAATGCAACTGCAAATAACAACAGCTCCCTTCAGCTCAGACCAGGACAAAGACAAATTGCTGGAGAAACTCAGCTGGTCTGGTCACCATCTGTGGAGAGAAAGTAGAGTCAACATTTCAGGTCCCTGCTTTTGCTCCACAGATACATTCTGTTTTTTGTTTCAGATTTCCAGCATCCGCAATTTGTTTGTTTTGGTCTGACCAGATGCAGCTTGGAGCTGATGCCTCTCCAACTGGAATGAAATCAGTTCATTTACTCGATGTGGCTTGGTGCAGCTCACAAAACAAAGGAATTTAGGAAACTGCAAAAACGTAGGGTGGATCCACAAAGTGTGAGATACTTTCAGAATAATTTGTTCCCTTCAGTAAACAGATTGTTCTTTAAGTAAAACCATATTACTGCTGAACAATTTCAATGCACAATTTCCATCGAAATTACGAGCATTGGGAACTTCAGTTCTCAGAAAAAAGTTAATTAAGTTTAGTTCTCAGAAAAAAAATCTGATAGTTGGATAACTTGTGGTGAACAAGGGAGCAGTAATTGCATTTCTCAAGGTTATTTAGAGATTTAACTGCAAAATAATTACTACCTATTGAATTATGGTACGTGTGACATAAAATCTTATTATATTAACTATTAAAGTAATTATTGAAGGATAAGTTGCAATGATCCAGCAGACAGAGTTTATCTATGCCAATTGGAGACTTTTGCTGGATTTTTTTTATAGTCCTGAAAATTTTCATTCTGGCATTTAAGCAAGGATAGCCTGGAAATACCCCAATGTCATCAAAAACATAACCAATTTTTAAAAGAAGAAATGCACTGATCCTAAAGTTATGTTCAGGGAGGAAAACTTTGTATTCTGTTCCCCAGAATCATGATAAACAGCCATCGGTACAGTTGCAGATTGTGCCTTTCTAATCATTCTGAACAGTCATTTCACCTCTAGAATAGTGTAATACTGACGCCTGAAAATGTGTTGTTACATCACACATCTTCAACATAAAAGCGGTGTCTCCTGACACTTCTAACAAAGTCCTGCACATACGTGAAACACAATGCCTGCTTAAAAGAAAACACCCAAAAAAAGCACCCAAATGAGCACAATAAATAAGCGAAAGGGATAGTGTGATGTCACAGGCATTAACCTTAGGGACGTTGAGCAAGATCAGTTGTATGTGCACTGAGCGTGCTTTTAGGTGTCAGCAGGCATTCTTCAATATGAGCGCAAATCAATTTAAGAGTGTGGTGCTTCGATCAATTTTTTTCTCCCCAAGACACTTTTTTGCTGGCCCTAATCTGGTGACCAATCCAAACGTATCAGTCAAGACTGAATGAGTGGAGTGCTGCCTCAAACACAATTGTACCATCACCTGTGAATCACGCAAATACACTTTCAGAAATGGGTCACCAGATAGTCATCAGGAAGTCTAATATTCTAATAATTGTAAAATACCAACCACCAGCTGTTTGGAAATTAGTTGACTTAAAGATAATGTATGAACCTGGTACCCTTCCTGTCTTAGCTTGAGTCAATGCTACACTGGTCAGCACATTGAACACAGGGCAATCAACAGAGCTAAAGAAAATAGTCTATTGCAAACTTAAAACAACATTTTTCTGAGAAAACGTTCCCACCTGGAGGTTCTGTGTGTTGCTCGCACAGGTGACGTTTCTCCAGATGCATCAGGTCCTTCTTCACCCAGCACCTCGATATCATCATCTCTAGGAAAAGCAGAGAATAGGAAGACAGCATATGACATTCACTCCATCCCACTACAGACAAATATAACTGGCCCTGCAGAGCAGAAACTCACTCCAAAGCTGGGTGCACAGTTCTGTACAAACATTTCTCAGGTGGAATACTGATTGCACAGGGCCTGTTTGGTACACTGCTGGTTATGTTCTGGATTACTGCAAATATCAGAATGAAATATTGCACGAGACTGAATGCTCATGCACTAAAAAAGACTTACTGCAATAGAAGGAACTCACGGATCAATATTCAATGGTTCTTTAGCAGCCTCCGCAAGATCCTTTTTCAGCTTTGCCTGCCGTCTCCTGAGAGATGAAAAAGACCCAAGATTAAAAGAAGTTTGTCACTTGTTTTCTTCATGTCTATCTGAACCATGCACATAGTTGTCAACTTCAAAGTAGCTTTCACTTTCAACAAAACTTCAGGAGAAGGTTAATAGTCTAGGCAGTAGGTCAAAATCTAACAGAATTTGAAGTAACTAAACTGAAAAGATACATTGCTCAACTTGACCCAATTTCTCAATAAGAAAGTCAAACCAAGTACTTAGTTAGCACTAAAGCAAATCAAGGGCAAGGTCTCACCCAATAATCCTTATATTAGAGTCACACCATCTGTTCCATTGATGTTAGCTCTAAAAACGTTCCTTGTAAATAACACAGGATATGGATGAACTGCGTCATACAACTGGCCCCTCCATAACCAAGCCAGTTCAAATATTCTCTTGTGCAGCAAAGTACAGAAACACCCAACTGATTTCTCCATGCAGGTCCCAGATGTAGCTCAGAACCCAGCTCAAATAATTACTCGGAAAGGTCAGCACAGAACCAGATCTCGGTGACAGCAGGCTGTCAACCTTCCCCCTGCAAGTTAGTCCCTTCAAAGGTTATTCATTCATTAGTACTTCACAATTCAAATACCCCGATTTCCAGAATGAGCTCTTATACTTCTCTGTCCTTTACCAGTTTTTTTTTTATTCTCAACACATAGTGTCTCTTATGTTAAAAGCAGCAGAATTGAGAGAATAATGAAAGGCAATACTACATTACCTTGGTGCTCTGGTACACACAGCTTGACAGCAACACACAAACTCTCAAGCTTGATGCCCACATACACAATAAAACATTAATCTACACAGAAAAACTGATTAAATATGTAGAATACCTATACAATTTGTACCTAGGGTATTCCATGACAGGAGAATGTGGCAGAGCCTCAAGTTACAGATAACGAGATATTTGTTGTTTCTTAGCAGCTTGGAAGCCAGTTACAAACCAATATCAAAGGTCCCAGTTAATTTCATATTAGTCAAGACCATCTAGCACCATTCTGAACTTTATATACTTAACAGAAATGAAGTAAAAGCTGTAACACAAAGGGATTTGGGGGTACTTGTGCACAAAAGACAGAAAGCTAGCACACAGATGCAGCACGGAATCAGGAACGGTAATGTAATGTTGGTCCTTATTTCAAGGGGGGTTGGAGTATAAGACTATGGCAGTATGAGGTGTTGGTGAGGCCACATCTAGAGTACCGAGAGCGGTTTGGTCCCCTTTTTTTAAGGCAATTCAGTGATGGCCCACCAGGATGATCCTGGGTATGGAGGGACTGAAAGATGAGGAACAGTTGAACAGGTTAGGACTTTGCCCATTGGGATTCAGAAGAATGAGAGGTGATCTCATTGAAACACATAGGAATTTTAAGGGGCTTGACAGGATAAATGCTGAGAAGATGCTTTCCCTCATGGAAGTGTCTAGGACCAGAGGGTATAGTTTCAAATTAAGGGGTGCCAATTTAAGACTGATATGAGGTGGAATTTCTTCTCTCAGAGAACTGAATACCTTGCCACAGAAAGCTGTGGGGACAGAATCCATGTGTATATTTAAGGCTGAGATCAGTGGTAAAAATCAAAGGTTATGGGGAAAGGGCAGGAGAAATGAATGAAGGGCGTCAGATCAGCAATAATCATATCGATTGGCTGAGCAGGTTTAAGGAACTGAAAGACCTACTCCTGCTTCCATTTCTCATTCTTATAGTATGCACTCTACCACAATACAACAGTAGAAAGGCTTTTCACATTGAACCAGGTCATGAGACGTATAGGTGAAATCAATAAATCTGGTCAGCTGTGCTCTGGCCACAGAAAACCAAAAAGTCATGAAAGTTATCAGAAGAAATGCAGTGACATTCCACGGGCAGAGGTGCTAGTTATTCAACCTCATCTGGCCAACAGTGACTAGTCCACACTATAAAACTGACCCTTAAATATGCTCTGAATTGGTCTGTATTTGGATGAATTGAGCCATACTGCAATAGTATGAGTACTTCCCATAAACAGAGAGCAAATCAATTAAAAATGCAAGCCTGTGTTACCTCTTGGTACTGGCTCATACTAATGAGATAATATTTACCATCTACACAAAGCCATAAACTTTAACTGACAAAACCATACCAAGTATCCTTCTCATTTTCTGCATTCAACCGATTAGCCTCCTGTGCTTTCTCGGCCATCCACCGTGAGATTAGTTCCCGGTTTTCATCAGAGGTTTTCCGCAGCTTCTCTTCAAGAGCAGTGAAGGTGATCTGGAGGGCATCATATTCATCCTTCAGAGTCTGGTTGGCTTGCTCCAGCTCCTGGAGCTTGTTTCTCAGCTCCTGGCAATCGTTACTCAGTTGTTGTATTTGCTTCTCATATTCCATCATCCTTAAACAAAATATATATAGGCTGGGCAGAGATAAAGCTCACAAGGTGACAAGGCAAAAGGTTTTAAAGAAGGCAGTAAGCAGAGAAGCAAGTTTTTGATCATAAGAGCCACCCCATCATCTTTAATTAATTCAATAGTCTGTGCCAACTCCAAAACCCATCTCTAGTATCTTCAATATGCCTGTTGCGCTATTCTAGGATTCTAGGACATATAAAAGCCGATGGATCCCAGGACTAGATGCTCTTTCGTACCTTCTTCAGTATTTTAGAAATTAATTCTGTAAGTGGCCAAATCTCTTTTTGCCAAGTTATCTGATCTTAGACATGACTGGTCTTAACAGCCAAACCAGAGGAGGATAACTGAATCAGTTTTCTGGTTCCTGATCTCTAACTTTACAGCAGGCCTTATTGGGTAACGCACAGATGCCGTTAGATGACAAAAATCAGGCTCATGTGTCTCACTTGCAATGCTTATGTGGCACCCTGGTACTTACAATCCAATATAGGACAGAATCAGATAAAAGTCAGGGAAGCACCTCTAAATCCTTGCTGATTGCCACTTACTTTGATTCATTTGCATGGATTTCTTTGTCCTTTTGCTGCAACTGGCTATTGAGTTCAATCACATTTTGGGCAAGCTGAAGAAGGAACATAAATAAAAGGTGAGGAAGAAAATTAATACATACTTAAATACAGTGTAAGCCTCCTGCTACTACAGAGCAGTTTAACCAAAAAACATTCAAATAGGGAAGGGTCTCCTGATACCAGTTATTTGGAACTTTGACAAGGTCTTGAAAACATCATTTAACACATCATTTAGAGGAGCTGCAGCAGGCTCAGAGTCAGAGTCAGGCTCAGAGTCAGAGTCAGGCTCATGTAGCCCATGACAATAAGCAGAACAGGCAATTTTTTTTTGTTCCACACGTACATACACACCTCTCCACGTTTCTTGTGGAGTTCCGTGAGTTCCTCCTGGTGGTGAATCCGCATCTGGGCAATTTCATGTGCTGTCTCATTACGTGCACCATCGGAGCCTGGACTAGAGCACCAAGAAAGCACAAACTTTAGTGTAGAATTAAAAAACAGCATAATTCTCACTGTCGCAAACTTCTTTCCAATCAACCTAAATGCCCCACTTTCATTGGGACACCAGTTCCTTGCATGCTGTTTGGCTGTTTCCCAATGACAGCCAAGTAAAGTGGCTTTTATTCAGCTAAAAGCCAAGGCAGTAAGTGCCAACAAGGTCTTTGACCAAGGGGACTGTGGTAGTGGGGAATCTCAGTCTGACCTGATCTGTCCTTGCCACCAGAGATGCATTAACCATACAGCAATAAGGATCAGGGAATGTCGCCTCTTTCTCCTCCCACCAATGGCCAGGGAATGATAGCCATGTGCAGTGTTCCCTATTGGTCAAAATTGCTCAATACGATACAGTCCAATTTCACAATCCAGCTGAGTCACAGAGAATAGACATCCATGGAATAATACACGCTTCACCAATAAAGCAGCGCACTTCAAAAGTTATCAGAATCACACTGAAATAATTGACAACACTGGTGAATTTCTATACACTTCTGAAGGAAGAGTAGTCGCAAGAGTCACCCAAAGTTTAATTATTTTGTCAGAGAACTTTGATCTTCCTTAGATCTGTTCATACTCACTTAGCAACCAGTCATACAGGAAAGCCCATGAGGATGCACAGCTATACTAAACAGAAGAAGCAATTAGACACCGTCAAGCATGGAGAGTAAAGTTTGTGATGGATAGGGGGAGGTGGTAGATATAACTAACCGCTGCAGATAAGTTACATAGTGGTTATCTATTTTCTGTACAATCTCAACAGTTAATAGTTATATTTAAATATTTAGGTTGATAAACCTAAAAGCACCTCATAAGAGTGTTTCAGACACTGAGCTAATGGAACAGATATTAGGATGGGTCAGTAAAACTCTGGTCAAAGAGGAAGCTTCTGAGAAGGATCTTAAAAGGAGAGAAAATGGAGAGACTTAGGCATTTGCAAATAGTGGAGCAAAATAATTACACAAGGGGTCAAGGCTGAATGAAAGGAAAATTATTTCAAGGTTGATGGACTGGAAAAGGTTAAAGACAAACAAGGTCATAGAGGGTTTAAGAATCGAGGTGCTAATGGATCAAAAACCAACAAACAAATGGGTGATGGATGAAGATGATTTGATTCAGGATACAACAGAGGCAGCAAAATTGTAAATGAGCTTAAATTGGTGGAAAATTGCTTTTGTAATGAGAGATCAGTATTGACATCGACATCAGGGATAATGCTCCTGCTCTCTTTCAAAACATTATCACAGAATCTTTCAAATCCATTTAGGAGATGACAGGGCCTGAATTTAACATCTCATCTGAAAGACAGCATTGTGTAGGACATGAACCCACGACATTCTGACTGTCAGGTGACCAACTTCCCACTAAGTCATGGCTTAGAGACATGCAAAAGCAAGAGAACTGCAGGTTCTACAGAATTAAGCACAATCAGCTACAGTTGTATAATATCTGCAGGATGCACTGCAGCAACTTAGAAAGGCTCCCTCAACAAACCTTTCAAACTTTGTCCCAGGAAATAGATGCATTTTCCGCAATGTAATTCATGGAGCCTCCTGCCCAGGAACTACAATCATCCTGCTTGTTACTTGGTCACATTCTTGAGACTAACTCTCTCACCCTTTATATGCCTTTCCATATGGACTGCAGAAATTTCAAGACGTCCTTCGGAAGCACAATAAACTTTGGCGCTACCAGTAATGCTCCCATGCCACAAAGAAATGAAAGAAAAAGTTGAGAACATCCCTATGGAATTTCAACAGCTTAACTAGGGTGACTATTGGACCCAGCATCTCAATCCATGATTTTCCAGCAGCTTATTTTCTGGGGTTTTTCCCAAACCCTCTTTAGTAGCAGTGTCTCCACTGTGATTCGCCATGCCGTCAGCAGTTACAGGAAAAAAAGGAAAGGACTGAGACTGAGATAGTAGGAACTGCAGATGCTGCTTGGCCTGCTGTGTTCATCCAGCTCTACACCTTGTTATCTCTTAAAGGACTGAGACTAACTGCATAGCTCTTTCAAACAGCTGAAACAGGCACAATGAGCCAAGCTTCCATTTTCTGAATATCTTATTACCCTACACAGGGAATGGTTCATGGCAAAGAGAGGTGGAGGATGATGATAATGAGTATTATATGCTACTACAAGCTGTTGGGGGTTTCCAGGTAGTTGGTCTGAGGGACAGTAAACAGAAAACGTGAGCACTTACAAATGCTACATACCTAACGTCTTGTCGGTTGTGAAGGTCATATTTCTCCCCCTGAAACCTCTCAGCTAGGACAGTCTGCAGATCAGACTTCTCCAGAAGCTTATTGTCTGTGAAGACCAAACATTGAAGGGGTGAAAATCCACACACACAAAACAAAAATCAAAACCAGCACATGCTGAAAATCCTGAAATAAAAAAAAAACAGAAACAATGAACAGTCAGGAGGTCAGGCAATGGCAAGACAGAGTTAATGGTTCAGATTGACAATGAAAGGTCATCCATAAATGTGAATTTTATTGAGTTTTGTTTGAGCCTTGCTTAAATAACATGGGCTCACCAAGATACTAAGGAATTTTCCATCTCAAGCAGTTTCAGTGGTCCCACCATGAACTGGATTTCTACTGTCCACATGCAGCTCAGACAGAATGTTTACAGACTGCAAACAGGAATCTTTTCAACACTTCTACAAGTGTGGGAATAGCTGACTGAAACACTGAATGCAGTGGACATCAATTACAAATGGTACAGACTGGGCAAGTGACTGCACACAGCAAGAATATCATTTTGAATTGATGTACATTTTAACTCACATCAATTTAAAATAACAAATAAACACAAAATATTGCAGATGCAGTAAAATGCTGGACAAACTCAGCATTTCTAGCAGCATTGTGGCAAGAGAAACAGGGTTATCTTTTTGAGTCAAAAGATTCTTCTTTAGAAATGAAAGGAACCGGGAAATGGCATTTTTATGCTGTTGACAAAGGGAGAGGAGGAGCAAGTAGAACAGATGATGTGGATGCCCAGAGGAAAAGACAAAGGGAGTGCTAATGGAAGTAAAAGAAAGGTGAATATGTAAATGTGGCGTAAATGGAGGTATGAATGGGGAAAACGAGGCAGCTCCACTAACAGCAAAGCAACAAAACAAACAAGACATGGAAAGACGGCAATCAAAACGAATGCATAGACTGATGGCGTGGAAAGTGAGCAAAAGGGGAACCCTATCATTATTCTGAGTTGGAGGAGAAGGGGTGAGGACAGAAGGGTGGGAAATAGGTCAGATACAGCTGAGGACTGTGTGACAGCACGGCAGAGGAGTGAAAGAGCTAGATTGCGCTAATGTTCCATTTTCCAACCTGCCAGTCTCCACATTCAAAGGATCATCCTCCATCACTTCCACCTCATCTAGCAAGATCCCATCTTTGTCTCCCATCCAATGTCAGCATTCCACAGAGACCATTCACTTCACAACACCCTGATCCACTCATAACATTTCCTCAGTTCCCCATGGCACCTTCACATGATCACAGAAGGTGCAACATTTTCCCTTGTATCTCCTCCTTCCTCACTGTCCAAGGTTCCAAATATACCTTCCAGCTGCTTACTTGTTCTTAGAGTCATATAGCATGGAAACAGACCCTTTGGTCCAACCAGTCCATGCCGACTATAATTCCAAACTAATCTAGTCCCACCTGACCACTCCTGGCCCATATCGCTCCAAACCTTTCCTAGTCATGTACATAACCAAATGTCTTTTAAACATTGTAATTGTATCCACATCCACCATTCCCTCAGGAAGTTCGTTTCACACATGAACCACCCCGTGTAAAATATTTGCCCCTCATGTCTTTTTTAAAATCTTTCCCCTTTCACCTTAAAAATTTGCCTCCTTGCCTTGAAATCCCCCATCCTAGGGAAGACAACTACTGGTAACTCTATCTATACCCCTCATTACTTTATAAACTTCTACTACAAGGTTGCCTCTCAACCTCCTATACTCCAGTGAAAAAAGGTCCACCCTATCCAGCCTTTCCTTATAACCCAAACTGTCCATACCCAGCAACATTCTGGTAATTCTCTTCTGAACCCTCTCCAGCTTAATAATATCTTTCCCATAACTGAGCGATTAGAACTGGACGCAATATTCTAGAAGAGGCCTCACCAATATCCTGTACAACCTCAACACGACTTCCCAACCCCTAAACTCAAAGGACTATGCAACGAAGGCAAGTATGCCAAACTTCAAAGAATTATGTACCTCCACCCCTTGGTCCCTCTATTCTCCAACATTACCCAAGGCTCTACCATTAACTGTATAAGCCCTACCCCAGTTTGTTGTAAAAAAAAAATGCAATACCTTGCATTTATCCAGATTGGGCTGTAAAATGGCAGATGGAGTTAATTGACCTAGTTGGTCAAAATCCCTTTGTAATCTTAGAAAAGCTTCTTCACTGTCTACTTCACCACCAATGTTGTTGCCATCCACAAACTTACTAACCATGCCTTCTATATTGTCATCCAAATCAATTATACAAATGGCAAGAGGACCCAGAACTGATCCCTGTGGAACACCACTAGTGACAGGCCTCCAATCTGAAAAGCAACCCTCCACCAACACACATAGTCTCCTGCTGTTAAGCCAATTATGTATCCAATTGGCAAACTTGCCCTGAGTCCCATGTGACCTAACTTTATTAATTAGTCTACTATGCGGAACCTTGTCGAAGGCTTTACTGAAGTCCGAGTAAACAACATTTACTGCTCTATCCTCATCAACCTTTTTGGTAACTTCATCAAAAAAACTCAATCAAGTTTGAGAGACACAATTTTCCTCACACAAAACCATGCTGACTATCCCTAACCAGTTTTTTCCCCCCCTCTAAATGTCCACAAGTCCTATCTTTTATAATCACCTCCAACAATTTACCCACAACTGAGGTCAGACTCCCTTTCAAACTATTTTACAATATTCGCTGCTCACAATGCGGTCTCCTTTACAGTGACAAGATCAATTACAGACAGGATGATCACTTTGTATAACACAACCACTGATAACAGGAGAGACTCAGATCTTTCAATTGCTTGCCATTTCAACAAACCACCTTGCTCCATGCTAACATTTCCATTGCAGGTTAAATGCAGTCTTGCAATAAAGCTCAATGCAACTGGAGGAACAACATCGCATTTACCACAAACATTTTACAGCACTCAACATTAAGTTCAACAATTTCAAATGTAGATCCCCACAAGGTCAGAAATATTCAAGAATTTGCACATACACAGCAGCATTTAGTGTAGTAGAGTATAAGAAGGTAAGACCAAGTCCCTGTGTGAGGTAGGGAAGATATATGACCATGATAATGAAGATAGTTTTATAGAGATTTTGAAGGTGGAGAATACTACATAGCAAAATTTGTGCTGCACATTCTGGGAATAGATAGGGTCAATAAATCAAAAGTACTGGTTAATGGAAGGAATATCACGCAATACTACTTTAATGGAGAGAGGAGGGAAAGATTTATTGGTCTGGTGGGAATTAAACTCAATGCTGCTACATTACTGTACAAAAGCAAAGATGTGTGGCTGCTGTCTCAGAAAGCCATTAACAGTTTCAGTTTGAAGCAACAGTATAATCCCGAGTCATTGCTCCACATTATATTATGGGTCTGATCGGATACAATTTTGGAAATTAAATAATCAAATTAGCAAAGATTGCCTTATCACGTGCAAGTTAGTAAATTTTAATGGCCAGTTGGACACAGTCTCAGGAGGAATATTGGACATTCCCATTAGTAAAGTATTCTGGTTAGTGTTCACAGCACTAGTGACACAGGTTCGATTCCAACCTCAAGTAACTGTCCACGTGGAGCTGGCACATTCGCTGTGTCTGCGTGGGTTTCCTCCGGGTGCTCTGGTTTCTTCCCGCAGTCCAAAGATGTGCGGGTTAGGTGGATTGGCCATAACAAACACAAGGTTACAGAGATTTTTTTTTGGGGGGGTGGGGAGTTTGTCTGGATGGGATGCTCTTCGGAGGGTTGGTTTGGACTCAGGCCAAATGGCCTGCTTCTGTATTGTATGGATTCTATGATTCTATATGATATGGTGCAGTGCCAGATAATGTTAATCTTCCTCATTGTTACAATCGGATGCCCAGAGTATTATAATATAGGTGAAGGCCCTAACAGAGACAACAGAAAAGCAAAAGCAAGTAAAAGGAGATGAAAGATTGACAAAGTGAACATTATTCAAGTGTAACACAGAGCTGGAGTGGTAGGGGTAACGGCACTAACCTGCTCAGGTTCACACAGCACATGTGAACATATGCAAAATTGTGAAAGTTGGTGGGCTGAGCAGTCAAAGTTTACAGTGGGTGAAGAAGGGTATTTTGCAAATAAGATGCTTTTAGGCCACATCAGTGCTTATTCCCTAAACTAACAGAAGTTCTAATTCCACATCCCTTGGCTGCTTCCTTATCTCAAGTTGTAAATATTGTCTCCAACAAACAATTTCTCACCACTATGTTCAACTACATTGAAACGGATTCACCACATAGCTTCCTAATAGAATTGTCTCAGATTTTGAAAATGGGCCCACTACCAGATTGGTAATCACAACCTCTCCATCTAAGTTGCACATATCACCTCTATACGTTGCATTTAAACAGACTTAGAATGTTTTTAAGAAAACAGGAATGCTCTTTCCTGCTGTTCCTAGTACAGTAAGTAACACTGCAGCACTCCATTCCTGCCTCCTGCCTGTATGTTATTTTGTGGATACCATGAAAAATTTCTACAGTCCCCTATTTGAGAACCACAGTGCTACACCAACTCAGTTTTCCCAGGTTGCCAAACTTAATACTTCATTTTCATTCCACTCCACGGATCTGTAAAATGAGTGCTCAATATCACCTAAGCAAACTTTGTAATTTGCAAGCTGGTAGTGGACCCATTTTCAAAATCTGAGACAATTCTATTAGGAAGATATGTGGTGAATCTGTTTCAATGTAGTTGAACATAGTGGTGAGAAATTGTTTGTTGGAGACAATATTTACAACTTGAGATAAGGAACAAAAACAGAAGTTGCTGGAAAAGCTCAACAGATCTGGGCAACATGTGAGAAGAAAAAAAATCAGAATGTTTTGGGTCCATTGACCCTTCCTCAGTTTAGAACAGTTCTGAGGAATGGTCACCGGACCCAAAGCGTTAACTCTGATTTTTTCTCCACAGATGCTGCCAGACCTGTTTGAGCTTTTCCAGCAATCTATGTTTATGTTCCTGATTTACAGCATCCACAGTTGTTTTGGTTTTTATTTTGTAATTTACCTCATCGTTCTTCGTTTTCACTTTAATAGTTATAGAATTAAGGAAGGACAAATAAATGTTAGCTAACCAGCGAGGTCCACATCCCATGAACAAATTAACAAACAAATCAGAATGAATGCTGCAAAGTTGGTGTAAAATTCTGCCTTTCATGCCCATTTTATCTCGAGTGTCATTTAAAATTTGTTCCAATGCCCTGTTTTTCCTTGCAGTTCTGCTTATTTTCTCAAGTGCTATCAAGTTCACTTTTGAAAGGCACACAAATCAGGCGTCAATTTCATTTTCAGGCTGTGACCTGTTCTCAGCACACTAAAAAACTGGCCTTCCTCCAATCTTGATTGTGTCTCGTCCTTTCCAACACTAACTTAAAATTTTACGATACTATGATCACTGTTCATTAAATTTTCCTCTACTGAATCTTGATGCACTCTCTCATTTTCCAGAACCAGGAAAGCCTCCTTTCCTACTGGGCAGAAACATACCGATTCTGAAAGTTTTATATTATCATTGTTCTAGTCTACGAGGATAACTGAAGTCTTTCATTGTTACTATTCTGTCGTTTTTCTTCTGTAATTTAAGTTGCAAGTTTACTGCTCTGCATTTTCCCAACTAGTCAGTGACCCACGGCGTTAAAAACTAAACGAAGGGCTCAGACCGACTATGACACGCGAGCTTGAGGCCTGCATTGTAGAATTACGATGCTATGATAATAGCAGA
Source organism: Rhincodon typus (assembly GCF_021869965.1). Classification (NCBI taxonomy): domain Eukaryota; kingdom Metazoa; phylum Chordata; class Chondrichthyes; order Orectolobiformes; family Rhincodontidae; genus Rhincodon; species Rhincodon typus. The sequence goes on along the minus strand of NC_063344.1, from coordinate 62,250,996 downwards.
GACCCGGCTCAAAAAGAAGGACTGAGTCCTCAATATTCTTGGACACCAGGCTTTCAGGAAAGATAGCGAAGTAAGGAAAGGACAGGCTGGGGGGTATTATTTGGTGAAACATTACAATGCTGAAAAAGGGAGGATGCCCTAGAGGGGTCAAGGACGCAATCTATCTCCGAGGTAGGGTCACCGGTCCTGAAACATTAACTCTTGACTTTTTTCCTCACAGATGCTGCCAGACCTGCTGAGCTTTTCCAGCAACTTCTATTCTTGTTCCTGATTTACAGCATCCGCAGTCCTTTCGGTTTTTACACTATTTTATCTGGTTGGACAGCGAAAACAAACAAGTAGCTGGCACTGTGGAGCCCGCAAGGTCAGCTTGGCCTTCGCCCCGACTCCCAGGGTTGCTCAGATCCATGAAGGCAGACAGCAGCGCGCCCGTGGCGTCGGTTTAAGCCCAGGCCAGCTGGATACTCCCGGGGTTTAAGAGCCTGATCCAGGCCCGGGGCTCCCTCCCCTTCTCTCAGGCCGAGGCCGCTTCACACTCACACGCCTGGATCAGCTCCTCGAAGGCCTGACGCTGCAGGCGGTCCCGGAGCCGCAGCTGCTCGCTGATGTTTCTCCTCCAGCCGTGCGCCGCCGTTGCCATCTCTCTCTTTCAGTGCCCGCCGGCCGAAGCCGCCCTCTGCCTCCCACGCCGGGGCCAGGGATGGTGCCGCTCACTCCCGCGGCCTAATGAAACTACACATGCGCAATCAGTAAGGCCGGGCTGTGCCGGATCCCTACGCCGCCATGTTTGATAAAGGCACTGCGAGCTTCTGCGGAGTGCTGTGCTTTTTTCTCATAAAATTACTTCGCGCCTCAATTTGTGCACCATATTGAGCTTCCTGTCACTTCACTGACATGTTCTTCCCTCATGGTCAAATCCTTTCAGCACGATAAAGTTGGGCTCCTCTTCACTATAACAAGGTCAAGGGACAGCACAGTTAGTAGCACTCTGGTCTCTGCATCACTACGCTCTGGAGTCCAATCGCACCCGAGGGCTTGAAAACAAAGAAAAGGCTAATACTTTTCGAGCAATACAGTTGGAGCTATCATCACATAGTTGAGACCTTAAACCAAAGTGCCATTAGCCTCCTTCAACTGATGCAAAAGCTCCTATAGCAGTATGTTTCAAAGGCAATTATTCCTGTTGAGTGTGCCATATTAGATCCTAATCAACATCACAAAGATAAGATTTCTGAGATTTTGTTGAGTGCATATTGGCTGAAGGGTTTCCTACTTCAGTAAAGTGACTATGCTTCAAAAAGAATAGTTGGACGGAAAGTGTTTTGAGACATATTGTGGTCCTGAAAAGCACTCTAAATACATGTCTTCAGTTTTAATGCTATCTGCCAGGCAATGTTTAACATTACCCACAATTCTATGTAAAACATTTGCTCTTAAATTCTTTACTTGATCTGTCAGTAACTCTAATTTGTGCTGCCTCATCTGGAACTCAGCCCCAACATGATAAATATTGAGTGAATATCAGTAGAGTTCTTCAATTCATTTTTAAATGGTGTCAAAAGACCTTTCAGATTCACTTGGACAGTGCAGCACTCCTCGGTGAGGTAAAGTCTAGTCACCGGAGTTAGGCTTGTAACTTTCTGACAGAAAAAAAAGGAACAACAAAATTTTTTTTAAAACTATCAAATGCATGAAGTGGCTTAGTTCCACACCATACTGGAGATGTATCAGGTTACTGTACTTAGATAACCTGGAAAGCATTTACAATAAAGACAATTACAAATAAAATAAACTTAATATGCATTTTCACTATGGAATATTCTCTTCATCTGACCCATCCTTAGCTATGATTAAATGCTAAATTCACAAACAATATTGTGATCCTGAGAGAAAGGAAAAGCCAATACTTCCCCTAACTGAAGTACACTCAATGCAATAATTCAATCTGTTGAGGGGTATTTCTATATAACTATTTTCCAATCCAAAAGGTCAACTAAGTAATTCCTAAATTTGCCTTACTAGTCCTTCCAATTCCTGCCCTTGGCCTGACATTGGCTCAGCTACATGTGTTCCATACATCGGATTATATCTATCCAGACTTACCATTCTAACCTCTAATCCTGTTGTTGATCAGACATTTATCCAGCTTTTTAACACCTGTGAATCAACACATCATTAGTGGCATATCTCACAAACCCATGATCCCAAGGAGAAATCTTTTCTTGTACATGTTCACGCTCCACACAAGCCTCCTTCATCGAATTATATTGGCAAAACCTCTTCCTTTCTCCCTCATGAATTTACCATGATTCCCCTTAAAGGCATCCGTGCAAAGTGACTTAACTACTCCATGCGGTATCAAATTCATATTTTAACTACTTTCTGTGTAAAGAGGTTCCACTTGAATTCCAAATTGAATTTTTACTGACTCTCTTAGATTTGGATTTCCCAACAAGTGGAAACATTTTAAAAGTTGTCTATTGACCTTTTATAATCTATTAGATCATCTCTCAGTTTTCTCATTTTGCTAGAATGTTGAAAGGACATAATTATCAGGAGAAACTGAAACAAACTTGTTCTCTCTGTTTGGTTTTTCATGATAATTGTGTCCTTTCATCACTTAGAAACCTGAAGCATGTCTCCTCCTTATAATGCCAGAATAACATAAAAGATGAGCAGAGCTAAAAACCAGTCATTTGGACACATCCAGCATTGACAATATTGTACACACAATCATACCCTTTGCAAAAGCCTTTATAACCCAAATTGATAATTGCAACACCAATTACTGCTAATGTCATTCTGGAATTTGCAATGATCAAGCTGGTGTCCTCAATTACTAGTTGAATCAGCAACATTATTTTACATCCATTAACATGGTAGTAATTGACAACACAATTGGTCGGCTGCGAGAGTTTCTTGAGAGCAAGAGCCTGTCAAACATTACCACCATATAAACATATTACTGTCAGTCTCATGTACATGCATCATGCCAATATCGTTGAATTAAGGAGCACAAGTAAATGTTTTTTAAAAAATCAGTGCATCGGCAGTACTTGTAACCAGTATTTTCAAGCAAGTGTTAATGTCATTTTAATGTTAATGTCAGCGTGTGTGATTTTTTCATAATGGGGTCTTGTTTCCAGTCTAAGCAGAGACTCATGTTGGTAGTTGTAGTTGGCTGGATAGCCTGCTAATGCATCACCCAAGTGACCATTTTAATTCCATGTCAGTGAATGGTGACTGGCTGTTTCAACACAATCCACATTCTAATCGGTTGTTACAAGTCTAAACTATTTTCTGGTTATAACAAGCCAATAAAGGTCTGCAACAGATGTTTGCCATAATTAGCGTTCTCTCACAATTTTCATGTTTGTGATTCAACAGAACCCTTCACAACTCTGGGTTCCACGTTAGGTTTATCTGGATATTAGTTGAGGGTTCAACAATCCTTTTTTTTAAGTTTCAAGAATGATTTAAAGTATTAGTGTAAGCTTAACACTCAGCTGCTGCTCATCTGTTAACTTGCACCTATATAGGTTAGCCCCTTGTAATAAACTCAAATTGTACCTTAGTCTGAAAGTGCAAAAGGTCTTTTCCTGCCAAATACTTGAGACCAATATATAGTTCACTAAAACAACTGCTCATCCTGCTCCACACCAACTCATTCACTTCATGCATGACAGTTATAAGTTTCAGTTTGTCGTGTACGGTCCAGTAATTATGGAAGCTGATTGTTGTTGTGAATGTTCATGTAATTATAGGAGGAAACCTGAACTGCATCCCTGGCTGGGGACCTTCTGCACAAATATGGCTTATTAAGTTGATCCAAAACATGCTTGTCAGGCATCAGTTACTAGGAACAACAAGTCTGTCAACTAGATAGCCAATACAACCTCACCTACACACAAATGTATGAATGGGCAGAGAAGTAGGTCATTACCCCCTCGAGTCTGCTTTGCCATTTAATAAGATCATGGACTGTCTGACTGTGGCCTCAATTATATTCAAGTGCCTACCCTGATACCCTTCGCCTTCTTTGTTAGTAAAGAATCTATCAACTTCTGCCTTAAAAATATTCAAGGACAACGTCTCTAATGGTCTCTGGGAAGAGAGTTCTGCAGACTCTCGACTATCAGAGAAAAAATCATAATTTCCCACTAAAATGGGAGGCCCTTGTATTTTTAAACTGTGTCACCAAGTATTTGTCTTTATCACAAGGAGATACATGCTATCATTACCCACCTTATCAAGTCCCCTAAGGATCTCATATTTTCACGGATATCATCTCTCATTGTTTCAAACTACAATGGATATAGGCCCAATATATCCAACATTTCCTTGTCCCAGGATTCAGTTGAGCAGCCACCCTGAACTGCTTCTAATACAATTATGTAAGAGCACCAAAACTGTATGCTATACATTTGGTGTGATCTCATCAATAACCAATACAACTGTCGCAAACCTTCCCTACATTTACATTACATTCCTCTTGCAACAAATGACAAACTCCATTTCTTTTCCTAATTCTTTCCAATTACTGTATCCATATACGAACTTTTAATGATGCATGTGCCAGAATACCTGAATCTTCCTTACATCAGAGGTCTGCCAGTTTTCCCGCTTAAATAATATGTCTTTTTAATTCTTCTTGCTAAAGTGGATACTTTCACATTTTATGATGCTATACTCTGCCAAATTGTTGCCAACTCACTTAACCAATCTGTGTCCCACACAAGATCATTATGTTGTCCCTACAGCTTACTTTCCTACCTATCTTTGTGTAATCAGCAAATTTAGCAACAAGATATATTTGGTCCTGTCATCCAAGTTAGTTATATAAGTTGTCAGGAGTTGATGCTCCAGCAGTGATCTCCGTACACTTCACTCGCTTATATCTTGCCAACCTGGTAGTGATCCATTTATGCCTACTCTCCATTTCCTGTTAGCTAACCAATCCTCTGCCCATGTTAGTATGTCATCCCCTACAACACAAGCTCTTATTTTGTCTTGTGTAACAGTAACATTGCCATACTAATAGCTTCATTTGTTTAAATGGTTTTGGACTCAATTTTAAACCTCCCACTGTTCGAAATCTGAATCTTACTTCCTCAGCATCAACAGTTTTACACCAACACTAACAAGAAATAATTAAGAACATGCGGTTTACTGCAGGATTAAAACACTGTACTATTTTATTGTGTGAAGTAGAAACAGCATCAAACAAAGTTATATCACAATGCAGTTTGCTTCACACCAGCTGAGACTATGCTATGCACTGTGAGATATTGTACTATGATTCTCTTTACTAGCTCACTCACAAGAGCTCTATGTTTACTATACCATGTTTCCATTCACTCATTCATAAAACCGCATTTTTCTAGTACATTTTACTCTTACAAGATAAACTAAACATCCCTCCCTACCCATTACTGTTTCTTTACACCTTTCAATTCTTATCGACCCCAAACTGCAAGCAGCATTCAGACCTCTTTCTGTATCAAAGGCTACCCCTGAATAAGTGTTAATACCGTTACCTGCTCGGAACAATGCCATCCCCACTATCGTGTCTCCATAACTTACTCAAAACTATGGAAAGATTATAATATTAATTAGCCCTTAGCAACCGTCTCTCAGGACCTGAGTAGGTTGCAGGACAACAAACAGTTTCCTCCACTGGCATGTCCCTACAGTCTGCTGCTCTTTATCTCTCTGAAATTTCCTTATACACTATCCCATTTCTATAACACTGTATTACTATTTCTAACTTTTATTTAGGACTACCATCTTGTACTAACGTATGGATTTATACTTTTTAAATACACATTAAATAGGGCCACTTAATGAGTAAGAGCTGTCAAAACCAGCAATAGTAAATGAAATCTCACAACTCAGCTGCGGGAGAACAGTTTAATATCCTGTATACTATTATTCTGAACACGTATAGTTTCTCACTTATTTAGAGCATATAGGTGTAATATTTTTACTGACATTACTAACTTTAAAGACAAAAGGACCTACACTTCTTAATTATGCAAACTCAGACTGGACAGACTTTCTAATCCCACCAGGAGTAACAGGCAGTATTTAGCAAGGGCATAAACCATCTCCTGTTTCCCCAGGACAGATGTCAGGCAAACTTGCGTACAATAGATACAACTATGTGACACCATAATGCTAACATTTTAATGTATGTAAAAACTGTATAAAACAGGCTACAGTAAAACTGTATTTTAGGTTCCATCACCACTTCGAAATGTGCTACTGCAGATGGCTCAATAAAGAGGCTATTTTCACCAATCACTGACCTCGGTCGTTATTGAACACAACCCCACAGCACACTCTGGTATAATACTGTCAATGTCTCAGCCCTTGTAACGGTGGACTGATCCATTTAAGCTGCAGTTGTGGTGCTTTCAAATTCAGTATAATATCTGGCAGTTAACACGCACTATACAGTCTTTGGTACTGAATTGATCATCTCTTTTACGCCCTTACAAACATTAAACCCAGTCAACTTACTGATTCAGTTGTACTAAATACTAAAATGTAGCCTCCACTGGACTCAGTTACTTTTTTATTATTGTAAATATAAAAAAGGCTTCTCTAAATAAATTATCAGAGTTTTGTTTTCTAAATAGTACAACTTTTTTTTAATATTCTGACTGCTGTTCAGTATACAATATGTCTCAGATAAATATATAAAGATATTTGAGAAATCAGTACAGTCAGAAAACAGAAAAGCACTAGAGATGCTCGACAGATCAGTGAAGTATCTTTCAGATGTTGATGTTATGACTGGGATCAAACAACAACAATTTTCACTTGTAGAGAGTCATTAAAGTAGTATAAGGTCCCAAGATGGTTCACAGGAGACTAACCAAACAAATTTAATGCCAAGTCACATAAAGAGGTAGGGGGTATTAAAATGGGTGGCAATCAAAGAGGTAGGTATTAAGAAATGTCTTAAATAGAAGAGACAGAGACAGAAGGTCCAGAGAAAGAGCTTGAGACCTTGGCATCTGAAGGCACAGCCACCCATCAGAAATGAAACACCTTTGCAGGACCCTGCTCTCTTGGCCTGTTGTTTTACAAGTTCCAAGAAAGGTCCCATCAGCGGGTAACCTTAACAATTTCAGCAATTTTCAGTTTCATTTCTGACAATCCAGCACTTTTTTAAAAACTTCTTCTGCATCTCCAACAAAACCCCAATGTCTACCTCAGGAAAGTTGCCACTGCAGTTTGCATGTCCCGTAGCATGCAAAGCATTGGCTCGTAAATTCCTGACGGTCCTTGCAGCTGAAGCCAGTTTCCCAGCTTGCTCACACACTCTAGCACCTCATTGTTGGTGATGCCAGTGGCTAAGCTCGATGACGTTCCGTCAACCCCACGCTCTTGCACTTTGGCCTCCAGGCGAGGCCTCTTAGATGTCACACAACTGTCCTCAGATTTGGGCTGCAGGCCAGACAGCACCTCCTGTTTTGCTGGGAGCAATTGGGGACAGGAATTAGCCGAACCCAGATCGCCCCCAGGAAATCCGGGACCCAGGCAGATTGCATGCTTTTTCAACTGGTCTCCATGGTGTGGGTCAGCGCAGGGGGTCTGCTCCATGTTTCCATATGCCCGATATAGCATTTGGATTGCATCGAGCAAGGTCACATTATGGCCAATATCGGTGACTCTGGCCTCGACCTCAGGTTTGTCAGGAGTCTGTCCACATGCCACAGAGCTTTCACAGTCATGCTGCTCGTTGGAGTCCTTCTTAAAGACAATGTTGTTCCGTGCCTTCCATCGCGACAGCCACCCGTCAGTTGGCTCAAAGTCATCATGACGCAGCTCCTCCGCAAACTCCTTTGCTTTTGTCTTTAGCATGGGGCCGGAGATGCGGACTCCTTCAGCTACAGCATGCTGGAACCACAAGAGAAGAGCGTCTTCCACCTCAATGTCCTTCCCTTTCCTCTTCCTCTTGCGGTTGGGATTGGCATTCTGTCGCCATTCTTCCAGGATCCTCTCCCTGTTCTGGCTGATGCGTCCCACCTGGCTCTTGGAGATGTTGAACATCTTGGCCACCGAGGCATAGGAAGCTTTCGGGCCTTGCAAAGCTGCGACAACCTTCACCTTCTCAGCAAGCGGCAGGTCCGTGCGCTTGTGATTCGTGGGTATCACAGGCAAGCTTCCTATTCCTCCCAGGACAATAAATGGTCTGCCACAAAAAGAAACAGCAGTGAGATTTTGTACAATGAAAAAGTACCTGAATAATGACAAAACATTACGGAATAAATTACACAGACAAGAATGGATATTTGGATACACTGCAAAAAGCAGTCGAGGAAAACTAACGGCGAGGAGGTGGTATAATGGTAATGACACCAGACTGGTAATCCAGAAACCCAGGCTAATGTGTTCTGAGAACATGGATTCAAATCTCACCATGACAAATGGTGAAATTTAAATTCAATAAAATCTGGAATTCAAAATTGGTCTAGTGGCGACCATTGTTGAAGGGTATAAAAATCCCATTTCATTCACTGATAAAGAAAATCTGCCATCCTTACCGTATACGTGACTCTAGACCCACAGCAATGTGCCTGGCTCTTAACTGCCCTCTCGGGCAACAAATACCAGCCTTGCCAGCGATGTCCACATGACATCCAAGAATGAAAAGGAATAATTCCGACCTGGAGATTTCCTGTCTCACCAGTCACTTACTGATTCAGACTCTAGTTTCCCAAGCTGCCGTGTTATAATGTACTGGCTTCAGCAAGGAATCAACGGACTAGAAATGAAAACAGAAAATTGCTGAAAATGCCTAACAGGTCAGGGAGAGAGAGAAATAGGGTTAATCTTTGAAGTCATGGCCTTTCCTGATGACCTGCTGAGTATTTTCAGAAATTTTCATGTTTTCACTTCAGTTTTGGAGCATCTGCTGTATTCTGCTTTTCATTCAATGGATCAGGTTACCCATCAGTAATTCAGCCCAAATGGAACAGGAGGCTACAATTTTCTCCAATGTGTATCAGAAGCCAAACTGGCAAGGCTCACAAAGCAGGTAATAACAAACAAAATGAGAACAGATAAGGTAAAACAGGAAGCCTTGATTAGCTGGCACAGAAGTATTTTAAAGGATGAAAGGAATTGCGGAGTTCAATGTTTTCTGAGATCCTGGGAATGAATAAGTAAGAGTAGGTATCAGGATTAATTCTATAACCATTGTGAAAATTATATCCAGAAACAGAGCACTGAACGGTGTTCCACTTGAGCGCACACAAAGTAAATAACAAGGAAACGGAAATAAAAACAAAGTGGTGAGAAAACCCAGAAGGACTGGAGCGAGCATCTACAGTAGTTTGTTTTTAATAAGGAAAGGAAGGTGTATGCCTGTAATATTTCACTCTTCAAATAGATATAAACCTGAGTAAACACTGCCTCCAATATCATCCATCACCAATTAGCTTTTCGGAATAAAATGGTTGGAATACTAAGCTGAATCCTGGGCAGTGAGAATCAGACAGAAGCAAGATCACATGAAGCAGCTGATTTCAATCAAAAATGAACAAAGAATTCAAGTCCAAAGGAGATTTGAACATCATTGCATTGATCAGGGATAAGAAGGAATGGAACAAAGGAACAGGAGGTTGGAAGCTACAGTTGAGGGAGGAATAACTTAAACCGAGTTCACAGAATGTCAGTGTAGAAACAGGCATTCGGCCTAACAGGTGAAGATGATTCATACCATCTTCATCTCACTGTATAGGTGACGAGATTCCTTCATCTTGTATTCTCTTCAGGAATGCAGGAGCAATTTTAGAAGATCAGAGATTAGGGCTCAAACCTTAAAGAGACACGGACTTTGTAGAGTTAAAAGCTGTCAAGCTGAAAGGATTTGTTTTATTCTACAAAAGAAGAGAGTGAGCTCTATACTTTAGCAACAGAACAGATTGTGAGGCCAACAGAGAGGACATATTGAGAATTAAGGATACTGCTTCAAAGGGAAGGGGAACTGTGGGCTTGTGACAGACGTTGAAAGACTTCGTCTTTGAAATATGGGAAGGAACAAAATTATGAAGCGATTGACTAATTAAAATATAGTATGTCAGGCATCAGACTGAATGGAATGAAAGATACAAATTTTCAGCTATTATTTACCTTCACTTTTTACATGAAAACAGCAAAGCAAGTGCAATTGAATTGTAGCATTTACCTGGAATCCTTTTCATTCTCTGTATTCAGTCTGTTGGTGCCCTGTGTTTTCTCACTCAACCATCGTGTGATTAGCTCATGGTTCTCAACGGCCATCTTCTGCAGTCGTTCTTCAAGGGTGCTGAAGGTGATGTGGAGAGCGTTGTATTCATTCTTCAGTGTGTGATTGGCTCGCTCCAAGTCCTGCAGGTTAGTCCGCAGCTCCTGACACTCCACCTCCAGCCTCTTTATTCGTTTGTGGTACTCCACCATTCTGAAACCCATCAGGATGCAAAGTGCAGGTTTACTTGGGTAATTTACAGAGATTGCACAAATGGATATGTCTCACATTTACATTGGGTGAGGGGAAGGGCTATGAAAATGGGGTAAGGGTACAGAATATCTCTGAGAGTGCGAGTGGATTTATCTGTGATGGTCCTTACTACCCTAGAGCTCACAATCACAAAATTGCACCTCATGGCCCCACATGGGGTCCTGACCTCCACCTTGGGAAGACCAGGCTTAAAACAGTTTATTAAGATGTCCTATTTCAGAGGTATAGGGAAATACAGATAAACTCTAATAATAAGATTCACCCGTTTGAATGTAAGACTACAGGAGGTTAAAGACAGAGTTATCTCATTTGATGTGAAGCTACGTTTCCAGCACATTCTGTGTATTCCAACTTTCCTGTAGCCCCTTAATACCTGAGCATCTAAATCTCATTTACAAATTCCAATTTGTCAATGCTGGGCTGAGCAATTCTGACTGAATATAGAAAAAATCAGAAACATTCCAATGTGTGTAAAACATTCATCAAAAAAAAGGAAAGATTCATTATCATTTCCATGAGTAAACAACATGGATAGCTCACTGGCAATAGTAACTGCTCACTTTCTAAGGCTCACATTTATTTAACTTGCCATTTACACAATAGTTTTCAACATAACATTGAGGAAAGAGAGATGACACAGCACATATTCACTAGGAAGCAGCCTTATTTCAGGAAAGGCAAATAAAAAGATTGAAAAATTAAGCCGGCTTTAGTTAGAGCTTTAGGGATTTGAAAAAAGTTGTTTGTGTTGTTTATGGACACTTAAAATGATGAAGGGAAAGGACAGAAGCAGACAGCTTCAAGCAATTGAAGGATTTCAAATGAAGGAACATAGTTGTAAGATTAAATGCGAAAGATTCAGAGAAGAGTTGAGGACACTATATTTTTTTAAAAAGAATTGAGGATTGCATGATTGCACAATGGGAGATATGATATTCTTTTTCGGTTCAATGCAAATGTCCATTCAATTGCAGGCAGATGGGCATCTCAACAATCCTCTCTTCAAATCTAAAATGAGTCAGACTCTAAATTGCACACTAACTTACTTTGTCTCGTTGGTCAAGATTTCTCTATCTTTTTGCTGTAGTCTGCTATTGAGTTCGATCATGCTTTGTGTGAGCTGGGCAAGAGAGAAAGGAGAAAAAAAATCACAAAACCTCACACAGTACAAAACCAAGGCTTCCAAATAAATCCAATCAATCAATTATATTTAACTCCTTAGATACATTTACTGATATAAATGAAGCAACGAATCAAGGATGTTGGATGGGGGGGATAATGTCCACTTAAATGGTGAATATTTGAATCTAAAACTGTCAATATTAGGAAGAGTTATAAGGCATAACCTGACAAATGATTTCGTCTGGCAACAGAAACAGTAATATGGAGAAACAAACTTAGTGTAATTGAAAAAAACATTATGGTTATTATTTAGTTGAAATGCAAATTGAGGCCACAACCTGTTGTTGAAACACTGTTCCACTCTTTTGAAGTGGAATTAAGTAGTTGTACCAAAAAGAGGAACATTAAAGGATTCAGGCAGCAATCAATGCAGTGGGATAACACGGCTCAAGTGCAGTCAAACACCAGAGGAGACTTGATGCGCTAAGTGAGCTATCTCTGTACTGTAATATTATGTTTCTACGATGGGCTGTTTCTGTGCCCAAACTTCCTGTGATGAAGACATAGAAGTGTACGGCACAGGCTTCCCTCCACCATTCTCTCAGTAAAGGCACACTTATGTTGCTGGCCCAAGGCAGTTGCCACCATAAATAAATGTCACAATCAGCATTCCATCTTTTTCAATGCGTGACAGCAGGCGAGGCTACTTGGTCCACTTTAGCAAAGGAAATCTATCATCCTGACTTGGTCTGGTCTGCTGGTGACTTCAGATCCACAGCAATGTAAATGACTCAACTGTTCTCTGCACCTGATCAAAGGGTAGTTAGGGAAAAGACAATAAATGTTGGCTTTGCTGGTCATGCACACAGCCCATTAACAAATTTTTTTTGTTTTAAATATGCTGACTGTTTAGATTTCAAGTAAACTCCATAGTCTGGTACATTGGTTTCTTACATATTGTACCGACAAAGATCCAGATATTTGCCATTGCTGTAGTTAGGTCTCTGACATAAAATTCCTCAATGGAAGCTAAAATTCAACATGCTGCAACACAACGAGGGTCTCTGAAGATAAAATCTCATAACACAGGAGATTAGCTTTCAATCCGTCATGCCCATGTTGGCTCTTTGTAAAAAGCTACGCAATTAATCCTTTCCACCATTCTTTCCTCATTATCCTGATCCTTTATCTTTTCAATTCCATTTTTAATGTTATCTGTTTCCTCCATTCTTTCAGACAGCTCATCATAAGCTGCAGCACAATAAAAATTCTCACCTCCCCTCTATCAATTATACTAAATCTGCTTCCTCTGAGTACCGATGCTCCTACCAAATTTTCTAGATTTATTCTATCAAAACTCTTTACAAATTTTAACACCTCTATTAAAATTTCACTTTAACATCCATGTTCTAGGGACAATAATTTCAGTTTTTCCGGTCTCAATCCCTTATCACTAGTACCATTCTGTTAAACCTTTGTACCTTCTCGAAGGCCATGAAAGCCTTCCTGAAGCGTGTTGCCGACAAGTGGACAACGCTCCAGCAGAGGCTAAACCAGCAATCAATAAAGGTTTAATGTAACTTTTTCCTAAAACATCAACGTAGAATTAAATATTCTTGAACATTATATGAACACAGTTACCTAATACCCACTCTCCCTCCCAGTGTCATGGTCCTCAACATTTTAAAACTTTGTGTAGGATGACTCCTACCTCATTGTCATGAATACCACTCGAGACTTGACCTCACCTTGGGAGTGCCCTAAATTTGCCTTTCAGTGTCATCACACATCAAGTAAACACTGTGGTCGTAGAAACTCGTTATAAATGGGAATTTGCACGTTGATGTCAATATCAGAAGCAGAAGAACTGGAGGGTTCTTCTGTCGGTTCTCTCGAATGTAGACAGAGATGATTCCTGAACCAGGCACAGCAATGATCATAACAGGCACTGAAATTAACTTCACTGGCCTAAGATAAGGGAGGGATGTTCCACTGACAAACAACTGTCAAATTACAGAACATCAGAGGCAGATGGAGAACACAATTAAAGCTGCAGGAATAAGGAGTCTAGGTCTACACAACTTTGGTCATGACCTTCCAATCTACTGAAGAAAAGATTCAGCTATTCAATTGGGCCAAACAGCCAAACAACACAGTCAAGGGCTACTGCAAAGAACCCTGACCATTGGCATTGATACCTACATCTCCACGATTTTTGTGGAACTCCATCAATTCATCCTGTTGCTGGATCCAGGTCTGGGTGCCTTTTTGCAGCAACATTTCATTCTGCGTCCTTTGCAGGGCTGGTCTAACATGTGGAAGGGATAAAAATGCATGCGTTAGTGGTCAGAATTAAGGCTTTTTGTAATCAAGAACGGGTCTCAACTGCACCATGCTTACAAACTAGCAAAGGGAGACTTACTATAACTCTTTATGCTACAAGACAGAATGGTTGGCAGGTTTACTGATTGGCCAGGACTTCGCCACAAAGAAAGCAATGGGGAACTACAATCTCCCATGAAAATCAAAACGGTTGTGAATGTTTGAAATTTGGCATTCTTCCATTTGTGCTGGTGCTAGATACAATTCTATTTTGCCAGCATTTACTCTGACTTCTTCCAAGTAATTTCTCTCAAGCCTTGTAAACCTGCTACCAGTCACCCTGCTTTAAGTTCTCAGCCAACAGCATTGGGAAATGATAAGCAAACTTCCTTTCTGATGGTCAAAGCAACACAACTGAGATCAGCAACTTGTGGGGGCATTTGCTCACAAAGCAACAACTGCATCTCCAGTATATTTCTTTCTGGTGTTTCTGAAGCAGCTTCATACATTCCGGTTTCATAAAAGATGCTATGAAAATAGAAGTTACTGTCTTCATCCCATTCTTCAAACAGACCCTTCAGTCCAACCAGTCCATGCCACCCATAATCCCAAACTAAACTAGTCCCACCTGCCTGCTCCTGGACCATATCCCTCCAAACCTTTTCTATTCATGTACTTATCCAAATGTCTTTTAAACATTGTAATTGTACGCACACACACCACTTCCTCAGGAAGTTCATTCCACACACGAACCACCCTCTGTGTAAAAATTTTGCCCCCATGTCTTTGTTCAATCTCTCTCCTCGCACCTTAAAAATGTGCCCCCTAATATTGAAATCCCCTATCCTCGGGAAAGGACAACTACCATTAACTCAATCTGTGCTCCTTATTATTTTATCAACTTCTATAAGGTCGCCTCTCATACGCTCCAGTGAAAAAAGACCCACCCTATCCAGCCTTTCCTTATAACTCAAACCTTCCATACCTGGCAACATCCTGGTAAATCTCTTTAGAACCTTCACCAGCTTAATAATATCCTTCCTATAACTGGGCGACCAGAACTGGACACAGTATTCAAGAAGAGGCCTCACCATTGACCTGTACAATCCCAATGACTTCCCAACTCCTACACTGAGAGGACTAAGCAATGAAGGCAAGCACGCCAAACACTTTTTTAACCACCTTGTCTATATGTGATGCAAGGTTTCCTCCCATAGTCCAAAGATGTGCAGGTTAGGTGGATTAGCTATGCTAAATTGCCCATAGCATATAGGGTGGGAAATGCAGGGATAGGATAGGCTAGGGGCTGGGTCTGGGTGGGATGCTCTTCAGAGGGTCAGTGCGGACATGATGGGCAGAAATGAAGAGTCCCGACCTGAAATGTCAACTTTCCTGCTCCTCTAACAATTTATAAAACTCTTTTAACATAAACTGTCTCAACATTTTTAGATTTCAGCCACTTACAATCTATATCAAGGATCTAGATGAGGGGCCCAGTGTAATGTGGTCAAATTTTCTAACGAAACAAAGTTAAGTGGAAAGGTAAGCTGTGAGGAGGGCACAAAAAGACTGCCAAAGAATATAGACAGATTAAGGAAGTGAACAAAAATGTGAAATATGGAATATAATAAAGTATGAAATTATGCACTTACAACGTATCTTGATAAAACAATATCTAGAGGACTGTCCACAATTTTGGTCTGCCAACCTTATCCAAGAGGGAGTCCATTAGACGCTCAATGGACTTTTCCTCGCAATGAGGCATTTGTCCCAGGAGGGGAAATTGAATAAGTTAGATTTGTGTTCCCTAGAATTTAGGGAACAAGAAGTGATCACAGTGAGATATATAACATTTAGAGTAAATGCCCCTGGTTGGACAGTCTAGAGTTTGATGTCAAAAAATGGGCTTGACATTTTCTGTTGAAGAATGTGGAGGAATTTGTTCACTGAGAAGTTTGAGAATCTTTGAAATTCTCAGCTCCAGAAAATGTTCAGTGATTGAGTGCATTCGAGAGAGAGATCAAATGGATTTTTGGGATACTAAGGAATATATGGACAGGGCAAGAAGGTAGAATTGAGGTAGAAAATTAGCCACAATCTTGCTAAATGGCCGAGCTGGCTAGAATGGCCACATAGCCCATACATGGCTCAGGAGCGTAATCAAATAAAACTTGACATCAAAAAAAGGTACTGTTAGAATGTAGGGCCAAACTCCTGCTCAAGGTGATATGTTTTAGGGAATGCTTTAGGAGGAGTGAGAGAGACAGAGAGAGGAGGGAGTTTAGGTATTGTATTCCAGAACTCAGGGTCTAGACAGTTGAAGGCACAGCTGCCTCTGATGGTTCAGAAGAAATCAGGGATGTGCACAAGGACAGAATTGGAAGAATGCAGAATTCTAGGACACGATCACAAAGAAAGGAGGACTAAAGTTTGTGACAATTTGAATACAATGATAAGAAATTTAAAATCCAGTCAGGGACAGGTTACTATTAAAGCTGCCGCGTCAGAAATACAAGAGGAACAACTCCCAAAAACATAAACTCGGAAGTGTATGAATGCTCCCCTGCCTATGGGGTTGATTAAGTGGGGCTATTCATAGATCATTGATTAAAACTTTAGATTTTTACCATCCTTCCTGAAGATCCATGGTACAAATGCATCTGGTATTGAAAACTAGAGCTTGGACACTCCTGATATACCTGGTAGTCTGCTGGTCACATTTTTCACCCTGAAGTTTGTCAGTCAGAGCTGCCTGCAGGTCGCATTTGTCCATCAGCTTACTGTCTGCAATAAACATAAAACACAAGCAAAACAACATTAGTATGATTCCCACTGCTCTCAAGAACATTTAAACTGCTTGCCTACCACCACTGGCTTACTGAGTCAAATCAGTGTCCCAAGCAACACTGCATTAAACAGTTCAGTAGCTTATATTTGATGTTTGTTGTAGAGAACTCACTGCACAGACTCCAGCATATTTAGTTAGATTAGCTATTATTGTCACTTGTACCCGGGTGCAGGAAAACTGTAAAAAGTGCAAACATGTTTCAACATATTCTATCATGACCAGCAGCCCAGGAAAATGACAGATGCCATCTCAAAGGGCTACAGCTACTGCCTAAAACAGAGAGAACATAAGATGTTAAGTTAGTCTGTACTCAGCTTTTAGGCCATACATAGATCAAGTGTTAGAAATTCAGCATTTATCCTCAATGCATCTAAACTATTGAGGAGTGAGGTCAGGATGAATGGCAGGGAATGGCTCCCTATCATTATCCATTGATGCTCCTAAAAGTTGATGGGAAACAGCATGATCAGGCTCAACTGTGATGCTCCATAGGATTGAACAAGCTGTTGACATATACATAACTGGCAGGATCAATGATAAATAACAGATGTTTGGGCACGGTTGAAGAGGTTTGTGGCATTGTAAGATTCACCCCTCACCAAACCCATCAAGATGCAGATCAGTAGCTTCAGCAGAAACATAATGGGGATGAGTGAAAGAATCAGTTCAGGTCTTCCAAGGACTATCACCTATCTGGCCTGGTATATGCCTGACTCCAGAACCACTCAACGACATTAGATCATGACGTAAAAATTATTCTACGCTAAAGAAGGTAGCCAATGAGTGTTACCTTTCTAATGTAGCTCAACTTCTGAGAACTAATAAATTACACTCAGTTCAGCTCCTAAATTAAAACTACCTGTCACTACTCTCTAAGTCCAAAAGGCTACACCAGTCAAACACAAGCCTGACCACTCAGACTCTGGAAATTATTGTGGCATCCTACTCTCATCTACTGCTGGAGCGATTGATTGTTTCTGAACTGAACTATGGTAGATAATGCTCTTACTTAGATCCAAAAAGAAATTGCTATTTGATTGGTATTACAGGAAAATTTCAAGAGAAACATGAAGAACAGATACTAGCAGGTCTGGCAGCAGCTGATTTATGGGAAATAGAGCTACATTCCAAGTCCAATATGACTCTTTGTTTGGGTCTGGTTCCAACCAAGAGTCATATTGATATAAAACATTAACTCTGTGTCATATTTCACAGATGCTGTAGAACTGCTAAGTTTCTCCACCACTTTCTGTTAATATTTCAGATCTCTCAATGTCCACAGAAGTGACCTGGCACTGCCTGTAGACTGAGGCTGGTGCAAGAGGTGAAAGATCAGGTAGATGGAATAATCAGTTCAGATCTTACAGGTCTGTCAGTCCACCAGTTACAGTGTAAAGAGTTTATCATGTTATTTAATGTCTCCATAATGGCACAGATTTCAAGGACCTGATGCTTTCTTCATCACCAACAGGTTCATTGAGGGTGATGTTCTGGTAACCAACTTGTTTTGGTCTGCTGTATTTCAGGAAGCCATGACACCTAGTAGACACCTAGAGCCTGTTATCCAGCTTTTCAAGCTACTAGTAGCAATGAGAATTAAACAAGCCATCATTCACAAAGTCCTTTTCACTGGTGAACCACACAACAGAAGGCTTTCATACTATAACACATTGATGATTTGGCTTAATTTGCAAAACAGCTGGAAGAACATAGGGACAATTTTCTAACCAGCACCTTATACCCAATAAATCTGTTCAGGGAAGACAGCTACATTTGACCCAACAATTGACCCCAATATTAATCTTCAGCCTCTTCAGTGACTGAGCAAGTCTGGTTCAGCTTTTATTTGTCTGATAATTTACAAGTGAAAGTAGTCTGAAAACGATAGGGTTACACAAGTGGTCAAACTCTTATTCAAACTGCTCAGACATTCTATGACCCATATTTAGGGCAGATGGGGCCTAAACCCAGACTTTCTAGGCTAGAGGTAATGGCACTACTGCTGCACCACAAGACCCTCACTTAGCAGAATTAATATGGCACTCAGATCACCTTTTCTAGACATCTGAGGAAACTGGTCAATTTGTGGATGTCACTTTGGAAGTTTAGCAATAATCGTGAAATTTGCACATGTCGCTTTGAAAGTTTAATAATAATTTTAGAATCCCACATCTCCAGCACAAGGCACACAAGGCAAACAAAGAAGACCTAGAATGATCAAACCCCAGTGCCTAAATGGAAGGTTGAAATGATTGCTAGGGAATGGGAATATGCTCGAGACGTTTGACCGCACACTGTCAAAGGGAGGATCTCAGTGAACAGGAAGAGTTGAGATGCGGTGGGGAGTGTCAAAATCCACGGCTGCTCCGACCCCCATGAGGATGGCAGCAGCGGGCTCTGCCCCCAGCACCATGGACAGAGTCCACACGGTTCAGGGCGGGCACCCACCATGGACAAAGATCTGGAAATTTCAGGACAGACTCCTGCCGACCAAGAGCTGGAGTCACGGCTCATCTTTAGGAAGTGGATGTGATTTCCACGCGAATCAGATGAGGGGTTTGTGCAGGGCTGGAGGGAGGCGATGTTAAGGAGGTGGAACTGGGCTGATGTGGGGGACGGGGAAAGTTCAGCTCAGGGTCAGACAGGAGTGTCCGGGATTTCGGCCTGAGCAGGAAGGGAGGGTAAGAGTGCGACAGGCGGCCTGTCAGCCCAGCCTGACCCCGGTACCTACAGCCCCCGAGCAACGCTCCAAGAGACTGGCGCTCCAGCCGCTCCCGCTCCGCCATCTTCCCCGGGGTCCTTCCATACACAGCGGCGCCGAGCTTCCCAACAGTCTGACTGCTAGGCATCACGGCAAGAATCCCACAAAAGCTAGGGACTGCAGCCCCCGAATTGAGATTGAAAGGCTTAAGAGTTTCTTCCGTTGTCGCATTTTAAAATACTCGGACTTCGAGCAGGCAGCAGGTTGGACAGCCATATAGGCCGCTTGGCGCCATCTTTGATACAGGCACTGGGCGTGGCTACCACGTGCCAGTCTCTCTGTTATTCTCAACCTGAATTGACTTTGACCGTAAGATTTTAATGTAATTAAAAGTGAAAGTGCTGCAGAAACTCAGCAGGTCTGGAAGCATCTGCGGAGAGAAACACAGTGAACTTAGCAAGTCCGATATTACGTATTCCAGCACCACATTTTCCGCTTGGGGGACCCTGCAACCTTCTGGACTCAATGGCAAGTTCAATAATTTTAGAGATAGTAGGAACTGCAGATGCTGGAGAACTCTACACCTTGTTATCTCAATAATTTTAGGGTTTGAGCTCTTCCATGTCCTTACCCCAACCCCCACACACCAGGCCTTGTTATCACATGGTCTGCCATTACACGCAACCCATTGATAGCCACTAACAGTCCCCATTACCAGCTATTCAACCTCCTAGTCAGATTGTTATCAACTCCTTTGTCTATCCAACTATTCATCTCTCTCTTTGGTCATATTCCCACCAATTGTTTACTCCTTAACCCACCCCCACCCTATCTTCTGCATATAAACCGACATTTTCCTAGCTACCATCAGTTCTGAGGAAGGGTCACCGAACCCAAAATGTTAACTCTAATTTTTCTTCACATATGCTGCCAGACCTGCTTAGCTTTTCTAGAAATTTTTGTTTTTGTTTCTGATTTACAGCAGTTCTTTTGGTTTTTATGATATATTCCAAATCTGTGACCTCCACCACCTAGAAGGATGAGGGCAGCAGATGCATGAAAAGACTATTGTATCTGCAAGACCCCCTCCAAGCCACAGATCATCCCGACCTGGAACTAAATCACTTTTCCTTCACTGTTGCGAAGTCAAAATCCTGGAACTCTCTAACAACATCTGGGCTGTGTTCCTGTTTATTTTCTTCCTGGCTGGGTGAGCTTCTGAGGTTTGTGTGCAACAGTGACTTCCAGAACCAGATGCCAATGGTGCAAACATTGTTGGCATACTGATTGCCATGAGCAGACCTACAGACTTTACCATACTGACTGTCCAAGAAAGGAGCTCACCAGTACCTTCTCAAGAGAAATTAATTGGGAATAAGCAGTGACAGCACACACATCCTGTGAATGAATTCAAGAAAGCTTATCTTCTTTCTAAAACTGATCATGTATTCCTATCCATCTAATGTTTAGACCCTTTCAAAATAAGAGCTAAGCCATTTAGAACATGAAGTAAGGAGTGTAAAAACGACCTCCTCGGAGGCGGAGGGGTTTGTTTAAGCGAATCAAGCGGTTTATTACAAGCAGTTACGGGTAAGTGCAGGGAGAGCAGTTTTAGGTAGACACGCAAGAATACCAAACTCACTCTGATTCATGGGCACAAATTACAGCTTTTTAGACACTGAAACAAACAACTTGTCTAGCAATCATCAGCAGTTTATCTCCATCCCTGTTTCTAGTATGGTCACTTCCTAGGGCACATCATGTGCTGTCATTTTGGTTTGATAATTTAGTCAGCTACCTATGTTGTCAGCTATTCTGTCCAATAGTCCCGTCTAATTTCATCAGACGGCTACTAATGGTCAGGCTAGTCCTGTGGTCTAAATGAAACGTCAACTATTTCAAGTCTATTCTACTATACTTATGTGTGTGAGAGTCTTCCCTTTCAAGGAGAAATTTCTCCATGCAGAAGTGGTGGATAGATGCCTAGACATTAAAGACATCAAGGGAAATAATGATAGTGCAGGAAAATGGCATTGAGATAGAAGGTTAGCCGTGATCTAGTTGAATGATAACGCAGGCTGAAGGAGTCTGAAGAATCTGACGACTATTTATTTCTGAGTGGAATCTGTTGTTTTATTGTCCATTGTGTTGATGCATCCTGCTCTGGTGGATGGAGCTTAAATCCAAAAAGATCAGCATCCTGTGTGAGTCTGATTAGCAGCAGGAAGCAGACAGTGATAGAATGCTGGTCATACTATATGGCTTGTGTGTTCCTGAAGCCCCAGTTGTTGCATGTACACTCTACATCAATTATGACTGAGAATAAGTGGATAATCTCCTTTACATATATCAGTTCTTTCACAACAGTCTCCAATTTGCTACTGAAATGTATAAATAATATCAGATATTATTGGGTAATAAGGGCGCGTTGGAAACTCAAGTAAAGAGTTGCATGACTAAGTCAAGGAAATATAACTATATTACAAAGGGACAGTGAGGAAACTGGTTCCAGTATTGAATGTCAATTTGCTAACTCTTTTCACTGCTGGAATTTAGTATCAATTTAAATCGATGTAACAAATCCATTCACTAATGTGAAGATAATTACTCGCTTTGAACAAAATCTCAATGTACCAGAACCCATTTCCCATCTTCTCTGTGTAGAAATCCAACGTACCAATGGTTTAGTTTTTGTTTTTGTACCAATAAAGCAAACCCAATACTCATTCCTGTTTCATAGCATCCCAAAGTACCAATCCCAATTGTATTCATATCCATTGAACAAAATCCCAAATGTAACCAAGTCTCTTCGTTACCATCGTACTGAGTCCTAAAATGGTAATATACCCATTGCCTTTGAAGGGTTTTGGATACTTCTTTGCTTCATGGTAATAATTAGATGTATTGTAGTCACGTGTACCTAAGTACAGTGAAAAGTTTTGTTTTGCGAGCGGTACAGGCAGATCGTTGAAAACAAGGACATACAGATCATAGGGTGTTTAGATAGAGCAAGGAATACAAGATTACGGCTGCACAGAAGGTGCACAAAGCAAAGTCAATATTAGCAAGATCAGAATTATCTGAAGTTAGAGAAACTTTGGGATTGAGGTATTTCTAAGCGTTGTATTTGGAAATAAGGTACCTTTTAAAATGTAGACTGCGTCAAGGCTGGACTGGCCAGTTTGTACATTGCCAACAGCTCACAGTACACATCACATCAAAACAAGGAGGATCGAGTGCTTCATTCCAAGCCAGGACAGCCACCATTCATTCAGAATAGCTGGAGTTATGTTATTTTCCTCAAACTCCTATCTCTAAGGAAAGGAAATATAACCAGTTTTAGTGTCATGACCTCCTGGAGAATTACTGAAAGCAGAATAAAAACTGTGTCCACAACTTCTCTTGCTGGAGAAACAGAGAGAAAAAAAAAAAGGTAAATGGATGTATTGACTTTTACAAAGACAAGACTGTTGGTGGGTGAGATGGGGGGGTACACTTAGATGTGAGATTGATTCATGAAAAGAATGTGTTTTGACTTTTCTTCCAAATGCTCACATGTTGCTAGTAAGCTAAAACCCTAACGTTTCAATTAGCTCCAGCCCACCAATGGTTTCAATCTGCCTTTGAAGAAAGGTAGAGATGTCTGTCGAGAAACTTGCAAACTGCATGGGGGTCATTTTAACCCTCTGGATGGAGACAGTTCAAAACACCAAGGCCACTTAGCCACACTGGAGTTGCTAGTGTCTATTTAAATATCTGCTTATCAGATCTCTCATTGTGTCATTTGGACCCCACTGCAACACTCTATGTAGATGGTCCATGTAATGAGATTCCTGTTGGGCCAACACAGTGAGGAAGAACCCCAAAAAGATCACATGTTGTGGCCTTTTCAATTAAACAAGAGCTTGCGGAAATAACTTCTCCCTGTCTCATTCCCCGTGGCAACAGCTTCACTAGTCAGCATCCAGTTGCCAACCAATCACCATCATATTCTCATGCAGCATAGATTATTGTTCCTTGTGTTATTGGGTATTCTTGCGAGTGTCCTGATGGGTAAGAAACAAAAACGATGGGTCTCCTTTGAGCAATACTCAAGATGATACTTGGATTGTAAACGGTTCAGAGAAGGTACACTAGGTTGATTGTCTATGATGAAAGGTTTGTCGTGAGGAAAGGTCGAGGGGGTTACTCCCTACTTATCAGAGCTTAGAAGAATGAGAGGTGATAGTAGAAGACATCATGAATAGGAAGGGTTTAAAGGGATGTGGGCCAAATGCTGGCAAATGGGACTAGATTAACTTAGGATATCTGGTCAGCATGGATGAGTTGGACCAAAGGGTCTGTTTCCATGCTGTACAACTCTATGACATGAGACCCTGAGGGAACCTGACAGAGCACAAGCTGAGTTTAAGTTTCTTTTTTTATGAGAGAATCCCAGGGGCGCAGTTTTGGGAAAAGGAGTTTCCATTGAGATGGAAAGGAGGAGGAACATCTCCTCCGAGAATGTTGCTAATTAGCCCTTGCTAAGTTACCCCAGTGTGAATGGAGAGTGGGAACAGAAACACTGAGCTGGCATTGCATGATGGAGCTCTGAGAATTGATGACAGAATGAGAGATACGGGGACCAAGTTTAAACTCCATCATGCTTGCTGCGGTGTGGAATTGTTGACTGGAATCCAGTGGAATTCTCAGTGGAGAAGGGTAGGCAGCAGAAATTATTCCATTTTCTCTCGAAGAGCAATAACATTGGAGCAGACCACTGTGTTTGGCTGTGCTGTCTCCCCGGGACTGGGATTGCTGACATGGGACAGACCAAGGTGGGGCAATAACGAGAAGGAAAAATTGAACAAAAACAGAAGTTGCTGGAAAAGCTCAGCAGGTCTAGCAGCATCTGTGAAGAGAAATCAGAGTTAATATTTTGGGTCTGGTGACCCTTCCTCGGCAGCAAAACTTGAGTTCCCTTTTGAAAAATAAGTGAAAGCATTGATTCCATCATCTTTTATTTCATCTGCAACCTTCTTCACTGGTGTTCTCATACAACTTCAAGACAATACCATAAAAACTCAATAGAAGTATTTACATTTCAGAAAACATAAATTTGCCCCCTCTGAGTCCGGAAGTTGCAAAAAGCACTGGAAATCACTCTTTACCACTGCGGCTCCCTTAAACAAGACCAAACTACACTCAAATTCGTGGTTAATGGGCCCTGAGAAACTTTGAAATGGATGTGAAAGGTGCTTCAGAAATGCAAATACCTTCATTCTTTGCATTTTAGTTAATGGAAAAATGGCAGCTGAGACGGATGACAGACAGGATGGCAAATGATGTGAGGCAGGGAAGCAGTCACCAGAAAATGGTGTGAGGTGGGGGAGGAGGTAGTGTTGTGGGTGGGATGGATATTTGCCAATGTTCTCTAGGGGAAGTACCTCTTTGGATGGGGCATATTGGGACTCTAATGCAAGGAAAACTTGGCACCTGGGAATTGGTCATCTCCCATGTCGAAGTGGGTGTATTAGTGAAGCAAAGCCTTCGAACACAAGGCATAGTTTCTTTTTTAATTCTTCCACAGGATATGGGCATCATTAGAAAAGCCGTCATCTGTTGCCCAAAAGTAACTGCCCTTGAGATGGTGGTGATGAGTTGCCTTGTTGAACCACTGCAGTTCTTGGGGTATAGGGACTCCCACAATGCTGGTAAGGAGAGAGTTTCAAGATTGTGATCCAGCAACAGTGAAGGAATATTAATATATGTTTCAAAGTCATGATGGTGAATGGCTTGGAGGGGAACCTGTAGATGCTGAAGATCCATGTATCATGTCCTTGTCCTTCTAAGGTAGTATGGGCCATGGGTTTGGAATGTGCTGTGGAAAAAGCCTTGGTGAGTTGTTGCCATGCATCTTGTATATGGTACACACTGTTACTACAGCGGTGGAGGGAATTTACGTTGGTAGACAGTTTGCTAATCAAGTGGATGCATTTGCCCTGGATAATGTTGTTGAATGTTGTTGCAGCTGTACTCATCCAAGCAGGTGGAGAGCATTCCATCACACTTCCGACTTTTGTCTTATAGACGCTGGTCAGGCTTTGGGAAAACAGGAGATGAGTCACTCGCTGCAGAATTGCTGACCTCTGACCTGTCTTGGAGCCACCCTGTTTATTTGGCTAGACATTGTACAGTCATCAGCAAACATTTATGATAGAGCAAGGTCATTGCTAAAACAGCTTAATGTAGTTGGGTCGAGGACACCACGCAAAGAAATGGCTGCAACATTGAGATGATTAACCTCCAAACCACAACTATCTTCCTTTGTTCTCGGTCTGACTCCAATTAGTGGAGAGATTTCTCCTGATTCCCATTGACTGTAGTTTTGCTGGAGCTCCTTGATGCTTCGCTTGGTCAAATGCAAACTTGATGTCAAGGCCAGTCACAAACACATTATTCAGCATAATTCATGAGCTAATATAACATCTAAAGGCACGTAAGACTCAGAGTGCAAATAAATCATTCCACAATCCCCACCCCTCTCGTCCTTCCCCTGCCACTGGCTCACAATTTTCCAGCAATGGTCATTTCCCACTACCTCAACCATGATCCAGTGATAGTACTCCTCCCACTGAGACACAGAGTCATGGATTTAAGGATAAAATCTAGGATGACATTCTAGTGCAATACTGGGGTTGTGCTGCACTGCTAGAGTTCCCATTTTCAGGAGGGGATATTAAACCAAAACTTTGGCTCCTTTTTCAAGCAGATGTGAAAATCTTCTTAGTGGAAGAAAAGCAGGGAGTTCTTGCTGGATTCTCAACACGTACTCCTCAAAAAAATACCTACAGCAGCTTTTATCAAGTCAGCATTACATTGCCATTTGTGGGAGCTTACTCTGTATAAAGTGCCTGTCACATTTCCTATGTTACAAGGGGAGGCAATGGCTTAGTGTATTGTCACTGGACTAGTGATCCAGACAGCCATGTAACATTTTGGGGATCTGAGTTCAAATCCTGGTAAAGCGGGATGGTTAGAATTTGAAACTCAGTCAAAATCTGGAATTAAGGGTCTAATAATGACCATTGCTGGAGGAAACCCTTCCAGTACATTAATGCCCTTTAGGGAAGGAAACTGCCATCTTGGTCTAGCCTACATGTGAATCCAGACCAACAGCAATGTGACTGAATCTTAACTCTTAACAAATCGTGATGAGCAATAATATGGACCTAGCCAGCAATTATCATGTTTGAAAAAAATACACGGCAACTACGCTTCAAAAGTGTCCTTGGGTCATCCTGAGTTCGATAGGCACTGCAGAAATGAAAGTTCTTGATTTTTTGTGCCCAGCTGTGGAGTGTCAAGGGACTGTTCATCTAAGCATCCATGCCAGAGGTGAACCATAGTGCTGGTGAGCACAGAGTATGGCTCTTGTCACCATTGGTTCAGCCAAACGTTGGACGTTGCAATGTGCTCTGGTCAGCTCGTACCGTGAAGCTCCTCCACGACTGGCTATCAGATGCCAGTGAAGAACATGCCCATTGAAGGGGACACGCTTTTGAAAATATTATAACATTGAAGGTTTCTTCAAGCCTCCTCCCTTCCAGCTGCTGATCACCTGCTCTGAACTGTACCTGGCAGCCAGCTATTCAACTCGAGGAGAACAGGGAAGCAAGTGAGAGATTCACGGCATGATTCCTGACATCCGGCTCTGCTGATTCTCTCCTTAGGGTAACCATAATTTACATTTGCCACGCGTATGTGTAAGCCAAAGATAAACAGGAAATGCTTCGCTCTTCTGAAAATTTCTGACAAGGAATTTTCATCTCACCACAACTGGGGCTTTGGTCACTGTAAATAGAGAGAATGAAAGAGTTAAGATTAGTAATGTTTTCAAAGCAAGGTGATGTCACCGTCAGAATGGCTTTGGGGCCTAGCCTCAGCTATCCTCTCATGATGTACCTAAAATGGGAATCATCTAATTTCAATTCTGTTGAGAAACCGGTCAGCACGGTGGCTCAGCGGTTAGCATTGCTGCCTCACAGCACCAGGGACCCGGGTTTAATTCCACCCTTGGGCAACTGTCTGTGTGGAGTTTGCACATTCTCCCCTTGTCTGTCTGGGGTTTTCTCCCACAGTCCAAAGATGTGCAGGCTGGGTGGATTGGCCGTGCTAAATTGCCTGTGGTGTTCTGGGATGGGTCTGGGTGGGATGCTCTGAGGATCAGTGTGGACTTGTTGAGCTGAAGGGCCTGTTTCCACACTGTAGGGATTCTATGACCTCCTAAAATCCAGTCAATGGCTACATAATCTTCTTGCTAGGGATGCTGTCCTTCACTGAATATGTTTGCTGTCAGGACATGGTGGTCCACATCACACTTATCATCTGGTCACCACGCTTCCTGAAGCAACCATTTGCAGTGAAGGTCCATATAATGTGCGGACTTGAGAGCACTCTTTGAACGCTCTAAGTGTCTCTAGTGAACATACTGAGTTGTAGAGAGAGGGATCTGTCTTCATGCTGGTCCAAAGGTACCTTTACTAACCATTTATACCATGTATGTAAGTAGATAGGAGTGAGCATTCCCATTGGCTTGGGAGTAGCTTAGCCATTGTTCCAAGTGTGTATCAATGTCAGCATCATTGCTGATGTTTTCTATTCATTAACTTAATAGGACTTAGCCCACACTTACTGCCAGGGCAGGAAGTGCATTGAAACAGCACCAAACATGCCCAAAAGGAAAATAAAACATTAAAACTGTCAAATGGTTCAACTTAAACACTTCAAAACAGAGTTCCAGTAGGGCTAGCACATTCATTTCCCAGTATTACTGGTTTTTCTCTAGGTGTTCCCCTTCAAATTACGCACCATCATGACTTGGAACTAGATCACTGTTCCTTCATTGGGTCAAAATCTTAAAACTCCCTTCTAACAGCACTGTGGATATCATCACATGGTCCGCAGTGGTTCAAGAAGGCAGCTCACCACCACTGTCCCAAGAATAATTAGGGAAGGGCAATAAATTCTGGCTCAACTGGAGTCGTCCACATCCCCTCGGCAATTCAAAAACAATATAGTCCAGTCTAATCCAATGGGAGTGGTAAACTAACTACAGGTGTTGTCCTAAGATACTGTGTTAGCCACATGCAACAATAATATCCACCACTGTTCATTGAGGAAGGATGTTTAGTGCTTTCAACGAACAAAAAACCTTCATGCACTCTGCTTTAATCTTAGCTTTTTACCAAGAAATACACAAGAGATTTAACGTTCACACACACACACACACACATACACGCACACACACATACACAGGACAATGAGTGTTGGGATTACAAGGCCCAATGACAGTATATTATCCATATTTAATTTACCAATTAAAAGTGGGATTAGTCCGCATTGGGATTCCCAATTGACCACGTACACTTAGCGGCTGAAGTATTGGATTAAAAATGGAGGACAAGTCACAGAGGAGGGTAAGATGAAGTATCAGATGAGGAGGGTGCCTGTGTGCTGACTGGCACTATTAGGCTGACTGGCATGTTTCTGCGCTGTAAATTCTATCCAAGGTCCAATTGTCTTGAACAGCATTCAGAAAACGGCTGAGCTCCTCCCTTTTATTTCCTGATTCCCAGAATTATTGCATGTTATTTGTTAGAATGTGAACTCACAACTTCATTAACCCAGGGCTGTTTCTATGAATGAGCACTTGAATCATATTCCTATTTCACTCTGGCTGGTTCAGGGATGCAAGTGAATTCCAGGACCAGAGTATCGTTATTATTAATCAACGTGTTTGGCCATTCTTCTGGAACAAATGGAGCTTGCACCTGGATCTTCTGGCCCAGATATAGGCACTATCACTACACCACAAGAGCCCTTAGGACTACAGTGTGTACTGGCCACATCTCACTATTCTCATTTATATAAGGCAGTTGCAGAGGATAGGACCATGCCCTTGATTCCCATTCGCTTATTTGAGTCAGTACACCAGAGTATGTGAGCTACATTGTACCAGTCACCAAACGGACCAGTCTTTACCAAGTGAGATGTTGAGGAAAATGATTGTAACACACACTCTCTCTCTCTTTCCAAACAAGATTTCCTAGCAAACTCTGGCATTCAATTAGATCCTGGCCAATCTATAACTCAACTCCACTTACTGCCTTAACTCCATACTTCTTAATAGCCTTACCTCACAAAAATCTATGGATCTCCATCATGAAGTTGCTAGTTAGAGCCCGGCATGAACAGCTTTTTGGGGAAGAGAATACAGACTTCTCCTTTGTGAAAAAGGGCCCCCCAATTTCACTCCAAAGGGAGGAAATATCCTCTCAACATCTACCCTCGAAGATCCCGCAAGATTGTATATTTTTCAAAAAAGAAAGTCTCACTCTTTTCAACTTCATGCGCTTGAGCCCAACCAGCTTAATCTTTCTACTTAAGGCAACCCAGGCATCAAGCTGCTGAGCACTCTTAGAACACCTTCCAATCTCAGGATATCTCTCCCGTTGTTAGGGCTCTCGTAGCATAGTGGTAATGCCCCGATTCTCGGGTAGGAGGCCCGAGTTGAAAGTCCTGCCTGCTCTCGAGTTGTGTAGTACTATCTCTGAACGGTCCCTCCCATTGTATAGACAGCAAGAGCTGCAGATGCTGGAGTCAGAGATAACAAAACACCTTGTTACCTCCCATTGTACGTGTGAGAATTGTACTGTACTTACGGACACGCTGGCCTGTTGCCCCAAGGCCTCGTTGCCGTGCTGCTTGTGGTGAGCTGGTAACACCGAGGTTTCTCTGTAGTCTTTCATCGCGTGTTGTAGCTCCAGCACTTTCTGACTCTTCATCGGCAGTGGGGGCCTGGCCAGTGAAGGGGGCTGCTCACTAAGTGAGATGACCCCCGAAACCA
Organism: Rhincodon typus; assembly: GCF_021869965.1. Classification (NCBI taxonomy): domain Eukaryota; kingdom Metazoa; phylum Chordata; class Chondrichthyes; order Orectolobiformes; family Rhincodontidae; genus Rhincodon; species Rhincodon typus. The sequence continues at coordinate 62,220,602 of NC_063344.1, read as the reverse complement.
AATGGTGAGCCTTGGCCTCTGCTTGACCAGAGTGGGATGCCCCTTGGCCCGGTCTTCTCAACTCTGAGCAGGTGTACGATCGGCTCCTGCTCTGGGGCACGGGGAGCGGCACCTGCCGGTTCAACTTCTTGCTCACTCCCGGCTGTGCCAGCTTATTGGCGGAGGGGTGGTAAGGAGAGGGGACCTTCTCCGATGTTGCTGGAGCACCTTTTCTCAGATTCCGCGGGGTGACCTGCTCTTTCTTCAAGATGTCACTTTGCGTCTGGTCGACTGCTTCGTACAAGGGGTTACTGATCAGCAGCATCGGTTTCGGCTCCAGCGACGCAGGGATTTCTGCCCTCGGGTGTATCATCGTCGGGTTTTTACCGTGAGAGCTTTCTGGGTTGCTGCTGGTTTTCAGGGAACAAAGGAGAAGTTAGATCACACAAGGCACCAAACCAGCCTGGACAGTGTAGACTGATACAGAGAGAGAGAGAGAGAGCGGGAGACTGTTACTGCTGGAAGGGTCAAAAACCAGAGGTCACTAATACAAAGCGATTGACAAAGTAATCAAATACGACATGAGAAGGTGTGCTCTACACTCTGAGGGTTAGGATCTGGAATAAGAGACTGCCTGGCAGATTTGACCATGACTTCCTAAACAAAATATTTTGAGGAGAAAAGAATTTGCAAAGGGCTACAGAGAAAAGAGGGTTGGGGTCACCAGCTAAACTCTTCTTTCAAGGGGCCGGTATCTCCTCAGAAGATCATTTGGCTTCTTTTCCTGCTGCAGCAGTTCTATAACTTGAAAGAGCAAGTTTGGTATTCTACACAATGTAAATGTGATGTGTGGTACAAATGTGCACTAAAGCACACACTTGTTCGCCATGGTGTTCAGCAGTGCTCAATGCTACATGCACAGATATGTGAGACGTTGTGCCCAGCCTACTGTCTGGAGGGTATTGCACTCTGCAGAGTCCTTTACCAAACATCAAGTAACCTCTGAGGAACCTGAACCGCTGCTTACTCAAAAGCAATCGAATCCTTGAGCCTTAAAGCGACAGCTCTCCACCTAGGCATGGAACATATCACACAGCAAACACCTCTACACATATTAACCGTGCAACATCAAATTAATCCTAAAACAAAGATGGCCATTTGTTCCACTGGCTCTGTAACCCCCACTCCCCAATCCTTAATGTCTTGCACTTCACCCTGAACACGGAAAATCCCAAGCACATCACAGATTCATCGTCAGACAACACACTTAGACTGAACTTCCCCTACTGTCCTACTGCTTCACCCGTTTGAGTAACATTACAGTCTTTGACCCAGTGAAATGATGGGCAGAATCTTCCCAGCTGTAGATTGATGTGGACATTGGTGGGAGAGTTGGGAGAATCATATGAGCCCAGCAGTAAGGAGCTACCTACCATCAAAACCAACATACCAATTTTCCAACCAAGTGTCGAACAAGGAAATGAGATTCCCGAAAGTGAGTATCGAGAGGCCTTATTTGCTTTTATTTCACCTCATTTACACACAGTTTCCTGTTCTGGAACTGGACGGCCACGTTCCTGATATGAAAGTCAGTGCAGTAACCAGCTCCTTCAGACCTCCATCAGCCACCAACATCTCAGAGCACACTCCATGAGCAGCAACTGCACCTCGTCCAGCAGGAATACCAGATCCCGTTGGCAAAGCCTGGTTCCGATTTCCCTCTGCCCAACCTGTCCAGGGCAATTAGCAGGAACCGCACAGGACACTGGTGGACTGCCAGCACTTGACCAGGTACACGACTGGGCATTAAGAATGGCACCACTGCCAGGAAATACTGGGAAGTCCCAGCAGTGACCAGTACCTCCACCCATGGCGAGTGGGTAAATACAGTGAATGGGGCACCATGGGGGCACGGTCCACAGCTAATGAGGTGACTTCGGGAGGATAGTCATTAGGGCTCACAGAGTGAAACCCAACAAAAACGTTACTCAACTGACTTCTGGTAAGAGTCAGCTCTATGTTAAAGCAGTCCGCTGATAACAATCGATTCCGTTGCTCAACACATATCTAACTCTGCCTTAAAATTATTCAAATGGCCTCCGCCACTTTCTGAGGCTGAGAGCTCCAAAGCTACTATATCCACAGAGAATAACAATCTCCTCGTTTCTGTCCCCAGAAGGCCAATGTCTACATTTTAAACAGTGCCCTCCAGTTCCATCATTTCTTTGTCCATTTTATCAAGTCCATTCAGGATCTTATATGCTTCAATCAAGTCACCCTTCACACTTCTAAACGCCAGGGGATACTAGCTGAGCCTGTCCAATCTTTCCTTATAAGACAACTTGCTAATTCTAGGAACAAAAACAGAAGTTGCGGGACAAGCTCAGCAGGTCTGGCAGCATCTGTGAAGAAAAAAATCAGAGTAAACGTTTCAAATCCTGTTCTGAGGAAGGGTCACATTAACTCTGATTTTTTTTCTTCATAGATGCTGCCAGACCTTCTGAGCTTTTCCAGCAACTTCTGCCTTTGTTCCTGATTTACTGCATCCGCAGTTCTTTCGGTTTTTATTTGCTAAATGTAGGTGTCGATCTAGTAAGGGCAAGGCTACAAAGGAGTTTGAATGGAACAAAGACAACAATTTTGAAATCATGGCTTTTTATATGTGCCAATATAAGGATGATAGGGGAATGGGATTTGCTGGCAGTTTAGGATGACCTCCAATTTATAGAGAGTAGACTGCAAGAGGCCAGCTGGGAGTGTGACAGAATAAGAGTCAAAGTGGTAGCGACAACATGGGGGAGGGGTGATGAAGATTTCAGCAACAGGCAGGTTGAGGCAAGGTTGGAGTTGGGCAACGTGACGAAAGCAGTAGGTGGTCTTGGGGACAGGGTGTGGTCAGAAGCCGGCCTCAAGGCCTAAATTGGACACCAGCATTGCACACGGACTCATTTAGTGGAATCGGTAACTTGGGGCAGAGTTTATAGCAGGGACTGAAATCAATTACTTTAGTCTTCCCTTTATTTAATCGGAGGAAATTTTTTATCGTTCCGTACCAAGTCTGGAGTCAAGGCCCAGTGTGGACTGAAGGTTAGGTGCCAGTATGGAGTGGGTTGGAAGACCATTGTTCTAAATTTTTCTTCTCCATTTTATAATTTATTCCTAAAATCTGCAATGCTGGACTTACTACTTCTCTGTTTTTCTAAGAACTGCAACTGAAGAAGCTGTACCTGGGGACCTTTGTACCTAAGATGGTGCTGTAAGTGGCAACTGTACACTTTTCACGGTACTCATTTGAGTACATGTCACAATAAAGCTAATTCTAATTCTGATGCTGGAGAGACATTTTGATAATTATAACAATCGTGGAGAAGTCAAGGGAGCTGGGCTTGAGGTACAGCTACATGTTGTCATTGTACATGTGAAAGCAGATGGCTAAGGTTTTGAATGAAGTTGCCAACGTGTAGTTGCAAATTAGGAAGGGGCCAAGGATGGATCACTGGGGGTTACTACAGGTTTTAGCACAGTTATGTGGCTTCAAACAAAGGTTGCTGAAGTCAGGATAACCACCATTGTGTGTGATGGCACAGTATTAACCACAGCCTCCAAGCTCGGGCACTGCAACTCTGTTTGCAAATACCTACTCCTCCTGCTCACGAAGGAAAGATCCAGACAAACAATTGGGTGGGGTTCAGACGAGTTGGAGGATGTTGCTTTCCCTGTTTTTGGAGAGATTTGCTTTTGCAAAATGCCAAATCCTCAGTCAAGGATGAGCTGATCTGGATGGAACATCTGTTGTTTCCCTGAACCTTACACATGTGTCTAGCACATATGAAAGTGAACTAGGAGCAGAACAGTCCACTCAGCCTCGATGTGCCTTCTCCATCATTTGATAAGATCATGGCCGATCTTGATTTGGCCTCAACTCCACTTTCCTACCTGCCCCAATCTCTTCTCAACTCCCTCATCAGTCAAGAACTAGGAAAGATCACCAGACCTGAAACGTTAACTCTGATTTTTTCTTCACAGATGCTGCCAGACCTGCTGAGCTTTTCCAGTAACTTCTGTTTTTTGTTCCTGATTTACAGCATCCGCAGTTCTTTCGGTTTTTAATTTAATATAAAGTACAAGCAGGTTATTAAGTTTATTGACACACAAGCAGGTTACTGACAGGTTAACGACCTGCTTCTCTCCAGCTAATTTCTCACTACAAATGAGCTATCGACAATAGTTCATATTTACACATTGGAAGGAACAGTTCCTAAACCATTTCAGAGCAAGTCACCTGGTCTCAGAAATTCTGAGATGACTGGCATGTGATCCTGATGTCATACCATGCTGCACCAGCAGATGTCACTGTTGTCCCACCTATACATCTTGCTGAGATAACACTGTAGAGCTGGATGAACACAGCCGGCCAGGCAGCATCAGAGGAGCAGGAAAGCTAACGTTTCGGGTCTGGACCCTTCTTCAGAAATGGGCTGTTTCTGAAGAAGGGTCCAGACCCGAAACATCAGCTTTCCTGCTCCTCTGATGTTGCCTGGCCGGCTGTGTTCCTTCAGCTCCACACCTTGTTATCTCAGACTCCAGCATCGGCAGTTCCTACTATCTCTATACATCTTGCTGGTTAGCACAGTAACAGTTGCCAACTGAAAAGAACTATGTATGGCTGTTACCATGGGCTCTTTCTCAAGGAAATTACCAATGTAGCCCAGACATGTCAACTCCAATAAAAAAAGCCATTATTCTCCACAGAGATCACTGGATGAAAATCTTAAAATTTCCACACCTCTTGTTTGGTGCACTGAATCCCTACAAGCCCAAGGAGACAGGTCTAAGTGAATGCACCTCTTGGTTTTATTCATCCAGTTACCAGAGAACGAACTACTGAGGAGGGTTCTTAGTAGGCTGAAGAGGTTATTAATAGGATATAGGAGTAAGTTAGGGCTCTTGTGGCATGGTGGCAGTGTCCCTGCCACTGATCCAGAAGGTATGTATTCAAATCCCATCTATTCCAGATGTGTACCCTAAGGTAGCTTAAATTGTTGATGTAAAACTGTCTGCAGGCGAAGCTTAATATTGATAGAGGATAAAGGGCAATTAACAGGTCACTGGGGGTGGGTCTAATAACTGGGAGCCACAGGGTTTGTTAATGGACTGGATGGAAGAAGCTATCAAAAACAGAAGTTGCTGAAAAAGCTCAGCAAGACTGACAGCACCAGAAGAGAGATCAGAATTAACGTTTCAGGTCCAGTGACCCTTTCTCGGAAGTTCTGAGGTTGGGTCACCAGACCCGAAAAGTTAATTCTGATTTTTTCTTCACAGATGCTGCCAGACCTGCTGAGCTTCTCCAGCAACTTCTGTTTTTTGTTCCTGATTTGCAGCATCTGCAGTTCTTTCGGTTTTTATTTGGAAGGAGCTATCATTGGGCTACCAGAAATGGATTATTAATTGGTTCCAAGAAAGATTTACGAACATGTTTTTCAGACAGATTATTAATGGAGCGCCAAGGAAGATCATTAATGGGATTTGAATTGTTAACAGTGTTCCAAGAAGAATTATTCTGGAAACTTTGAGGAGGATTATTAGTATTGTACCAGGTAAGAAAATTAAGATTGCTGAATGAACAATTATTAATGGGCTTGATGCAATAAAGGGCAACCTTTCTCTGAAAAGCTGGCAAATGGGACTAGATTAATTTAGGATAGCTGGTCAGTATGGAGGAGTTGGACCAAAGGGTCTGTTTCTGTGCTGTATAAATCTATGACTCTATCTCTAACTTTTGCCTTCACAGTTACTTGCTGTAGCTCACACAAACATTTTACGTTTCATGAAAGCACACTCTTTGTACCATAGTCTCTCTACATTTAAATGATATGCTTCCTGCTAAAGAATATGGGCGGTCCTTTCATCAGTCATTAATAAGGAAGTAATAGGCTCTGGGAATGTCTTGACGTTGATCTATTTGAGCTTATGGGATGGCTTTGTTGACTATTGTTCTCGATGGATTAAGGTCCAGTAGTTGAATCAATTCATCTTCGAAGCCATTATAATCTCTTTGTAAAACATATTTTTCATGTGTGGAATCTGAGATGTTATCTCCAACAATGGGCCACAGTTTGCCACTGAATGTTTTTGATCATTTACGACCTCATTACAAGATCATTGAGGTACCTGCAAGGCACTGGCAAAGCCAAGAGAAGGGGCCTATACAATAAAAAAAACTTCTAAGAGAGAATTAAGATTTTCATTTAGCCTTACTCAACTACCACAGTACACTGTTGTAGAACAGCTTCGGCCGTGCCAGCTTTTGATGGGCTGGAGGCTGCAAACACAATTTTCCTCCCTTTTCCATGCATTAATGCCAAGAACCATGGCATAAGAGCAGGAACAGGAACAATACAAAGAAGAACAGAATAAGATTGACCAAGTCTGCCCCTTCACCCAGAGACACAGAGCTCATGACCTGCCCACATTGCAAAAAGGAGTTTATATGTGGCTCAAGGATAGGCACCATGGGAGTACTGCATTTGTGAAGCTCCAACAATCAAGAATGTACCTTGATTGAATGTCAAATGCCAATGCCCAAAGAAACAGGAGTTTTGCTGGCAGGGACAGCAGTAACAGGATGGGTTGCACATCCTGATCGTTATGAGAAAACTGTGTGAACACAGCACGAGTGATGGGGACAAGGGATGATAACCCTCAAAAGAAAGAGTTTGAAATGGTCTGACCTCCACAACTGGGAAACCCTGTGGATTGGATCAGGGAGATTGGTGAAAATACCTAACAGTCCTTCCCAGTAAAGTCCAAAGACTGTTCATTGCAGGGGGCTGGGGGTGGGGGGGGGTTCATGTAGAAAGGTGTGGAAATACTGAGTGAGGATAAAACTTGGTGGGAGAGATTTGCAGTAAAGGGTTAACTATACACATCTGCTTTGATTATAGTTATTGAACATGTGCACGTGGAGCTGTCATAATGATGTCTGATCAACGTAGCCCTGGAACCTGAGACTGTCTTTCCTTACCCACTTAAAGCGTATGCATTTAATGAAGATTGTTGATGTTCACAAGGTTGTGGGATACCTTCTATCACAACGCACTACAAGACAGTTCTGGTACATGCTCCACTGCTAGTTTTTAATATGTCTATCACAGATGGATACAGGAAGAGTCCAAATGTTGTGCCTCCTCAGAGTCTAATTAATAGCTATACCAGTGAGTGAGTAATGCTGCGCCTTCTACTAACTACACACCGTGAGGGTGACACAGAAGTTCTAAGGCCTCCAGCATTTTCAAGATTAATCTCCAAGATGCGGCTGCCAGCAAACCAAGGGGATAATTACAGAAGCAATTAAATAATTCCCAGAGCGAAATAAAACCAGTAAAATAAGCACTGTTCGTACTGGTCCTCCGCTTTGAAGTATACAAGACCCAGGATGCCTCATTCATCTGTTTTACTGGGTTTTTTTGTTCCCTTCAGGGCTGTCATGTTATCAAAATCTTTGAACATTTTGTTTACTTATTGTTGAATATGAGAAAGAAAAAGCTCTGACTAAAAGTCAAGCTTTATTCACAAGGATCTTGAAGTTTTTTCACTGTCTGGTGGCTGTGCGGAGGCAGTGCACCATGATTACAGGCATGAAGGATGACCAAAAGCAGGAGACCAAAACTGTTGAACCAGAGTTGGCCAGCTTGGGTCTTGGGTCTGCTTCTGCTGTACCTTTTCTGTCCATTACCAGAACCAAGGCCTACCTGAAAGTCCACGCCGATCTCCATTCCAGCAAGGGATCCAAAGCATTATCTGAAGCTGAAGCAGCATGCTATACTTCTAGTCTGTATCCCTGAATCAGCAACAGCAGAGTACCTGATCATTCACCTACTGTTAAGTGGGACCTGGCTCTGTGCAACATATCTTCTGAATTTACTTAGATCACAGGGAGGCAATGGCCTAGTGGTATTATTGCAGGACTGTTAATCTGGAGACCCAGTTAATGTTCTGGGGGCCAGGGTTCAAATCCTGTCACAGCTGATAGTGGAATTTGAACTTAATAAATATTTGGAATTCAGAGTCCAATGATGACCATGAATCCATTGTCAATTGTTGGAATAACCCATCTGGTTCACTAAAGTCCTTTAGGGAGGGAAACTGCCATCCTTATCTGGTCTGGCCTACATGTGACTCCAGACCCACAGAAAAGTGGTTGACTCTTAACTGCCCTCTGGGCAATAAATGCTGCCTAGCCAGTGACACCCTCATCTTGTGCATGAATTAAAAAAAACTCAAACTCTGTTAATGCTTTGCAGTGTTATGAGAATGGAGAAGCCACTGTTTGAAACCAAATTCTTCAAATTTCTCTCAAAACATTAATGCTGTAGACTTTACATGTGCTCAAAATTTTTCAAAGTATTAGACTCTTCACCTGCAATCCTTTCCAATTAATTCAAAATTTCACTTTTATTTGTAATGTGAAATAATTGTCTTGTCTCTATTTATTTCAATTGTTCAGTTAAAAGTTTCTTTCTCACCAGTGTGTGCTTTCAATATTGAATATATAACATATCACAAACATATACTTTCAAACATCTTCATGTACATTTGCACAATCTTCTCTTTACTTCAAAGAGTAGTGAAATAGTAGGTAAACCTCAACTGTCTTACAGAGCAAGCTTCCACAAGTTACAGTCACACCACAATAAGCTTTGTTTCCATTTTTAAAAAAGAATCCTTTAAGCTGTTTTGGAAAATAAACATTTAATAGATTGAAATTTTTTTTCCAGCCTATTCTTACAACCTAACCCTAACCCCTATTTTGTCGAACCTCACATTCTGCCTTGTTGTGAAATCAATTTTTTACCGTGCGGCTTGATGCCACAACTGAGACTGGGTTTCTGACAGGCCAAGGAGTAGGCTAGGTCAAAAACTCTCTTCAGGTTAGACTTTGATTACACATTAACACTAAATACAAGAAAATTATTTCATTGAACGCAGCAGATTCTGCGCTCTAATATAGTGTGGTGACAGTGCAGGGGAACATTGTATATGGTATATTGTATATGACTGATATTGAATGAGAGGTGATGGTAGTGGACGGTTGCTCATCCTCAGTACGACAGATGGACAATACTGCGCCATTTAATGTACAGTATGTTCCCAGTAGTGATTTCAGGGGAGATTCTGGGAAAGCTTCAATGAAATACAGTAAAGCTATCCAAATATTTGCCCTCTTTGCTCATGGATACCAAGGCAGCCAGTTCTCTGTTGAAGAACCATAGAGGCCGTAGCGTTGCATTACATCACATCAACTCATGATAACGTCCTGCTTTTCAACCAAACAGCATGTCTCCAATCAAACATCAAATCTGTCCACCAGCACCACGCTGCAGTTATGTGTAAATTTAATTGATATGGTGGCCACACTCTGGGAAATTTGGGAATTGGACAACCAGTCCCTAATTTTTATAGAAATTTGTGAACAACACAGTCTAAAACATCATGTAAGCACAACATGTGTAAACAGAATACATAGTAACGGAGAATGAAAGGTCAGAGACACAAATACATTATACACACATGTCACAATGTAATTCCAGTAACGAAGAATAAAGAGTGTCTGACATAAATATACACAGAGTACATATGTTATAGTAATGGACAGTCTGAGACATAAATGCCTTGTAGAAACACATCACATGCTACAATATACATGGCATTACATAGAATTATATAAGATTTTACAGCAAAGAAACAGGCCATTCAGTTTGACAAGTTCATGTTGGCATTTTTGTCCCACAGAAGCCTCCTTCCATCTTACCCCATCAACATATCCTTCCATTCCTTTTTCCCCTCATGTGATCTCACTTCCCCCTAAACTCCTCTATGTTGTCACCTTAACAACTCTTTGTGATATTGAACTTGACACTCCAACCAAGCTCTGGGTAAAGAAATTTCTCGTGGCCTCCCTATTGGATTTATATCTTATATTTATAAGATATCTTAGTCCTGTTCTTTTCTCTATTACTTCACTGAAGGTACAGTGACAGAGAGCAAAGATTCTCAGACGTGAATGCAACACACATCACAACAGACCAACACTGTCATCTAAAGAAAGCCTTAAAAAAAAAAGACATTTATAAAGTCAATGGAACAGAGCAAAGGTTCACAGTAATGCTAATATAGTGTACAATCATAACTATTCAGGAGAAACAATTATAATAAATAAACAAATATAAATAAAGCATTTTGTATAACCAAATGAGAAAATTAAAAGGCTGTGTGTGGCTAAGACATAGGTAAACATCATCAAATTGGAGAAATAGGGTTTGAATCCGGACCCATAATCTGTTTGAAACAATATTAAGTAAAACTATAAAAATAAATGCAGAATATCATAAACTAGAAATCAGTACAAAACACAAACACTGAATGACTAAAGTGGAGCAGAAATAAAATGACTAAGTGGTTAAAAAGACGAAGGCCTTGTGCTGATGCCTAAAAATATATAAAAACAACATGACAATCTCATTTAGTTTAGTAACTATTCTGTGTCTATTCATCTTGGTCTAACCACCCCCAGCTCACCGGCCCTTTACTACCCATGTGCAGCATCACAGGAGATTGACTCTCATTTTATTTTGAGCTACTGCCTTCTTAAACTTGTAGTAAACCCAAAATAGAACTCCAGAAGCCGAATATTGCCAGAGAGCAGATCCTTGCCTCATGTCTGACAAAGTTACAAAGTTGCAGTGAGAGCAGCTCAAGGCAATTCTGCACCTCAATTTCCCGGACTTCACACATTATTAGTCTATCATTAAGAGCTTTTTTGTAAACTCCTTCAGGACTGTCTCAGCTTTTTATTTTTGTTTGAAGCTGATCAGTATTGGCCGATTTCTTAGGTTGGGATTGCACATTAACCAGCACAATGCATAATGACCTGAGTGTGCCCCAGTGACATGATTAGGGGATAAGATACATTGTTCTGCTCACAGTGTGCCTGGTTAAGGCAGGGCTGCAGTCACATTGATGACGGCTCGGTCATGTGAAGATACAAAACAGTGAAGCCCTCAGAAGTGTCAGGCCTTTCATCCTGTCAGGCTGGATTTGATTCTAATCCAGCGTTCAAAGGGGAAAGGCCCACGCCAGCTAGGGTCTTGTCTGCTTCAACCAGTTCTCAATGTAAGTACCTTGAGGACTTGCTATGGTCTTTGGAAGTAGTCTCTGGGAGGCTCGGTAATGGCACTCGGTCTCGGGCCTTAGCAGCTGCTTCTTGAGCCAAGAGATGTGCTGGCATTTTCTGGGTTATCCTGAGGTGCAAAGGAGACAGAACAGATGGTACTTCACGGTTTGTACAGATTAGGCTCGGAACGTCCTATGGAGACTGATCTTTACTGGTTTAGGGTGAAGTGCATCAGGTATGTGGGATGAAAATTCTATCACTCAAAGGATGATTAAGCTGTTCCTCCCAACTTGATCACAGACCTGGAAATATGCTCAGAAGACAGGAGTTCAAATTCCATGAGAACAACTGGGAAATCTAAATTCAGTTAATTCGAATCCCTACTGTTTGGAACCAGGCCATTCAGCCCATCGAGTCCACACCAACCCTCTGAACAACATCCCACCCAGACCTAAACCCTACCCTATGTCTGTAACTTTGCATTTCCTATGGCCAATCCATCTAGCCAGCACAGCCCTGGGCACTATGGGCATTTTAGCATGGCCAATCCACCTAACTTGCACATCTTTGGACTGTGGGAGGAAACCCACGCAGATGCCAGGAGAATGAGCAAACTCTATACAGACAGTCGCCTGAGGGTGGAATTAAACCTGGGTTCCTGACGCTGTGAGGCAGCAGTGCTAACACTGAGCCACTATGAAAGAAGCAAACTTATGATTAAATTCAGGAGTTACCACCTACATTCAAAAAACAGGAGCCCAAAGTAATGTTTGTTAACTCCACAAATGTTATGCTAGTTCTACACGCTGAGAAAGTTTGAGTGTAGCTCTTGCTAAGGAGTTACATAGAACACAGAACAGTACAGCACAGGAATAGGCCCTTCAGCCCACCATGCCTTTAGTGAAAATGCTGATAAGCTGATAACAAAGATACAGAAACTGCAGTATTTACCCTTCTCACTGAGGGTTTGAGATCTTTGGTTAACTAACAGATTGTCAGACAGCACAAAGTATGCAATTTTTATCAGCAAAAAGTGTCACTTGCCCCAGCACGAAACTGAATTGTGTGGAATCAGATAACAAAAACAAGTTACTGCTGGAACAACCCTTAACAACTGGGCTGTGGTACATGCAGAGTAGTGGGCTCTCTCTCTCTTTCTCCTGGCAAACTGCCAGAGATTTTAAACAAAACAGTAGAGAAAAACACATAGCATAGAAAGGAGAGAAGGGAGTTGGAAGAAGGGGACAAGTTTTATCTTTGTCGATGTTTATCACCATTACCAGTTGTTATCTTCTCCTGTTATGCAGTTCTTGATGTGCAGGATGCTTTGGTAGTCTGATTGGGTAAGGGTTTGGTTTGCACTGTGGGCAAGACCATGTCAGCTGTACAAAGATAGGGGTATACTTGATCACACTGCAGATAACTCATGTGCTAAAGTTGAAAGGAAGAGGAAATGCTTTATGTGGGCAGAAGTTCTCACTTATAAATTGAAAGTATCCTTCATGGTTTTCTTCAAAGGGAACCATGAAACCTCTGCTCAAAATTTATCTGCAGCTCAACAAATAAAATAAACCCTTTCAGTTTTGGCAAAAGAAGAATGGATAGATTGAATCGAATAGAATTAGACAGAACTTTAGGAGTTTGAGTAAAAGTTAAAGCCAACCAGGGTAATCTCCCTAAATTTAAATCAAGGCAAAATGTTAGGAAACTCATCTGAAAAAGTTTATGGTAGCTGCCTATTAGGGTCACGATGGAATTATAAGAACTGTCCTGTCATTCTCCCAGTTGTTTCTGATTGTGTTACAACAGGCACACATTGGTTGTTTGATCATGGTGTCTCAACCAGTGGAGTATTGTGACCCCATGGCACCGAAACAGCAAGGACCTGAATGGCAAGGAAACTAACTCCAGCCACAATGTCCAACCTGTACCCCAGATCCAACCCCAATTTCAGAACATCCCAAATCCTAACTCAAATCCAACCACAATCACAGGGAAGCCCAATTCCTTACCACAACCTCAGCCTTAACCTCAAATCCAACCCGTTTTAAAGCATTGGCTCTTACCTTCCTGATCGGTCCCAGGTTTTTGGAAACTCTGAGTGAGTGTTTGTTTTGCTTTGCTTAGCTGAAATCATTTCATCTTTCTCCAACTGTATAAAATCTGCAATTAAGAAGCAAAGTTAATGGAATATCTGCTGAGCTTAAAGAGAATGTTGCCACTTAGACAAAAGAATTCTGTTAAACTTAAAGAAAATTGATCACACTAAAGCTACAGTATTCTCAACATCACATTGGCATGTATGTTGCAATTGAAACGACCATGAAATTGTCAGTTTGCTGCCAATACAACAGTGAAACTGATAGCAACATCTGGCAGTTCAATGTTATTTCCTATCTGTCCATCGGGTGTTGTTGATGTCTTTAGACAAAATCTTTTGAAATCACGTGAATTTGAATTATTTTCCACTTTTAGTCTCACTGCAAAAACTCTTGAAAAAAAAAAGTATGTCTTATTGAATGACATGTGACCAGATTTTTAACAATGCACTATGGTTATAATAAACAGCCTCTCTAACCCAGAACATAAAATGTTGATTAAAAAAATCCTTAGGTCATTGATAATGTTTTTTTTTGTAAAATGTTTTTGATGTTTCAGCTTCTACCATAGACCCATTTACAAGTCCCAAACCTTATTTTGCTCCCTTATTTTATATTCTGATTTTCTGTCTGAGAATTCTTCAATGTGATTGGCTGCTTGGCCTGACAGCTCTATTGCTGGATACCAGAAAGCCCTGTAACTTATGCCAAAATTAAGTTAACACCTGGAATGGTGAAATCCATATTAGATCTTTGCAGGGTAATTTTCTTTAAAACCTGCACTGAGAACCATCACTTCATTGTCAGGGCATAGGTGTTAAAACCTCACTTTTGGAGTATTTTGGTGGCTTAATGGGTAAAAGCAACTACCTAGACAGTACTGAAAAAAATCTTTAGGTTATGCAGGGTAACAGATCCCAGTGTGTTAGCAACAGGAGCAGGACTCATTGCTGTCAACTCAAACAGAGCTCCTGCTCCAGTTAATTATTTAGTGACTCCTAGGAGAATGTAACTAAAAGGTGAGGACCTCTGCTGTGACAACAATTTGCATTTATATAGTGATTTTAATGTAGCAAAATATCCTAGGATGCCAACACAATGGCAATGGACAGACAAAAATTGAGTACAGGCTAAAGGAGGAGATATTCACATGAGTCACCAAAAGCTTGGCCTCAGAGGAAGGTTTTAAAGGAGTCTCTTTAAAGGAAAAGGAAGAGAGAGGTGAGAAAGTAAAGAGATTTAGAGTGAGAATTTTGTCAGGCTGGGACAACAGAAGGCACAGTGATCATTGGTGGGGATAAGGTGGATTATGCATCACAGGTCAGAGAATTTGAAAGCTTTCAACCTTCAAAGAGCTGACATGCTAACCTTAAGTGTGGGGAAGAACTGCTTGGATGAGGTCCTTAAGGGTCCCCAGTGCCCATACTCCAATGAGAGTGAATTATAGGAGCTGTTTGGGAAGGAAAGTTCACCAGAAATTATGGTCACATTGAATGAAGTTCAGACTGAATACAGCATGTTCTATCCTCCTGGTCTGCTGGAAACAAATGACTTGGATGAAGACCATAAGATATAACAGCAGAAATCAGGCCATTCAGCCCATCGAGTCTGCTCCACCATTTAATCATGACTGATAAGTTTCTCAATCCCGTTCTCCTGCTTCCTCCCCGTAACCCTTGATCCCCTTGACCATCAATTTGGGACAAAAGGTATGGTTACTCAAAGCTAGGTGGGGAAGTGAGTTAAGAAGAGAACATAAGGAGGCTACAGAGGGATATAGATATGTTAAGTGATGGAGCAAAGATCTGACAAATGGAGCACAATGTGTGAAAATGTGAAATTGTCC
The DNA here is from genome assembly GCF_021869965.1 of Rhincodon typus. Taxonomy (NCBI): domain Eukaryota; kingdom Metazoa; phylum Chordata; class Chondrichthyes; order Orectolobiformes; family Rhincodontidae; genus Rhincodon; species Rhincodon typus. The sequence goes on along the minus strand of NC_063344.1, from coordinate 62,205,505 downwards.
AGTTTGGCAGGAAGAACTTTTTTTAAAAAAAAAAAATGTTGTCTAAATGGTGAGAGATTGTAAAGCTGTGAGTTGGAGAGGGAACTGCATGATCATCCAGTGCATCAACTGTAAAAGATTAGCATAAAAGTGCAGCAAGTAATTAGGAAAGCTAACAGAATGTTCTTGGTTATTGGGAGGGGAACTGAATGCACGCTGCACTGGATATTATGGGAGCTGCAGGGCTGAGCCAAATGAAGACATGGGGCTGTTAATCTGATAAACACCCATCTGGCAAAGTCCGGAGAAGGAGCTGATCTGTCTTCCACACAATTTTGTTTAGAGATTTCGATACGTTATTCTTCTGGATGAGCACCTCTCAGATGGAAGCTACTTCAGGGGATTAGTTTTATCAACCTGTTCAGCTCCATCTCACTGGCAGGTGGATCCTGAACCCTGAGGAAAAGACACTACCACTGTACCACAAAATCCTTTTTGGAACTAGTTTTTACACGTGTCCTAATTTTTCACCAATTATCAGCTGCTCATCTTCACCAGAGTGGAGATATGTATACACACCCAACTGACTCCAAATTTGCAACATAATTCTGACGCGTTGCATCGCAATAAACACATGGTCTGAATTCATCAATAGAAAGAACTGAAAATTACCATAGGTCTTCTCTCGTTGTTTTCGCTCTGAAATGATTAGTTTGTATGAGCCGCTGAAAGTTCCTGTCTCCTCGCCACGGTGTTCCAATGGAATATTGAATGTTATCTCATTTGAGTTGGCTTGCAGAGCGATACAACCTTCACCTGGGCAAGGTAACACAGGCAGGTTCTCAGAGTTGCACAAGATACAATAAAAAAGGGTGAAACATTTAGCATGTTACAGGGATAAAATGTAGGGGGGAATTGGATCAAGGTGCCTAGTTCTGTCGAAGAGCTGAAACAGGCACAAGGGGCTCAAAGCCTTTCTCCTGCTCTGCATCATTCCATGAATCTGTAAGAACTGGACTGTGTGTACCAATCACATTAAGAAAAAGAAGAGTTATTCCCGTTTACAATTGTTCAATAGTTAATGCAGAAGACCTTTCAGCCCATTGCACTGGTCCAAGCTTTTAAAATAGCTATTCAACCAGTCTACTCGCCTGCTGTTCCCCCATTGCCCCATTAACGTTCCTTCCCAAATATATATCTAACTGCCCTTTGAAAGATTGAAGCTGTTTCCATCATCCTTTCGGGCATTCCATTCTAGATGGCAACAAATCGCTGAATGAAATATTTCTCTTCTCTCTTCTTGTTCTCCACCTCAATGCTGAAGTTTTAAAGCACAGTGAATCCACATAAGCCTGCCCAAGTCCGGGGGCTATCCTTGGCACCATTCCCGTCAGGAACCCAGGTTCAGTGGGTAGGTTCCCATCTGTGACTCAGCCCCCACAGAGGAACCCATCAGAGTCCTCAGGCATTCATTCCACTGCCCAGTGAAAATGTTACCGAATAACATTGTCCTGACATCATGAACGAGGCCAGCACTGAGCACGGACCTTCAGAAAGATGGAAGGAAGGATACCAAGGGATGGTGGACGGTGATGTAGTGGAAGGGGTCTCATACTTGCTTGCAGCTCAATGGAAAATTCTTCAGCTGAAGAGTCAACCGCTGCTTCATTACATGATGTCCAACAACACTCATACAGCCTCCATCATCCTTTGGTCAAAATCCTGGCATGGCCCGATCAAACAGCAGCATGTGCACAGAAGAAAGGCCACCGCCTCCTTCACAAAGGTTTCAATGGCTAGCTGATGTCCCAGAGGGATGGCTTTCAATGAAGGACTTAAAGTAAAAGAGGGGTATGCTGTGATGGACTAAAACAGCTCACTTGCCTTTAGCCTTTCTCTAGTTTACACCTCGAGTCTCCACATGCTATTCTTGGAGAAGGGACTGCAGTTGGCAGCACCCCAATCAGCTCTGCCCACATAGCCACGTGTACTCATACTCACCATAGGACTCGTAGCTGTCGGTGGATTTGACGCAGATGAGGATGTGTTGGTCCAGTAAATATTCTGGATCAGAGATAATGGGTATCAGCTGTCAGGGCGGGCAGGGGACAAAGAGAGATGGTAAGTTACAAATGATAAGAGACCAGACTCAGGACAGCAGTGACACTGAATGCTTTGGTAAGATATGTCTCTCAACCATTTACACACTCTAGTACACACCTTTAATTGGACTGATTCCTGCTGAGGTTGGATTCTGGGGCACAAGCTGTCCTCTGGTACCTCACAACAATGAGCCTACAGCTTTTAGACCATTTGTAGTACTCTGACTGCAATTCCAGTAAAAATGATCCTCTTAGCAAGGCCAAGCCTGAAGCCTGGAGTCTAATGGTCCACAAAGCTCACCTTCAAACTGTAGTCACTGCCTCAATCATTTAGAAGACCCAGACACCCACAAGGCCATTCAGCTATCACAATTTTGTTGCAGCAAGCCATTCCTCAGAGCTACACTTTACAAACTAATTTTATTGTACGGTCTCAGTGCAGCAGAAAAAAATTCTGAAGGGGTTTGTCAAGTGGACACTGAGATGTTGCGTTCCCGGGGCTGCAAGTACAGAACACACAGGGCCACTGCTTTGGGTGCAAGGGTCAATCATTCATGACGAGAGGAGGTGAAATTTCTTCATTCGGGGTTTTGAAGCTTTGGGATTCCCTACCTCAGAGGTGTGAGGATGCACCATCATTGTGTATATTCAAGGTGGGGATAGACAGACTTCTTGAGGGACATGGGGAGTGGGTGAAAATGGAGTCAAAACAGAAAATCAGCCACAATGATCTTGAATAGTGGGGTAGACTTGAGGATAGACTTGCACCCATTTCTTATGCTCTTAAATCCTATAATATTTTTACTTTTTAAGTGTTTATCTAATTCTCCTTAAACACTGATTTACATGTCTTCAATAGATCCTTGTATATTCTTAACAACCTCCTCCATGCACAACACTCCTTCCCCTTCCACCCTTGACCCTGCTAGGGCTCTTTCTAAATTTGTCTCTTTGCTGTTGATTCATTATCCAATAGAATTAACCTTTCACTATTCACACACTTAAACCACTTCAAAATATACTGTACATCCACAGTCTGATAAGAAAACTCAAGTTCTTGAGTGTTATCCTCCCATCTCTTGTCATCATCTTACTGAAACAAAGTTGACCATTTTCCGTAGCTCTGGTATCCAATTTGGAATGGTGCACCCAAATCAATACACTTTATCCAATATCGAACCCATCTTTAAATTCAATGAGTCTTGCTGTGATTAGGTGAGAAAGGCTGAGCTGGTTCCTCTCTGTTCAACCTTCTTGGTTGGTCACAAAAAAGATTTAAATTATTTTTAGCACAAGGCTACATCATTTTCCAGTTAATATATAGTTATCTATTTTTAATGTAAGCCATGAAAAATCTTTAAGGAAAGTGCTAATTTATTAACTGCTAATCCCGACATGTGAGAAGCAGACAGAGAGAGACAGACAGACAGACAGACAGACAACAGCTTCTTTCTTTTAAGTAATCAGCTGAAAGCTCTTGGAACCTCCTTTGTAATACTGGATCCACTGTGTACCTCCAATAAGTTCTTTTATGGGGGCTGGAGGTGTTCTGTCTGTGATAGCCACAGTGTCAATGTCCAATACTTTGCATTTGTTACTATCTTCTGGAGATTATGATGGGATCAGATAGGTCTCTGGATTATATGAGCTCTTTATATTTTGCACCCCACCCAGAGGGCAATTCATTGGTTCTCTCACCTCCACCTTGAGGTGGATTTGCATTTTTAAGCAAATCACCTTTTCTCAGTCCAATTTTCAACTTAATATTTTCAAGTTTTCACATCTTCAAAAATAAAGTGATATGGCCTCCTGACACCCTAAATAAAACACAAACCTATGTATTTACATCTCCTGATTTAAGTAGTGGACCTTTAGGTCTCTCTGCTCCTATGTTCCATTGAGAATGTAACCATTTAGGTCATGTCCCATTGCCTGTTCTTTCTTCAAAAGAAAAAAAGATGATCCATGCTTCTCTTGCTTAAATTTTACCTGCCACCTACTCTCACACTTGTAGCCTCTTCTTGCAGGCTCCCAAGCTCTTCGTAATAATTTGCTCTGTTCCTATTTTGGTCTCATTAGCAATTCTGCAATTGTTTGATTGATGCTCATGTCTCTTACTGACTTAGTGCACTGAGGGCAGGGGAGTTCCCAAAATAAATCACTGTTCACTGGGTTTGTGATCGCTTGAGACACACTGGAGTGAGTATCACAGACTAGCTCTGCAGGGCCCATAACACACTGTACAGGTACATGGCTGAGGAATACAGCTTACTTCAATTGATTGTTAGTTCATAGTTTCCTCCAATAACCTGATTAATGTCTACTTACTCCCATTATGTCCAATTCTTTAACTTTATGTCAATTCATGTCATTTGATATTTAACAATATGGTCCTCAATCTTAAAAAGTTCCTTATGTGGATTTCTGCAAATGGTCTTTGAAAGTTCAAATTTTCTGGATGATGCGCTATTTCCCTGTTCACTCCCCTGATTGTGTCAGGATTTGGGTATAATCACTGCCCCTTTGTAATTCCATACCCCATTCAAAGTGAAAACAAACCAAGTGATTTATTCATAACATTTATTGGTGAACAGCTTAGACTGATATTGAGCTGTTTTATTAGCTGGGTAAAGGTTTTTCACTTTAACTTTACAGAGTTCATTTTCATTTAGTAGAGTAACGGTAAACTTCTTACCAAAACATAATGTGGAATTACAGTTTGCAAATTACTACAACTTTTCTGACCAGCATCTGCTACAAAAAAAAGGAATAGAATCCCTACAGTGTGAAAACAGGCCCTTCGGCCCAACAAGTCCACACCAAACCTCAGAGCATCCCACCCAGACCCATCCCCGTAACCCACACATCCCTGGACATTATGGGTAATTTAGCATGACCAATCCCCCTAGCCTGCACATCTTTGGACTGTGGGAGGAAACCGGAGCAAATCCACACAGACACAAGGAGAACGTGCAAACTCCACACAGACAGTCACCCGAGGGTGGAATTGAGCCCAGGTTGCTGGCGCTGTGAGGCAGCAGTGCTAACCACTGAGCCACCGTACCACAGTGAATTGAACAACTTCGTAAGAAATATGGAATCCTGCAATCCTAAACTCACCTTATGACAATGAGAAACTAGAGAATAAGAAAGTCTTGATTACCTCAGGGAGAGTGCTCCACACAACAGTCAGATTCTCATCTCTAGACTCCTGGTTCTCACCTTCAGCACTTTTCACGAGATCTAGAGGGAGCACAAGATTAGTTTAGATGCCTGCTCAATGCAGAGTTAAGAATCTTCAATAATCAAACTACACCACTGCTGGTTGACAGATTCTGTTGGGTAGAATCAACTGGTTATAGCACTGGAAGAGGCCATTCATCCCATTACACATACTCTAGCTCATCAATTAGAGCTGTCTGACAGGACATAACTGAGGATCAGGGAGGCCAACTGACAGTGAGGACAAATAAACAGGGAGACCAGCAGACCGACAGACAGATGAGGAGAGAAACAGACAAACTGAATAAGTCACACAATTTATTTGCAATTGAGGAACATTTAATTTTTTTACCTTTGTTCTTCTGCGGAGAAAAGACTCTTGAAATGAGTCAACCACACATGTAGGAATTGGGACAATGCAATATAATGCAATATAATGCAATGGACATATGGGGGGGGGGGGGGGGTTGGCTGAGAACAATGACAAGTGGCATTCTTACTTTCTAAGCAGCTGGAATAGAATTCAATGAAGAATTTGGTCTTGGATTTAGTTTTCAGCTTGGCTTCACACCTGATAAAATTGATGGTACCTGGAGAGGCAGCGTTGTTGGGGTCTGGGGAATGAAGAAAATGGATTAGCACAGTCTCAGTCGTGGATGTCTCACATCATTTTATTTAGATTAGAGTTCTTATACAGTGAGAAAAGTTCTGGCAAACAAGGCTCCTATTAAGATCTCAGAGATAGTAAGAACTGCCGATGCTGGAGTCTGAGATAACACAGTGTAGAGCTGGAGTTACATAGCAGGCCAGGCAGCATCAGAGGAGCAGGAAAGCTGACATTTCAGGTCAGGACCCTTCTTCAGAAAATATTTCTGAATGGTCCCAACCCAAAATGTCAGCTTTCCTGCTCCTCTGATGCTGCCTGGCCTGCTATGTAACTCCAGCTCTACACTGTATTATCCTATTAAGATCTCCCCTGGGTTTGTGGTCACTTGAGAAAAAATGAAATAATTATCTTGGACCAGCTCTGCAGGGCTCATAACAAACTGTACAGGAACTTAGCTGAGAGATACAACCCATAGGGGTCTCTTAATTGATTGGAGTCTATAACTTCTCGTAGGGGTGCAAAAAGAGTATAGGAGAAGAATTCATGGCTACTGACCAGTCTTTGATACAAACTGTGTTGACACTCCCACCTCAAAAGTTGCAAATACCGGTGAATGGTCGCTGGTGACAATATCTGTAGTGCAGCCTGTAATTGAAAAACCATCAGTTAAACATCAGTTAACCATCAGTCACTGCTAGCTGCACAGCATACACAAAATATTGCAACTTGATGCCTTGCCTCAAGACATATGATAGACTGGTGATATGCTTTTGGCATCATTCTGTCACCTTTGAAATCTAGCTGTATGAAAGCTCTCCCTTCTCTCTGGAAAGTTCTGATATAAAGTTAGTGCATGTCAATGTAAATCCAGAATTGAGTCAGTATAGATGAGTCTACATCAGAAAACAGTCCTTAATTAAAAATTAACTTGCCACTGACTGAGGTCATGAGATAACAATGTAGGAAGTGGCAGATGATCATATTAATAGAAGCAGGAGAAAGCAATTTAGCTACTTGAGCCTGCTCTGCCATTCATTGAGATCATGCTGATCTGTGACCCAGCTCCATTCACCCACGTTGGTCCTTAATCCCTCATTATCTTTGGATAACAAAAATCCATTAGAGTTAAAATTAACAATTAAGATAGCATCACACTTCTGTCACCCTTTACAGAGGAGGAAGTATGTTATAGTTTCAATTCTGAAAGGTTTGGATCTTATAGTTAGACTAGAGCCTCCTATTCTTAGATTCATTGTCCAGCAGAAATAGTTTCTCTTTATTTTACCCATTCATTTACCTGATATCTTAAAAATTCAAACAAATCAACTTTAACATTCTAAATTTCCAGGGAATATACCCCTAGTCTGTTAAGTTCGCCTTCTTATTTAACCCTTGGAGTCCCGGCATTATCCTTGCAAATCTTCACTGCAGTCTCAACAAGGACAAAATATCTCCCCTGAAGGATAGTGCTCATAACCGCTCACAGTGTTCCAAGTGTAGTCAAACCAAGACTTTCTAGAGCTAGAGCATAAATTCCACTCCGTTGTATTCTCGTCCTTCAGATAAAAGACACCATTCCATTCACCTTTTTTTTGATGATTTTCTGTGAGTGTGCAATATTAACAATGTGATTCTAGCTTTTCACCATTTACAAAGTATTCTGTTCTATCCTTTAAAACTTCAACGTGGATGTCCACACAGTTGCCAACTGAAACTTATTTGACACATGACTGTCTATTCACTGAATCTGTTAACAGCTCTTGAAGTTCAGTTATATCTCTTTGATGCAGTAGGGGGCACTCTTCTAAAGGTTAGGAAACATCCTAGAAAATAGTTACTCAGTAAGAGCAGAATCTGGGTATTACTGAAAAAAAGGGAGACATGCTGTCGAAGTTTATCATCTCGTGCTTATCAGGATAGATGCAAGGAATTACAAAGGGAACACTTTCCGTTGCAGCACTAAATTACAAAGGGAACAACAATTTATACTGCATGAGAAACAGAGTGCTGATTGATTCTCAAGTGGGGATTCTGTTTTGTCAAGATGGGTTGGGGACTTCAAGGCTAGGGTGCACATTTTTAAGATGAGAGGAGAAAGATTTAAAAAGACATGAAGGACAACATTTTTACATAGACAGTTGTTTGTGTGTGGAATGAACTTCCAGAGGAAGTGGTGGATGTGGGTACAGTTATAGTATTTAAAAGACATTTAGATAAGTTCATCAATAAGAAAGTGCAGGCAGGTGAGACTAGTTTAGTTTGGGATTATGATCGGCATGGACTGGTTGGACTGAAGGGTCTGTTTCCATGCTCTATGACTCTAGGTTGCTATGGAGAATGCACTGGTCTACAGTTATGCTAAAGCTTTGTTTGAAATTAAAAGAAAGTATGACTACTCTGATTGGCCAGGAAATTTGATGGAGAATGCATCAGGGAAGAGCGTTCCCCAATCTCTTGTTTAATTGAAAAGGCACAAAACCTAGACAAATCAGATCCTTGCATTTGAACACATGCAGTTTCCAGTAAATATAAATGACCCACATTGCAAGATTGACTGATAATCTCAAATTTATTGTTAGTGTAATTTTTGGCACACTTAGTTTGTTCAGTAAGTGCTGCCCAATCAGGCTATCATATCTCGTATTGGGTACCACTTTGTGTTTTGCAAGCATGACTGGTTGAGTATGGTCAATAAGCTTCCGGCTGTGAACAACTAAAGGGAAGTGATTTTTCAAACGGTCCATTAGTCGCTGGGATACACAGCGTAAACACTTTCCGTTGCAGCACTAAAAATTCACCTACTACTTTACTCAGTTGTGAAGGAGGCAGAACCTCTTCTTGGCTAGATGACAGTATCCTGTTAGTGGAGAAAACTACTCACGTTGTTGCTGCATAGGGGCTGCATGAAATATGAATGAGGAGGCAGGAGTAGGCAATTCAATCCCTCAAGCCTGCTCTACCATTCAATAAGATTGTGGTGATTCTGATTGTAAGTTCACATCAGCATTCTTGCTGTCCCAAATACACTCCATGAATGCTTCCTCTGTCAAGCTGACTATTCAAATCTACATGAAGATTAAAATCATGATTAATGTACAGCCTTTATAACATGCCCCCATTAGCTCCTGATTTATTCTCTGTCCCACCATATAGTTATAGGCCAATAAACACTCCTGTCAGTATCCTCTCTCCCTTTTTATTTCTTACCTCCATTCATATGGATTCTACATCTTCTGATTCTGGATAATTTCTTATTCCATCCCTTACCAATAATGTTACACTTCCTTTCTGTCTCTCCTTTCAAAAGTCACATACCCTTGAATATTTAGTCCCCAGCTTTGATCTCCTTATAACCATGTGTCCGAGATGCCTGGAAGTTCATATGCACTAATTTGGATTTGTGCAGCTGATTCATCGATTTTATTCTGAATACTATGCACATTCAAGAAAAAAAGCCATTAATTTTGCCTTTTTACTACATTTTATACGTCAACAACAACCAACACTACCTCAATCACAATTCCCTTGTCTTCTATATCATTATTAAATTATCAGACTCTATCTGACATTCATTGCTGGATGACCAGAAATTTCCTCCAACTAAATATTAGGAAGACTGAAGGCATTGTTTTCATCCCTGCTGTTAATACTTTCCGTTCATTACTGGCTCCATCTGTCTCCCCAGTAACTGTCCAAGGCTGAACCAGACTGTAAGTAATCTTGGGGTCTTAGTTGATCTCAGAGTGAGTTTTTGACCTCCTATTCACTCTATTAATAAAAACTGCTAGTTCTACACCCATAACATTTTGCCCTGCCACAGGTCACCTGCTGCTGAAACTTTCACCTTTGTTACCTCTTGGCTAACTATTCTAACACATTCCTGACTGATCTCCCACAGTTTATATTCCATACATTTGAGCTCATCCAAAACTCTGGGATATATGTCCTAACTCACACCAAGTCCTGATCACCTTTCATCCTCGTAATCTCCCAATCTATACCGGTTCACAGTTGACAAATGCCTCAATTTTAAAATTCTCCTCCTTGATTTGGAAACGTCCATGGCTTTGCCCATCCCTATTCTTATGTTCTTCTCCAGACCCACTTGTCTGTGGGCCATCAGTTCCTCTAATTCTTGCTTCTTGAACAAATTTTGATCGCCTTACCTTTGGTCACTATGGCTCAGGTTATAAGCTCTGGAATTCCCACCCTAAACCTCCCTCTTCGCTTCACTTTCCTCTTTTAACTCTTCCTTAAAACCAGTCTCTCTGACTAAACTTTAGTCATCTGCTCTAGTATCTCCTGAAGTGGCTCTGGGTCAGAAAGAAAGTGAGAGACCCCCACTGCTACTCCACTCAACATCTCCCCTCTCCATGCCTATAGCTGGTGCAGCAATGGGAAGGTGTGAGAAAATATCTCTCCACAAATCCATCACAAAGACCCACTGTGTCTTCATTCAAGCCAAGGGTGATAATAGAAGAGCCTTCATCAAAAAAATGGCAAATAAATCCTGCTGCAGCAAATCTAAATCACTTTGGCAATATTCTTACTTCATCTATTTCCCTTGAAGAACCCCAGCACCTTGAACCTGTCTGCACTCAAAGATGATTATTCACCACTTAGGGCAGAGGAAAAATCTAGTCAGTTTTCACCACACACTTTTCATTTTGTAACATTAAGCCATAGAGTCATACAGCATGGAAACGCACTCTTTGCTTTAACTCATCTGTGCCAACCAGACATCCCAATTTGAACTAATATCATTTGCCAGCATTTGGCCCATATCCCTTTAAACTCCTCCTATTCATGTACTCATCTAGATGCCTTTAAATGTTGTAATTGTACCAGTCTCCAGCACTTCCTCTGGCAGCTTGTTCCATACATGCATCACCCACTGCGTAAAAAAATTAATTATAATAGACTATAATATTTGACAAATGCTTGACAGGATTATGAGAGATTTAGATAAACACAGGATAGCTCCTTTGTCCCTTTCACTGATGGTACAAGGACTGTGCAACCCAGGTTTAAGGTTATGCGCAAAAGATAGTGGGGTTTGTGAGGAAGAACATTTTTTTAATGTAGTAGAGGTGATGACTTGGATTTCACTGCCAAAAGGGTGGTCGAGGGGGAAGTGGTCAATAAATTCAATGTCTTTTTGTGAAGACTAACATGAGTGGCATAAGAAAAGCTGTTTTGCCAGGGGTGTTCCCAATATCGCCCATCTCCTCTTTACCCATGGCCTCCGGGAAATCTGTTTCTTCATATGGTCCTCTATTAACCACCTGGTTGCTCTGAATTTCAGTGCTGGTACATTCTTCTATTCATAATCCAGAGTCGTTATGGTGCGGAAGACCATTCGGCCCACTAGATCTGTGCTGGCTCTCTTTAGAGCAATCAGGTCAGTGCCTTACCTCAGCTCTACCCCTATAACCCTGACTTTAGTTCCCTCAAGTGGTTGCCCAGTAACCTTTCGAAATCATTATTTGTCTTCACTTCCACCTCCCTCATAGACGGAGAGTTCCTGTTCAACCTGTGAATGTTGGTTAATTTGTGCTCACTGTACCATGACAGGAGGATGATATTATAAATGCATACAGGTCAATGGAAGCAGATCATATTCATACAATGAAGCTAATAATCCTGCTCACCATAAGACTGACACATGACGTGTACTTTGGGGTAGCTTTTCCATAGCACTCGATCACACCAGGATGGCAAGTTGTACTTTAGCTGAAGAGAGAACAATTAGTTACTAAACATGTAGGAGGAACTGTCAGCTCTCAATTCAGCTCCTTCTGAAAGCTCCACTTTCAGTGCGCTTTACCCTCTACTTTGATTTATCTGAGATCTCTAACCAGATCTCATCGCACATTCTCACCTCTAGTCCATCCCTGGTTTTCATTGTTTCACCATTGGTAGACACGCCTTCAGTTACCCAGACCTGGGGGTTACTGGAATTTCCTCCCTAAAGTGTGCCTTTTGACTCGCACTTCTCCCCCTTTAAGGTATCCTTAAAAGCCCTGCTTTCTTGACTCAGCCTTTTGTCACCCGTCCCAACTTGTGGCTTGGTGTCAGACGTTGTTTGGTAACGGCCTGTGAAATGCCTTGGAATGTATCACCCTTATAAATGCAAGTTGTTGTTATTGAGGACAGGGGGTGCTATCAGGACTGGCCAAAGCTGCACCTCAACCTTTGGGCAATTGTATATTCACAGACAGCCCATCTGCAACAAGTGTCGGAGACTGGGTCTCCCTGGAATACCTGGTCTTTGTACTGAGAATCAATGGGCCCCATACCACAGCTAAAGGTTTCTTGATCATACTCTGCAGAATGTGCTCCATCTAGGAGACAGCAATAGACACAGCAGGGCATTGGGACAGCACAGAAAGAGGAATGTTGGTGAAGAACGGTCTAGGCCCGAAACGTCAGCTTTCCTGCTCCTCTGATGCTGCTTGGCCTGCTGTGTTCATCCAGTTCTACACCTTGTTATCTCAGATTCTCCAGCATCTGCAGTTCCGACCATCTCCCTTACTGCCCGGTTTGAGCGACTGGACAGTTCTGAAGGACCTTAGGAAAATCCTGTCTGTACTGTTGAACAGCTAGGTCCTGAACAACACTTTACCATCATGGAGTACAGGACCTGGAGGCTGAGCGGCAGGTAGACCAGGAGAATAGCGTTGAGCGGGTGATGGGTGATCATAAAGATAGAGCTAAAACTGTCTTTTATCCAGTTAAAACCCAGAGCCTAGAGTGGTACGTTGCTGCTCGGACTAAAGAACCTCATGGAATGAGGGAAAACTTGAATTGGAAGGTGATGGTATTCCCAGGTATTTGTCTTTCCAAATGGTGGCAGCTGTGGATGAGGGAGATACCGTGAGAAAACTGATTCAGCGGGCCAGTGCAAACAAAGGAGTATCTATGTATTGGTCTGATAGGGCTGCCATTCTGTGACTAGATCTCAGCTGTGTTGTTGGAATATTATAGAAGAAGTTATATTCTGTACCTAAACCATCCTCCACACAAAACTATAGCACACTATACAGAACCAAATAAAACTGTGGCACCATAAATTATTCCTGTGTGATATCACTCACTTTGGAGTATACAAGACGTACATGTAAAAACAGAAACTAAGAGCGGAGCAATAATTGTGCCACTCACTCCTGTAGCCTTCTGTTTGATGTAGTTGTACATCTCTCTGCTGTCACGATCATAACGATAAGTTGGAGGGAAGGTGATCTCTTCTTCCTCTGCAAAGTGAAAAAAAAATGCGATGACAAAATGATTTTCTGTGTTTTCTCTCCCTGCTGCAGAGGCCAAACATGATACAGTGTGCCTTACTATCCCACGATGACAGGGAAGGCCAGGCCCCCGGACACTGCTGGTTTCTCAGCTCAGTAAGTTGGGGAGATCAGAGGTTTTGTCTTCTTGTACCCCTTGGTACACAGATAGCTCAACTCAGGGAGGCCTTTAGATGCAGGGTGCCCAGAGTGCACAAACCTGGAGCAGAATTCCAGAACACCCTGAGGTGTACAGAGTTCACCCTTAGACTCACAGCAGAGGTCCCACAGATTCTGAGGTCTCATCCTATTGGATAGTGTTCAAATTCAGGAACCCACCTTTAGCCCATAACCCCTTTGCTTCCCCATCTCTCTCTCTCTACGACATTCATTCTACCTTTCTAACTAAGCTTTGATTTCCTTTGGCTTGGTGTCAGTTTGTGTTTGATGCTCCAGTGAAGCTGCTTGGGTTCTTTCACAACATTATCGGTACTATATAAATGAAACGAGGCCACTGTTGATTTTGCACTGTCTGAATAGAGAATGCTGTCCTTCTGAGATCTTCAAGGACCAGCATTCAAAAGAATTACCATCTAGATGACATGGCTTCACACCGTACCAGGTAACCACTGAGACATCGAGTTCATATTAAATTTTTCTTCCATTCTCTAGACCATTTCAAAATCAAGAATAAATCTTTATTACTAGTAAATCTACCAATGACCCAATCTGGTCCTGCACTTCAGATCAACATTCTTGTAATAAACCTATGTTGGAGGTTGAAATTGATTCATTCCTGTGATAGTTTGAATCACAGAGCTGTACCTCCTGCTCCTCTGATGCTGCTTGGCCTGCTGTGCTCATCCAACTCCACACCTTGGTACCTCAGATTATTTGCCTAGCTATTTGGCCATTCACACCTTTACTGGATTCTCTGAAAAGTGTTATCCATCCAACTCAATTCTCCTGCTTCTTTTGACCTAAACTAACTCCGTCCACTACTTCTGAGCAATGGAGTTTAATGGTCATATCTCCAATCCTGGCCTGTGGCCTTCCCAGTCACCGCTAATCCTGGTCTATACTTTTCACAATCCTGGTTACCATTACCAGCCCTGCTTCCCAGCCGCTGCAATTCTCTGTAGTCATTGTCGCACACAGCCCACCCCTTTCTCAATCCGCATTCAGAATTTACCTGAGGGCCAATGCTGGTGTTGCACTAGTCCAATGTTTCATCTTCTTCATTGCTGGATTCCCTGAAGGAGCCAGTAGGTGCCTGCAGCCTATAGGCTTTGTGATAATATGGCCACAGTTCCTGATCACCTGCATCTCTTGACTATCCAGTTGTTGAGATTGTTCCCTCCTTGCCTATATTTGTGCAACAAGCTTCCTGAATCCCCATATTTAAAAAAAACACACTGCTACCTCACTTTCAATAAATTGTACACCTTAATCCAAATTCTCTTTACTCTTTGTGTCTAATGAGGTTTTACCACTTTGTGTGTAGTTCTCTCATTCTAAATCAAAAAATGCAATGTCACTTATTTTTCCACACTAAATATCACTTGATGTCAATCTTCCCAATATGTAATGAGCAAAACTATCACAGACTAGGGTGGTTAACGGATTCCCAGCCCAATTTATTTTGTGGTGCTGTGGAATCTGTGGACTGAGTATATATTGGTTGTGGGTGACAGCACCCCTTTTTGAGCTCTGTGAAAAATCTTCTGTTATGCTTTTGGTTGCACTTCAGACCCATGCTCCTGATCTTATGGCATCTAGTACAGAGGGGTGTGGGTATATCCGAGGAACTCCTCATGGATCTGCTGCTAAGCCTGGCCAGGCTGGCTATAAACAGGCTGAGGACGGGGTCATTCCTGCTGACTGTTGCTCTCCCATGGTTATATTCGTGCCCGGGTGTCCTTAGAGAGGGAGTATACAGTGCCCACCAATATTCTCAATGCCTTTAGAGAGAATGGGCACAACGGGGATGCAGAGTTCTTTATTTCCCCTTCCAACTCCGTTTTGATTTAGTCCCTCCCCTTCTCCCTACCACCCCCTCACTTTGATGGTCTGCGTTGCCCTTAATGGGCTTTGCACGTAAACTAATTCATTGGACATGATTTACTGGTGTTGGGTAATAGATGAAGAAAAAAGCACCATAAGGGTGATTTGGTAATGGAGAAAAAAAAAACATTCTGATGTGTGTAAGAGCACTTCTGGATGTAATAAAAAGAAAAATAAAGGAAAACAAAAGTAAGCAAAGCTACCAAAAGTTGTCTTCTACTTTCGGGAAAATGGGAAGAAAAGCTCTATGAGAAGGATTGTTGTGAGGAGTTCGTTCATGGCCTTTGTAAGTGCGAGGAGCACACCTGTTTTAACAGAGGCAGCAAAAATTCAGACTGTTCTTTATGTCTTTCCTAGAAATTCAGGCTGAAACCTGGGCCCTTCACTTAACCCCCATTATTGCAGAAAGTCCTTACGGAATTGAAGGAAAACTTTCTTGTCATTCTTCTCCACGATCAGCTGGTCCTTGGCTAGTAGCTCCTGGTACTGCTGTCGTTTGATCTTCTCCACGATATTCTCAGCCTCCTGCTCAAAATGGAGAGGTTAGATCACAATGTCATCCTGCACAAGAAAGCCCCACCCCAGAGAGGAGTCATTTTAATGTGTTTTGGGAAAAGGCAATTTTAAAAATAGCCTCCATGGAATCCACTCAAAATAATTAAATGTTTTGGATTGTTGGTCCAGTTATTGCAATAAACTTAAAATGGTCACAGAGCTGTTTCTCTGCCTGAAAGACTCTCATTTGAAATATGTGCTGATTATACAGAAGGACAATAATGTCACGAGTACTGCCCTCCAGTGAGTGGCTCAGTGGTTAGCACGGCTGCCTCACAGCACCAGGGACCCAGGTTTGACTCCAGCCTCGGGTGACTGTATGTGTGGAGTTTGTACATTCTCCCTCTGTCTGCATGGGTTCCGTCTGGGTGCTCTGGTTTCCTCCCACAGCCCTTAGATGTGCAGGTTAGGTGGACTGGCCTTGGGAAATGCAGGGTTACAGGGACAGGGGTAGGGGATGGGTGTGGATGGGACGCTCTTTGGAGGGTCAGTGTGGACTTGATGGGCTGAATGGCCTGCTTCCACACTGTAGGAATTATATCTCCCTTTTCAGAAATGCAAAGGGCATCTTCTGTGTCTGAGGTGAGGCTGTGTTCGTATGTTAATAAGAACATAAAAGACAGGAATAGGCCGTACAGCCCACTGAAACTGCTTTGACATTCAAAAAAATTATAAAGTCATAGAGTCATACAACATGGAAACAGATTCTTCAGTCCAATCAATCCATCCCAACCATAATTCCAAACTAAAGTAGGCCCATCTGCCTGCGCTTGGCCCATATCCCTCCAAACATTTCTTACCGTATTTAACTAAATGTCTTTTAAACATTGTTTCCATATCCGCATCCACCACTTCTTCTGGAAGTTCATTCCACACCTCTCTTGTTTAAAACAAAATTGCCCCTCAAGTCTTTTTTAAATCTTTCTCATCTCACCTTAAAAATGTACTGCTAGTCTTGAAATCCCCCACCCCCACTTTTATTGTGCATGTCTTGCCTTTGTTTATTTTACCAAAATGCAAATTAAACTCCATTTGCCATTCTTCAGCCCGTTGACCCAGTTGATCAAGATCTCTGTAATCTTAGATAACCTTCTTCACTATCCACAATACCACTGTTCTTGGTCTCATCTGCACACTTACTATATTCTCATCTTTCTATATTCTCATCTAAATCAATTAAATAAATGACAAACAAAAGGGGAAAAATTCCTGAATAGACTTCTTTTGTTTTATTTCTTCGTGGGCTGTGGGCCTCATTGGTTGAAATCCCCACCCTAGGGAAAAGACATCTGTCATTCACCTTATCTATACCCTTCATTACTTAATAAAACTTTGTGAGGTAACCTTTCAACCTCCTAACTGCCCTCGAAGTGGTGGCTGTAAGCAGTGCTTGGGGTAGGTTGAGACATGAACAGGGATGTTAGGAAAGAATTTCCAGATTTTTGACCAAAAATCAATGACTTGACACTAATCAACTTCACATTCTCTCACTGACCTTAGTGCGCAAAGATCTATCGATCATAAACTTCACTTTCTCTCGCTGACCTTAGTGCGCAAAGATTTTTGATCATAAGCTTGAATGTGCTCTGATTGAACATCCACAGGAAGCTAAGATTCAGAAGCCTAGGTAAACTACCAGACCAAATGTAAAATACCTCACCTCTGTCCAGTTTGGCACTGGGAGTAGAAGGTACCTGTATAAGGAATGCACAGTTCAAGCGAGTCAAGGCATGAGCCCTAGTCTTCACACTTGACAAGGCATTGTGTTGGGCGAGCGCTTTGACTCAATCCTCAGACCATGTCAAGATGACACAGGATTTTAGCCTTTCAAAAGAATAAAAAACCTAGCATCCTCCTTTTAGGGTGACATAGACAGGAGGTACAAAGCCTGCTAGAGTATTTCAGCGTAGACCAGCACCTTCAGTCAAGTAAGGGGGGGGAAAGGATGAATAGAATTACGATCTGTGAAACAGGTCATGGTGACACTAAAAGCAATGAAAGATACCATCGTCAGCCACTCTGACCTGTGTTGGAAGCTCCACTCTGTAGTTCAAATCACCAAGCCAGAATAGATGTGTGAACCGATTGGTAATGTCAAATGGACCTAACTTCTTATCTCCAAGGTTCAGAAAACGCAGGATATTGATATAATTCTGGTTCCGCCTGCCACAGGAGAAAATGATAAACATATCAGAACAGACCAAAGTCCTTAAGAAAAGAGATCCTCTGAAAGCTCTTTTGTTAGAATGCATTTTTCTTTCCTGCCATGTGAGGGTTGGGGTTCAGAGAGTTGTACGCTATGTAAGAAGGCCATTTGATCTGTAATGCCCATACTAACCCTCAGAAAGACCAAGCCAATTAATTTCAGACCCATAGTCTTTCAAAGAAATTCAAGTTTTTATCCAAATTGTTTTTATGAGTTAGTCATGTATCTGCTTCCACCATCCTTTCAGACAGTGCAATCTGGATCATAACAACTTGTTGATCCCATAGCAATGCAGACACCCAGATTAAATGCAGCACACCAAGGTCACTCTACTCAGCATGGTCCGACTGGGATCTTCCTGCCCATTGTAGCTCCAGGTGGCATATTTACCATTCAACCAGCTGTCAACAGCAACACTTACGCAGTGATGGCATTCTTGGCAGAAAGGTTTGCATCACACAGCACCTCTTATGACTCAAGAACGTCCTAGTGCTTAAGTCACTGAGAAAATATCTGTGCACAGCAAGATCCCACAAAGGGTAATGAGATTGTCTGCTTTTTCAGTCTCGCTGATTGAAAGATAAAAGAAGGCCAGGACACCAGCAGTACTGCCTGATCTTCTTTGAATAGGACCAGGGGGTCTTTCACATCAATCTGAGACAGCAGATTCTGCCTCAGCCTGAGTTCAAAGTGCCTTTCATGTTGTGTACAGAAAGTGGCCATTGCATAATCGATCCTTGGGGATCTTTTGAGTTTTCTACAGTTCATTTGATATGACACTTCCAGAAAAGGTCAAGGAGATCCACTGAGCAGCACTTGCATCTTCTGAATCAATGATGAGTGATTACCTGGTTATCATTGTACAGATTTACATCTTCTGAGCAACTATTTTGAGATACTGTGCTTGTTTCAATGAATACCGCTATTCCAATGAATTTTAGACAAATCAAAAATTTGGGAAGCACTATCACATGTCGAGGAGAAACCCCACCAGTTCCTCTCTACTTTTACCTTAGCTTTTTCTCACTTCCTGAGGTCAGGTGACTGTTCACAAATCCAAAGGATGTACCGTTAAACATGAAGGACACTCCCACCGCACCTTTGTTACCTGAAAATTAAAATACAGTTACTCAACTGATTAGTCCAAAAAGCAAAAAGCCTTACTCAATCGAAATACATCATATCCTACTATTAACTGTTCATAAACACCTCACCTAACAATCATCCAATTTGTCCACATCCCAATACTAGTCATCACAGTATTCCACATTTAATTACCAGTGATTCTTCCAATTAATTCAAACATGGCTTTAATGGTCTAAAAGGAGATACTGACTCCTTCACATTAACTGGGGCTTGAGCCCTGTGTCATAAACCTGAACAGACAAGACCATCCCAGACTATGTAGTCAAGCAGTACCAAATATTCTTGTAATTCAGCTCCAAACAGTTTGAAAGTCACTGTCCCAGCCAGTCCCAGAGTGTGAAAGGACAGTGTCTGACCCACTGTCCCAGCCAGTCCCAGAGTGTGAAAGGACAGTGTCTGACCCACTGTCCCAGCCAGTCCCAGAGTGTGAAAGGACGGTGTCTGACCCACTGTCCTAACGAATAGAGTTAAAGCCGTTCATGTCTAATCCTGGTTCTCAGCAAGTCCATTGTTTGAATAATTTGCTGTTCCAGAATCATCCCTATTTTGCTGCAGTCAATCAAGAACCGAGGGGGTTGCACACTTGCTGACCATCTGCACTGCAGGAAAGATGAACAAGAATTTGAAAAAGAAAATTGTCTACAAAAGTGTTGTGGGACAATTCGGTTTGTACTTTCTCAATTCCTCTTTCTCGTTCCTTTCAAACAGCACAGGCAGAGAACAAGAAAAGTTCCTTCTGTGCCCATAAACATTATAATCTGCTGTGTCATGGCACCCAGCTCTGTGCAACAGTTGTGACTGATCTATTACTGATACAGTTTACCACATCAAAGACCCTTTGTTGACAAAAAATCTTACTGTGTTAAATAGCATTCAAAAAGCTAGAGAAAGCAAGTGTGTGCCAACTAACTAAAATGTAAATTGGTTCTAAGCATTCCCCGCAGACTATATCACTTAGCACTAAATGCAATCCCACATCTGCAAATGTGTGTACAAAAAGATTCCCCAGAAGAATGACCAATCATTCACAGTGACTCACATTGAAGGTAGACAGGCCGTCTCCTGAGTGGCTGAACGTTTGTGACTCCCTTTATATTGGCTCATATTAAAGTAATCATACATTATTCATTTTGGGTTGTGTTGTAATGGTTCTGGGCAGTTTATTACCCTGGATCACTGACCTCATTGCTGAATACACTATCATGGGGCATAACCTCCTCAATACCTGCTGTCACTGTTTGAAGATTTATTTTGCAGGAAGTGAGGTTTTTTTTGTGGTATCATTGTGATCAGACAGTGAACAGCTTAAACCTTTTCTCACTTTCTCAAGTCCTGAATGTGGTACACCTCAGGCCCCAGAGTACAGTTTACCTCAGGGTCAAAAGTGCAGTATACCCTGGGCCCACAGTGTGAAAGGACAGTGTCTGACCCACTGTCCCATCCAGTCCCAGAGTGTGAAAGGACAGTGTCTGACCCACTGTCCCAGCCAGACCCAGGGTGCGAATGGACAGGGTCTGACCCACTGTCCCAGCCAGTTCCTGAGTGTGAAAGGACAGTATCTGATCCACTGTCCCAGCCAGTTCTGAGTGTGAAAGGACAGTGTCTGACCCACTGTCCCAGTCAGTCCCAGAGTGTGAATGGACAGGGTCTGACCCACTGTCCCA
>NC_063344.1:62150251-62181677 GCF_021869965.1 Rhincodon typus | reverse complement strand
AGGCCCGAAACGTCGGCCTTCCTGCTCCTATGATGCTGCTTGGCCTGCTGTGTTCATCCAGCTCTATACCGTGCTATCTCAGATTCTCCAGCATCTGCAGTTCCTACTAACCCAGGATAACTACAGATCTCCCTTTGTGATCTGGATGAGAACAGCTAATGCAACAGGGACTGGAACTAAGATGGCTGGCTCTCCAGCCTTGAGTAACTCAGTACCACCGTACGCAGTTCATATACTTCCCTCAGTTGTTGGGGGAAACCTCTTAAACACAATTTAATTGTGGACACGTTAAGCCCAGTTTTGGGACATTCCCCTCTTTTACCTACTGCCACCTCCTGTCCATCCACTTCTTCCGCTCTTTCTACCGGATACCGTAGGTTCGTCACCAGCCCCGTGTTCTCCTGTTTGTAATACTCGATCAAGTCTGGCATCTTTTCAAAATTCTTGGGCTTGATCCCCGCAGAGGCCTAGAAACAAAAGATAGCATTTATTATCCTTTTGTTCTTTCTCACCTCCGACACTGTGACTTTTCCAGTATTGTTCCTCCTGTGAGTTGCAATGCCTCCCATTCTCTTCACTCATTCGTACAACTGTATTTCCCCCTAGTGCAGTCTGTCCTTCATCTGAATGGAGCTGCCTGCACTGAGTATTAAACAGGAAATACTCGACATGTGCAAATACAAGCACAAAACCAACACACATGCACCCTGACACACAAGCACCCCGACACACATGCTGACACCCGAGAACATGTATTAACATACACTCGCACCATCTGAAACCAAATAATTCCTCATGGCTTGCTCTTCTCTGGTTCCAGTATTCCTGAATATGTGGGCTCTGATTAGCAATGAAATTCCATGGGTGGTATCATGAGGACAGCCCATGAAATACTCTTGCTTCTAATCCGTTCTATCAAGGTGAATAGAGCTGAATACTGTGTACCATAGTTGACCCACACTGTATCACCAATTTAATGTTACCTCTCAAGGTGACTCCTCCCCCAGTGTGTTTTACTAATGGTCATCCCTCCATCATTGTTTCTCCAAAAAGGTCCCAAAGGTCTAATCTTTTCTGAATCAGTTTGGACCAATTTAATGTTTGGTCAGATATTGATTTGTCCACGTCAGTAAAACCAGTTTCTTAATGGGATTTTTTCTTTCTGACCTAGTGCTCTTGTTAATGAAACAGTGATATTCGGAAATGTGCCTGTTGGATACTGCACCATCCAATCTCACCCTCCAATCAGATCCCTCACACACTGTATTTACAAGAGGCCATTCAGTCAAATATTCAACACATGGAACAAGATGTGGCATGGGATTTCAACCAACATCAAAAGCAGATGCCAACTGATTAAGACTTTTTACAAGATATTGTAGCATTTGGCAGTTCCTTTAAATCTATGCCAAGTTTGCCCCACACCAGTTAGATGATGATGATGAGTGCTGTCTTGTCAATATTTATCTCAGTTTTAAAGCAATGTGGCTTCAATTAATTTCTGATGCACTCGTCGAAATTCTTATGATCTTTCAGGATCCTGAACTTTAGAACTAGTTGAATGAACTGTGACTTTAAGAATGTTCCCATGATAATTTTCTCAAAAATATCCCCACAATTCTAGTGGAGTTGCGGGCAGTGAGGAGGATTGTCAGAGGATACAGCAGGATATAGATCAGTTGGAGGTATGGGCAGAAAAATGGCAGACGGAGTTTAAACTGGACAAACGTGAGGTGATGTGTTTGGAAGGACAAAATTATACAGTGAATGGCAGAACCTTTAGGAGTATTGATTTGCAGAGGGATCTGGGTGTGCAGGCCCACAAATCACTGAAATGGCAGCGCAGGTAGATAAGGTAGTAAAAAAAAGACCTATGGCATGCTTGCCTTCATTGGAAGGGGCATTGAGTATAAGGATAGGCAAGTTATGTTGCAGCTTTATAGAACTTTAGTTCGACCACACTTGGGAATATTGCATGCAGTTCTGGTCACCACACTGCCAGAAGGATGTTAATGCTTTGGAGAGGGTACAGAAAAGGTTTACCAGTATGTTGCCGGGTATCGGGGATTTTAGCTATGAAGATAGGTTGGATAGACTGGGTTTATCTTCACTGGAAGGCAGGAGGTGGAGGGGCAAACTGATAGAAATTTAAAAGATTGTGAATGGCATGGATAAGGTGGAAAGTATGAAGCTTTTACCCAGGGTGAAGGGGTCAATTACGAGGGGATACAGGTTCAAGACAAGGGGGCAGAGGAGGCGGTGGGGTGATAGTTTAAAAGAAATGTGCAAGGCAAGTTTTTCACACAAAGGGTGCTAAGTGGCTGGAATGTGCTGCCAGAGGAGGTGTTGGAAGCAGACATAATAGCAGCGTTCAAGAAATACTTGGATGACTACATGAACAGGAAAGGAATAGAGGGATACGGATCCTCTAAGTGAAGACAGTTTTAGTGTGGAAGGGCAAAATGTATTTGCGCAGGCTTGGGGGGTTGAAGGGCCTGTTCCTGTGCTGTATTGTTCTTTGTATAATTTACCAATCTTGCAACAGGTCCTTAATTCAGTTACATGCTGATTAAAGGTTTCTCCCATTTCCCTGTGGAGGTGATCTATTCATACATGAAACAGGCTATATTCCATCCAAGGTTGCTGTTTGATAGAGTTTGATCATCTTCTAAAACAATAGATTGTTGGGAGTTCATTCACTCAACTTTACTGGGGGTATGTTTAACTTCTGGGACTTAGTCAACTCTTGTAGAGAAAGTTGAGATCCCCATATCCCTGAGAAGAAGGTGTTTTTGCTTGTACAGGTTGTTGGGCAAATCTGTAGGGAGCCCAGAGAACCGAATGAAAGTCTCTTTGGTTTACTTCAGATTCTATATTTATCTTGTTCTCCTGCACAATCTCTTTGGAAGATATTAGATCAACATTAAACTGTACTTTGACCTAGCTTTAACAGCCAAACAAAATTCATTACACACACATAGAAATTACACAATATGTATGTTTACAACAATTAAGCCAAGTCCTTGAGTAACAGGATCTAATAAATGGTTCACAACTGCTATGCTAAACTAAGATCTGAATTACAGTTTGTTTAGTCGTTCTTTTATTTTAGCACTTGTGGAAGTCAGTTTTTCTCTTAAAGTCCATTCTCAGCATGTGGTCAGGGTCAACGTTTGTTGAATGTCCCTGGTTACCCTGTGCAGATAACTGAGCAACTGGCCAGGGACTCAGTGGACAGGAAAGTGTCACCCAAGAGTAAGCCAGGAATCATATGTTGGTCAGTCCAGTTAGAAACAGCAGCTCTCCATCACGAGTGAACCAATTAGTTTTAATAAGAACCCAACAGTCTCACTGTCATTTTACATCCCCATTGAGCCAAAGGTGTCTTGTTTCTAGGAAAGGCTCAGTGCGCGCTTGTTGTTCTGATGATTGGACCTCATCCGAAGCCACCATCAGCCGGAACAAAATAGGATATCTGCTGAACTATTGGACAATCTATAGCTGTTTAGGCTGCATCGTTGCCGACTGCACAGCATTCATAGAGATTTAGTTCCAATTCCATGAGCTGTCAGTGAAGTGAGCTTGTCTGTGTACTCATACTTACTTTCTCTGAGACTGCTAAATCTCACATCCCAGAGTGTTGTGCAAATTATCCCTGGTTAGGATCAGATTTATTTTTTGAGTCATGAGTAGCAGTCCTGCCACTAAGAGAAAAGATCATTGTGCCAAGTCCCAGTCTCAGTACTTGAGCATACATTTAGCCACTCTCGATCCCTCCACTGCTAATTTATCAGACCGTTTGTCTCAAACCCAGTGTTGGATAAGCAGGGATTTCCCCAATCTGGAAGAAACCTGAAGTCGCTGTCTTTGGCCTCTGTCACAAACTCTGTTGTGTCAGCACTGAAATCAGTCTGTCCCCATGGTCACTGTTTGAGGATGAACTAGATCACTCTTAAGCTTGGCATCCCATCTGGCCTTGAACTGAGCTTCCAATCTCACATCAGCAGTAATGCCCCGTAATTCCACTTCCCCATCATTGTATCTTTCTATCAGTCAGTGTTGGCTTTTCAACTACTGAAAACTTTAATCTGTACTTTTCTTACATTCAGATTTGACTACTCTAACACTAGCGGCTAGTCTCCCACATTCTATGTTTTGTAAACTCAATGTCACTCCCAAATATCTGCTGCCTGTTGTTCTAATTTACACAAAGTTCCAGTCAGCCCTGCTCGCTGACTTTACATTGGCTCCCGTTCTATCACACCTAAATTTAAAAGAAACCTCATCCTTGTTATGAAATACTTCCAATCCTTGCCAATCCCTATCCTGGTCATCTCTACCAGCCTAATAACTGTGAGATATCCTCAACAGCCAAGGCTGACCAATGGAAGACAAGACTGCTGAGCTAGAATTTCAGATGTTAAACACAATGATTAAAGCCATCCATCTCGGTGGAAGCTTAGTCAAAAGCTTGGAAATGTAGCCAGAAGAGACCTTCATTGCTGTATCTTCCCAAACCAGGAAAGACATGGGCCACAGAGGAAAAGTTTGGAATGGAAAGGTGCAATGCCCAGGGAGGATCTTCAATACTGAAATCAAGAAGTCCCATTTTCCAACCATGTGTTGGAGAGTGAGAATAGACTGTCACCAGTGAGCAGCAAGAGGCCTCTTTATGTGCATTGTCGCTTATTGTCACCCTCATTACCAGCCAAACTCACCTCATTAATGTCCAGCTTCCCATTCTCCCACCCACTGAGAAAGAAACACAACTGCCCTGGCTCATTCAGCCTGACTGTGGGCCTTTCCCTTCTGGAATGAGACAAAGGCAGTCACTGAGTGAGATGGTAGTGGGTGGCACAGCTCTTACTGCTGGTGCAGGTGGGGGGCGGGGGAGGGGTGGGTAAAGTGGTGAGATGACCTGGGCGAGTGAGTGGGCAGCACAGAGGGCACGCATGGTTAGTGGTGTGGGGATTTGAGGTGGGTGAGATGAAGTGATGGAAAATGCTGTGGGCAATAGTGACAGTGGTGGAGCATGTGCCTTGTTGGGGGGCTACTTGGTACAGAGGCAGAGATAGAGAGAATGGGAGGGTATTAGAGAGAAAGTGTTGGCGCTTACCCTGGAAGAGCAGACTTTGCATGTGGCACTGATGGGCACTACTCCAGACAGCTGATACCACACTGACCCTGGGTTGAAACCGCACACACCAGGCTAAAAAGGTCTGGTTTCATGACCTCCTCTGTATCTACCAGGACCTTCAAATTCATGTCCACAAGGTGGGGTGCCAATTTCTCCTTGCCAGCCATGTCCAGGGCACAAGAGTTTCAAGCCACGCAGAGTAGACTGACACCACTTCACTGGGTGCACAGCGAATATGGCACCAATGCCAGGCACCCTGGGAAATTCCAGCATTTGTGAGTACTCCTGCCATTGGCGAGTAGGAGAATGGGGCCAGTATCAGGTGAGCAAGGCATCTTAGAAGCTTGTTACATGGTTAATAGGGCAAGTTAGGACAATAGTATGAGAAACCTCACGAGGCCTCGCAGAGAGAAATCCACAAAACTCAATGAAAATGCTCCTAAGCTGTTTTCTGGTGGGATTCAGCCTAATGTTTCATAGGCCACATCACCTGAGGAACAGGCAAACAAACAACGTGAGATAGGGAGGGTCCTACCGTAGGACCACAAAGAAACTTGATGTTGAAGTTAAATGATTACCTTATCGGATGCAATTAATGCAAAGGAAAGAGCCATCTAAGGCAACAGCAGAGCAGCCAAGAAGGCTTTTAAACAGAAACAGAGCAAATTGTTCCAACTAGCATACAATGGAAGAAAGGCCAAGCAGCAATATCGATGTCATACATAAGGTTGTAGATTTGTTCGCCGAGCTGGTGAGTTTGATTGCAGACGTTTCGTCACCCTGCTCGGTAACATCGTCAGTGTGCCTCCAGTGAAAGATTGGTGTTCTGCCTCGCTTGTTATTTATATGCCTCGGTTTGCTGGGGTGGTTGGCATTACTTCCGATTCTGTTTTTCAGTGGTATGTATATCGGGTCCAGTTTATTTTGCGTTTGTTGACAGAGTTCCGGTTGGAATGCCAGGCCTCCAGGAATTCCCTGGCATGTCTCTGTTTAGCTTGTGCTATTCTGGATGTGTTGTCCCGGTCGAATTAGTGTCCCTCTTTATCTGTGTGTATTGAGATCAGTGAGAATTGGTCATGTCTCTTGGTGGCTAGTTGGTATTCGTGTATCCTTATTGTCAGTTTTCTTCCAGTTTGGCCTATGTTATAAGTGTAAACAGACTGACAAGAGGGTCTAATCAGAATAACAAACAGTTTTGCTAGTGCCTAAGAACAATTATTTGTATAGTGGGCAACTTGTTTAAGTGATGATGCATGCAAATATATGTTTTTGTATGAAAGGACAGGTGTTTGGATGGAATTTGTACTAATGTGCTTCCTGGTTTGCTCTAGTTGTATGCTTTCTGACACACTGCAGGCACCAATCTTATAACCAGTTCAATGCAGACAGTACAAACAAGACTGCTGAGCTGGGATTTAGTAACAAAGCTAAGATGGTGTCCTGTGCTCTACTGTGGAAGTGCTGTACTGGCAAATCTCTCAGATGAGATATCTATCCATTCAGCAAGGAGGCTCTCCCAAGTCTGGTCAATAATTCTCTCTTAAACAACATCATAGAAACCAATTATTTGCTTATTCCTATTTTCAAGTCAATGCTGTGTGAAAATTGGCTGTTGAATGACACGGTATAAATTCAACTTTGTTCTTTCTTGCTTGGACATAGTTATCAAAGACCAAATACCCTCCCCTTTTAAACTTGCTGCATGCACAGGCTTTCATGACTTGTCAAATAACACTTCCAGGAAATGCCACTTCAACCAAAAAGATCTGAGAATGACTCATGAAAGAAAGTTTATTGAACATTTTGGGATACAGTACTGAATTGATTTGAGATGTGACATGTGAAGTGTAGTATCTTGTGAATGACCAGGTAATCTTGGACTCAAGGGCTCTCAGAATTTTCTACCACTGCAGTGATCCTCACACACTTTGCATCTGTCTCTGTGGTGGACTAACTAACAGACATTGATTGCTATGGCCAGTCAACAATCTCCTTATATTCTGCTGTATCCTATGACTATACCAACCTGATAGAGGATGAAAGAGATGTTTCGTGATCTTTTTTATCTATGCTCCTTGAATCCAACATAGAAACATCTGCCACTGCCTTTAACAAAATCCCTGCTTTCCTTTGCTTCCCGTACATGTCTACCTCATACTGCTACAATTCAACATTTTCCAGGTGAATCACCTTTCAATGCATGTTGCCAAATACCTTCAAGTCTGATGGTTTCTGCCAAGTCAAATTTCATGACAAGCGCAATGGATAACGTCTTTAATCAGCTAAGAGTAGCCTCACACAACAAATAATCATCAGCACTTCACGAGAGTACTTTCACACACGGAAACACGACACAAGAAAATTTTTTTATTTAGATCTCGCTTTTCAAGATTCGATACGCCAGGTATTCAACCAAATGCTGTAGTAAATCAACTGCATGTGTCCTCCTGAAAGGATTTTATGGAGTCTGGATCATTTCTAGTCTACAAAAGCATTTTATAGGGCACTGCATTCATATCACTACCTTAAGCACCACAACAGCTCATGTGGGGGATTGAAAAGCATCATGATAGTGCCGTAAGGAGCATTCTTCTGCAACTTCCCTGAACAACGTTGTTGTGACAGTGTAGTTGGAGCTTTATTCTACATTTGACCCATGTTGTACCTGCACGGAGAATCATGAACGGTAATCAGGCTACAATGAAAAGTGTAGCCATGGAACACACTTCACTGTCCAGCAATAACCATTGTGCCTTGCTATACACAATGAAAAGAAAATGTTTTGCCTCGATTTTTTTGTTTTGAGTTATTGGATAATGATGAATTGGTTCCCACAGTATATTTATCAGCACACAGAGCACAGCGTGGAGAGGCACATCAAACATCAGAACCCATCTACTCACAGACCCAGGGCTAACAATGCACACAGACCAACACCAGTCTCTCTCCTTACTCCAAAAGCTTGTGCCTTCAAATAAACCTGTTGGACTATAACCTGGTGTCGTCTGATTTTTGACCTTGTCCACCCGAGTCCAACACCAGCACCTCCACATCATTGATGTGGAACCTATGAATATAAACTTCCCTACAGCTAACACTGTGGGCTGAATTTTACCAGAAAAATTGGCCAAGTGACAATTCTGGTGGATTTCACAGAGGGTCTCTTTCCATGAGCCCTGGTGAGGTTTCTCAGGCTGTTATCTCCTTCATTACCTATGCACCACAGCTCTACGGTTCCCTGTTCGATGCATCTTCCATCTCTCCAGAGTTGGAAGTATTCGACATTGCCGGCACTTCCTGGGATTCCCAGCACTGGGACCATTCAGAAAGCCAAGCTGTGCAGCCAGTCAAACATTACCTGCCTGGAGCTGCCTTCACCTTGCACATTGCAGGGGAACCGAAAAGAAACACTTCTCAGATGAACATTTGGAAATGTAACTCTGCTTCTCAAGAACCAAGTCATACACGTCACCCATCCTTAGCCACATCCCACCTTACAGCCTGTCTAAGGGACTGCTACTCTTCCCCTAATGTCCACTGTAGCCTACAGTTTAGTCATGCTAAGCAATATGCTGCACTGTCCCCACATCAAAACCAAGGTGACTGTGACCATCAATGACACAACCCCCATCCCACAGTAACCCATGCCCTTCAACAGACTATTGTCCCCTCCCCTTATTTGTTGCATTTCCATCACTCACAATTATTGTCACCTCTGATTCCCAGCTCACTGCCTCCAGTCCCCAGAACTGACTTGAACAACAGTGAGCCCCTGATGATCTCCCCCCTACCCTTGACCTTCACTGAGTTGACCCCAAAGATTGATCATGGCCTTCCTCCTGACTGACTGGCTTGGATGGACAGCTCTGACTGATAGCTGACCAGACCCCTGACCGATATCTGTGTTGCTTCCTGACTGACTGACCAGGGCACCACACACTGGCTGCAGGATTAACCCTCACCTACGCCCCATACTGTGGTGGTACGGACCCCTTGGCCCTGGATATCCCATCTCACTGACTGACTATGTTCAAGCCCTTGAACTGATATAGGACATGGCTGACTGTGCTGGGACCTATTAACTGAAGACTGTCTTCCTCATCTTGACTGAGGACAATTCCCCTTAGGCTTTGAGACACGGCCACTTGGTTGAGACACATGTAGTGTGTTTGCAGTGTATACTGTTGGGACATGGTGTGGGTGTGACATTGACATAGCATACTGCCATACAAACAACATGTCCAGCCCCTTTACAGATCACTGCTGACAATGATGACAAGCTTCCTGGCTTTGTAACTGCACCAAATAGAAAGGCAAGTCAGACGTTGCCAGGAATGGAGGGTTTGAGTTATAAAGAGAGGCTGGGACTTTTTTCACTGGAGTGTAAGAGGTTGAGGTGTGACCTTATAGAGATTTATAAAATCCTGAGGGATATAGATAAGGTAA
This sequence comes from Rhincodon typus, assembly GCF_021869965.1. NCBI lineage: Eukaryota > Metazoa > Chordata > Chondrichthyes > Orectolobiformes > Rhincodontidae > Rhincodon > Rhincodon typus. The sequence goes on along the minus strand of NC_063344.1, from coordinate 62,172,094 downwards.
ATGACAGGTGTCTTTTTCATAGGGTGGAGGATTTCAAGACTAGGGGCGTGTTTCTAAAGTGAGAGGAGAAAGATTTAGAAGAGACACAAGGGGCAATTTTTTCTTAAAAACACAGGGTGATTGATGTGTGGAACGATCTTCCTGAGGAAGTGGTGGATGTGGATACAGTTATAACATTTAAAAGATATTTAGATAAGTAGATGAATATGAAATGTTTAGAGGGATATGGGCCAAGAGCAGGCAGGTGGGACTAGCTTAGTTTGGGATTATGGTCGGCATGGACGGTTGGACCGAAGGGTCTGTTTCCTTGCTGTATGACTATAACCGCTGTGAGACTTTAAGCTGTGGCAGAGGGGACAAAGCATGAAAAAGGCATGGCAGAGATGCTGTGAGTATCGAAGCAGGCTCAAAGTGAGTGAGCACTAAGAGTGCAAGTGAGGAGTTTTGAGATGCACCCTGGTCAAATCTATCAGACGATTCCTGTCTTTGTGCAAAGCATTATAATGACAGGTGCCAGGATGCTCCGAAGTTTAGCCTTAAGAGATGTGGCATGAGGGTGTGAAGAGGCTGGTACGTGCCCAATTATGGGCGGAGTGTGTGAGCAGTCGCTGCACGTGGAGTGTCCTGAAGTGGTGACTACTATCCAGATGGATGCCCAGAGGAGCAAGCACATGACTATAACTTCAGAACATGTAGACCTTGGTCCCAGGCTAAGCTGAGACCAGAGGCCATACTAAGGTTACAAACGATGATTAAAAATGTATTCCTGGAGGGTTCATCAAACGTCATGCCCCCATGCTGTAATCAGTCAGCCACTACATCCATCCTTGTGATCTACTGCATTCTTACACCAACTGGAAAGTAAGACATCTCATTACCCAATTGGATGATGCTTAACAGTCAGTCTTTTCTAAAGAAAACATTTAAAAAAAAAACAAAATCAATCTCTTTCAAATATCCCCGCGATTTTTTTCCTCGGGTTGCACAGGACAATGTGCAGCTGGAGAAGGAATCTTCAATTCCTGGAGATTCCAGACCAAATCCTAGAGGGTTGGCACAATTTCCATGTGATGGGCCTAAGCAAACACTGACACCACAGTCTACAATCAAATTAATATACAGGCCTAGGGCTTACCTCAAGCAAGATACAAAATGCTCCTTAAACCACACAGTGCAAAATGAATTGAGTTCCAGTCCAAGCTACAAACATTGCTCTCCAACTCCTCCCTACTACCTGCCCATGCCACCCGCACCACTTGTTGCCCCATCCAGGTATCCTACATCTCCGTCATGCCACCAGAAGAAAAATCCATTGCTCGAAAAGAAAAGAGTTAAGTGTCCCACCACAGAAAATATAAAGAGACTTTCAGTGAAGTGCACTTAGGGCCAAAGTGAGAAACAGCCATGCCTACAATCGGCCCTGGACAAGGGAGCTATTGAGTAGGATCAACAGCCGTAGGGCACAGACGGGTGTGTGTCTCTCCCAGCAGGGAGAACGTGGGTGAACTTGAATGAAAGGAGTCAAACAGTTTAGCTAAACTTTTCATCAAACAGGGAGGAGTGTCAGCCCAAGGAGGACAGCAACAGAGAATTGAATTGTTCCTTTCCAGCAGAAACAGTGGTTGGTGCTTGTCATTGATTTTGAACAGTGGTCACAGGAACAATGTTCAGTTACAAAATAGCCTTAACATTCAGAGCAGAGACATGTGAATGCAAAAGTGAATGAACTGCAGCCTTGGGAACACAACATGGCCTGGGTATTAAAAAATGCGGAACAGCTGTTGGAAATGGAAGACTGAGGGTGGGAAGGGGTTTCAGATTATTGAAATCCTGATGAAGAAACCAGTTAGACTGTGAGAGGCTGCAATCAGTTTTAATGCTGCTATTCAGCATCAAGCACAGTCTTAATTGGTTGAACCAAGCATTTCCACAACCAACAGAGGCCCTTTTAAATGAAAAGGTCACTGGAATGTTGGCCTGAAGCATTTTCCAACAGCAGGGTCAATCTCTTACAAAATAATTGTGTTTTTTTTCCCCCCCGCCCATGCAGTCAGATGGGGCTCAGTGGCAGCTCTCACGCATTAGAGTCAGAAACCCATGGATTCAAGCTGGATAGACTGGAACACTTAATCACTTCTGTCCCTTCCAATGTCGAACTGAAGGAGCGCTCTGTCTTTCTAGATGACACATTCCATGAAAGTCCACGCCAACATTCAAGAGCCTGCAGCACTTTTCAAAGATCAGCAAGTCAGATCTTCCTGACCAATATTTACCACTGAACCAATAACCCTATCAGAAAACAGATTGTCCATCATTTGACCACTATTTCCCTAATTAAAAGTGCTTCTTCAGCTAGAAAATGATTGGGACAATTATATTTTGTTGTATGGTATGTAAACAGCTAGCAACTAATTATCTAAGAACCAACAGTTGTGTATCACATTCACAGCTGCCACATTGAGTCCAGTGAGTGTAACAGGTCACTGGCCTAGAGCAGTCTGTTCAGCAGGCAGCGCCTCCAGCAATATTAAACATGAAGACCCCTAACCTTTCGAAGTTTAATGAGTGATTATTTCTAAACGCAAAAAAAGAACCAGAAGACATAATAAAAAGGAGAGAATGTCTGGAGAAACTAAATAGGTCTGGCAGCATCTGTGGAGACAGAAACAGTTAACATTTGGAGACTAATATTACTCTTCAGATGGTCATTCAAGTCACATTGGTCTTGCATCGTCAAATCTGTTTCTCTCACCACAGATGCTGACAGATCTGTTGAGTCTCTCTAGAACATTTTTATCTGTATACAGATCTCCATTATCCACAATTTTTTGCTTATGTTAACTGAGGGAAGTGCAGCTGAGGTTGCATAAGGCGCCATATAAAGTAAAATCTTTATTTCCCTTAAAAACAAGTAAAAGTCATTTCAATAACTTGCCAAGATTATCTGGGATAGCCAAACTACTTCCATAGAATCTGTACAGTGTGGAAACAAGACATTTGGTCCAACAGGTCCACACCAACCCTCTGAAGAGGATCCCACTCAAACTCATCCCCCTACCCTTTCCCTGTAACCCTACATTTCCAATGGCTAACACACCTAAACCTGCACATACCTGAACACGATGGGCAATTTAGCATTACCAATCCACCTAGCCTGTACATCTTTGGACTGTGGGAGGAACCCAGAGCACCCAGAAGAAACCCACGTAGACACAGGGAGAACATGCACATTCCACACAGACGGTCACCCAAATCTGGGATCAAACCAGGGTCCCCCGTGTTCTGAGACAGCAATGCTAACCACTGGGCCACCATGCTGCCCACTTAAAGACCCAGTTTCAAAAAGAAAAGAGCATTGAGAAATCCCATTAAACATAACTAAAACTTATTAGGAAGTCCTGTCAGTGGGATTCAATGTTTAAGATTTGGAAAGGATAAGGTGTGAACAGCTGAGAGATTGGAAGAAATGTATTGTCAGTCATGAAATGGGGCACAGCATTCTGTGGTGCCCTCCACACTGATGATAGGTGTTGAAACTCCCTATGATCTTTAATTTACATGTGCTATCAGACTTTATTGGAGAGAGGACATTTATTTGACATATGTGTCTGCTTGCATTTGAGAAAGTATTTGAATAATCTACACAATGAATGACAGGCATGCAAAATATGCAAATAAAAGTCCCAGAAGGGAAAAAAAAGTAAAGCTGGTAGATGACACATCCTGGTCCAACTCATCTTGTCTGCTTAAGAATAGACAACCAGTGCAACCATTAGCTAAGTATTGCAGTTTCTTTTAATGGATTTTCCCTCTCAGCTGTGACCTAATCTAAACAAATAAAGTGAAAAATACTCTGCAGTTGTACTAGGAGAAATAGAATGAATGATGTTGAACTCAGATAAAATCTGATAGATTTTTTTCTGAGAGTCATATTTTGGGATCTATACGAATAATTTGAGACATGGTGTGGCGAGCGTAAAATGGTTTGCAATGTAGTCCCTAAAGCTTTGCACCATTTTCATGCCCCATGTCTGGGTCTGCGGTAAACTAAGTGATTGAAATCAATTCCTATGACAATTCAACAACTCTTGTGATTCTATGAAAGTGATGTGCAGGCCTAGCGCATCTAATGTCATGCAATCAGCTTACTGCTAAAAACCACAGACAACACAATTAATTAATCCTGGACTGGAAGCCAAAGTACTTCAGAGGAAGTGAAACATAACCCATACATTGCTCCAGTCAAACCACAACTTGAGTGCGATATTCAGTTCTGTTCACCATGATATCAGGGAGATATTTCTTTGAGAGTCTCGCCAAGCAGCAAGGCTGAGCAGTTTCACTCTAGGTTTCAGGGGGTGGGGTTAGGACAGGAACAGGTATGGCTGGCCAAACAGCCTCTGTCTGAGCTCAAATTTCTTCGATTCAAGCCCTAGGGTAACTTAGTCTTGAGGCTTTCCGTTGTTATAGAGGCTGACTTATGAGGAAAGATGAAGGAATGAAAGACTTTCTGGCTTTAAAAGAAGATATACGACAACATGACTCGAGAACGAAGTACATAATTTTTCCATGTGCACAGGTTAAATCCAAAGATTACTGTCATTGGATTAGAGGTAGGCCATTTCAGGCTAAGAGGAGGTGAAATATCTCAACTCAGAGGGTGGTGCACGTGCAGAATTTTTTCATCCCACAAAGCTGTGGAGGACAAGTCGTGCAATATATTTAAGAAATAGATTTCTAGACACTAAAGGAATCAGAAGGTGTGGGGAGGAGGGGGCTTATGGTGTGGAGCTCGAGGACCAGATATGATTACATTGAATGGCAGAGTATTAATTGCTGGATTGAGTGATCTACTCGTGCTCCTATCTTTTACATTTCTATACACTGAAACTTCCATGGTAACTTCACCAATGTAAATCAATTATTTTTCAACCCTAGAGCCACCTGGCATGATTAAAGTGTTAATTAGAATTAAGATAAAACCCAATTTGCGGTGCAAAGAAATTTGTTTAACATTCTGCTACTTCCTATTTCCTACTGTCTCCTATAGAGTTTTCACTCAGACTGCACTCAATAACATATGTCTCACTCTAATATATTCTTTTCACTCTAGTTGGCTTCTGTCCAATACTTTAGTCTTTGATTCTGTTAATATTGCATGGTTCGTGCGCCAGCCTTCAAATTGTTGTGTCTGGGCAGCCATTTCCCATGTGAGCCCAGACACACGGAGTGCTGGTGAAGTTCTGCACAATGCAGGCATCGCACCAGAGCTTGTTCCAAAGCTCAGCCACATCATGGGGCACAAACCCTGACTGTGATTTCCCTCCCAGAGCACCAGCACTAAATGTCACATCCTTACTGCACCCAGCGCTGGCCTGGACTCGACAGCAGTAACATCAAATCTGCATTCCTCTGATTGACATACAGTTATTAGCCAGGGAGCCTGCAGAGGGAGCTGAACTGTGTTCCTTCTGCATTTCTGCTAATGAGTTGGTCGCTCCCATCAGATAAGTGACTTGTTCCATTCAATTCTGTAGATGTGTTTTTAACTGCTGATATCTCATCTCTCGCAGGTTCTACTCTGATGATCCTGGTCAGTGTCTGGGTTTCTTCATACTATTATGGATGTGTGTGTTTAGATGATTGCTTTCTCAAAAGGTGGTAAAAACACCCAAAATGTTAGAGGTATTGGACAGTGCTGCTTCCTGTTAGAAAACGAGCAGACAAAGTTGGCCTGAACTCTGGTTGATATAAAGAGCCTCTACAATTAATGTTATCAAAATCAAATCGATTTTTCTGAAGAAGGATCTAGGCCCGAAACATCAGCCTTCCTGCACCCCTGATGCTGCTTGGCCTGCTGTGTTCATCCAGCTGTACACCTTGTTATCTCAGATTCTCCAGCATCTGCAGTTCCTACTATCTTAGTATTTTTGGAGTCCAGTCGCTGGTGTGGAACCACATTTACCAATTTACACATTACAAGTTCCCTCAAATAGCAACAAGACAATGAGCAGAGAACCTGTTTTGTGATGGTGCCAGATAGAGGAAAAAATACTGGTCATCGCTGAGGGACCTCTGATGCTCAGTTGATACACTTCTCACCCAAAGGGCAACCCTTCAGAGAGTACAGCACTCCCTCAGTATTGCACTGGGCGTGTCAGTCTGAATAACACGTTCGGGAAACCAGTATGTGACTTTAAACCACCACCTTTTAACACAAAGCACTAGCTGAGCCACGGCTGACAAAGATTACAGGCAGCCTGTGACAAACTTGCCCATTTGAGTCATGCAGAACTGCGAGTGAGCTATGAAGATATTTGGTGCTGATTGCAAAATAACCAGTAGTGTCCTGGGGGCTCACATAAAACACTTGGGACAGAGGTGGCTGTTGTACACTCACCGTGAGGATTAATTTTAGATCTCACAACAAGCTGTGGTTACAGAAAGAGGAACAGTAAATAAAAGTAGAACTGCAACAGAGATTAAAAAACCTGCTACAGAAGCCTGAGCATCTCAGAGATCAACCTTCCCTTCCTAGTACATAGAACTTAGACAAAAAAAATGATATTCAGCAAGGCTTTAAATTAATCTTTAATTATGCAGTAACAGCTTTGAGGCTTAAAAGCTTTGTGATTTTTGACAAGCCCATTTCAAACTGATGCCAAGTTATGTGATGGAAAGAGACCTTATTTAGTTATTTATTTATTCAGGTTATTCCTTTTGAAGGGTCTAAGATGGAGGTGTCACCCTCACCACTAGATGTAAAATGGCTGACTGAAGCTTTGATCCACAATAAACAGCTCATTGCTATAAAAAGGTTCTCAATGGTTGCTGAGTAACAGGTTGAATGATTTTAAAATATGCAGCTCAACAGATGGAGACAGGGTGTCAGATTGCTAGATGTGGACAGTATTTTTCCAAAGAGCTAATCAAATTGGTGTCCCTTGTGTGATCGAAGTTTGGTGTCACTGTCACAGATAAAGATGCCATTGGCATTCTACATGAACGTACCTTCAAAGCAAAGTTCTTAAACTTGAGGAGAATCATCCTTAAAATCCAGGATGCTTTTATGTGAAAAAACTGAGAGAACTCTTGGAGGTGATGTAACATATTAATATTTTCAAACGTACAATTGCTAGAAATTTCTTTCTTGTTTCTCCCGGTTGGCTGCAATAACTTTGCAGAAATCACATGAATAAAGCTTCTGCTGATTTTCCACCCAAATAATAAGGGCCAATTGGGAATAGCATAATTCCTGATATCTAAAATGAGCTATAGGAAAGACAGACCCTGGTTGTAACCAGTAAATCTAATTTCTACCAATGTGATTCACGTGGCTTAATATTTGGTCAGTCTTTCTGCTTTAATATATCATTATGTCTATAAATAAATTTGAATAGGTAACTTAGCCTGCATTTAGAAAGTTGGTATTGTTGGATTTTCATTCCCGCTAAGTCAATAGGCAAGCGTGGTGATCATGCCACATATTATTCATAATCAGTTGGGTCCTGTTATAGAGAGTCATAGAGATATACAGCATGGAAACAGACCCTTCGGTCCGACTCCATGCCAACCAAATATCCTATATAAATCTAATCCTATTTGCCAGCATTTGGCCCATTTCCCTCTAAACACTTACTATTCATTTACCCATCCAAATGCCTTTTAAACATGTAATCATACCAGCCTACACCAGTTCCTCTGGCAGTTCATTCCATACACACATCACCCTCTGCATGAAGAAGTTACCTCTTAGGTCTCTTTTATATCTTTCCCCTCTCACCTTAAACCTATGCCTTCTAGTTTTGGCATCCCCCCCACCCCAGGGAAAAGACTGACTATTCACCCTGTCGTTGCCCCTCATGATTTTATAAACCTCTGTAAGGTCACCCCTCAACCTCCGACAATCCAGGGAAAATAGCCCCAGCCTATTCACCCTCTCCATATAGCTCAAACCCGCCAACCCTGGCAACATCCTTGTAAATCTTTTCTGAACCCTTTCTGGTGTCACAACATCCTTCCTGTAGCAGCGAGACCAGAATTGCACACAATACTCCAAAAATGGCCTAACCGATGTCCTGTACAGCCGCAACATGACCTCCCAACTCCTATTCTCAGTGCACTGACCAATAAAGGCAAGCATAGAAAACACCTTCTTCACTAACCTATCTGTCTGCGTCTCCGCTTTCAAGGAAATATGAACCTGCACTCCAAGGTCTCTTTGTTCATGAACACTCCCCAAGACCTTACCATTAAGTGTATAAGTCCTGCCTTGATTTGCCTTTCCAAAATGCAGCCTCACAATTATCTAAATTAAACTCCATCTGCCACTCCTCAGCCCATTGGCCCATCTGATCAAGATCCTGTTGTACTCTGAGATAACCTTCTTCACTGTCCACTACACCTCCAATTTTGGTGTCATCTGCAAACTTACTAACCATGCCTCCTATTTCACATCCAAACCATTTATATAAATGACAAAAAGCAATGGACCGAACACTGATCCTCATGGCACACCACTGGTCACAGGACCCCAGTCTGCAAAGCAACTCTCAATCACCACCCTCTGTCTTCTACCTTTGAGCCAGCTCTGTATCCAAATGGCTAGTTCTCCCTCTTTTCATTGTGATCTAACCTTATTAACTTGTCTACCATGAGGAACCGTGTCGATGCCTTACTGAAGTCCATATAGATCAAATCCACTGCTCTGCCATCATCAATCCCCTTTGTTACTTCTTCAAAAAACTCAATCAAGTTAGTCAGACACGGTTTCCCACACACAGAGCCGTGTTGAATATCCCTAATCAGTCCTTGTCTTTCCAAATACATGTAAATCCTGTCCCTCAGGATTCCCTCCAACAACTTTCCCACCACTGATGTCAGACTCACCAGTCTATAGTTCCCTGGCTTTTCCTCACTACCTTTCTCGTGGGACCATGTTAACCAACCTCCAATCTTCCAGCACCTCACCTGTGGCTTTCGATGATAAATATCTCAGCAAGGGGCCCCAGCAATCACTTCCCTAGCTTCCCACAGAGTTCTAGGATACACCTGATCAGGTCCCAGGGATTTATCCACCTTTATGCATTAAGATGTCCAGCACCTCCTCCTGTGTAATATGAACATTTTTCAAGATGTCGTAATTTATTTCCCCATGTTCTGCATCTTCCATATCCTTCTCCACAGTAAGCACTGATGCAAACTACTCGTTTAGTATCTCCCACATCTCCTGCGGTTCCACACATAGGCAGCCTTGCTGATCCTTAATGGGCCCTACTCTCTCTCTAGTTACAGTTTTGTCCTTAATGTATTTGTAGAAACTCTTTGGATTCTCCTTAACCCTATTTGCCAAAGCTATTTCATGCCCTCTTTTTGCCCCTCCTGATTTCCCTCTTAGGTACACTCCTACTCCTTTATACCCTTCTCGGGATTTACTTGATCCCTGCTGTCTATACCTGACACATGCTTCCTTCTTTTTCTGGACCAAAACCTCAATTTCTCCAGTCATCTAGCCTTCCCTACACCTACCAGCCTTGCCCTTCACCCTAACAGGAACATACTGTCTCTGGACTCTCATTATCTCATTTTTGAAGGCTTCCCATTTTCTGGTCGTCCCTTTATCTGCAAACATCTGCACCCAATCAACATTTGAAAGTACTTGCCTTACAGTGACAAAATTGAGAACTTCCAATTTAGAACTTTAACTTTTAGATCCGGTCTATCCTTTTCCATCACTATTTTAAAACAAATAGAATTATGGTCACTGGCCCCAAAGTGCTCCCCCACTGACACCTCAGTCACCTGCCCTGCCTTATTTCCCAACAGTAGGTCAAGTTCTGCACCTTCTCTCGTAGGTACATCCGCATACTGAATCAGAAAGATTTTTTTGTACACACTTAACAAATTCTCCTCCATCCAAACCCTTCACACTATGGCAGTCCCAGTCTATGTTTGAAAAATTAAAATCCCCTGCCATACCCACCCTATTTTTCTTACAGATAACTGAGACCTCCTTACAAATTTGTTTCTCAATTTCCCGCTGACTATTGCGGGTCTACAGTACAGTCCCAATAAGGCAATCATCACTTTCTTATTTCTCAGTTCCACCCAAATAACTTCCCTGTACATATTTTCCAGGAATATCCTCTCTAAGCACAGCATTAATGTTATCCCTAATCAAAAACACCACTCCCCCTCCTCTCTTGCTGCCCTTTCTATCCTTCCTGTAGCATCTGTACCCTGAAGCATTAAGCTGCCAGTCCTGCCCTATCTCTGAGCCACATCTCTGTAATTGCTATGATATCCCAGTCCCATGTTCCCAACCATAGCCTGAGTTCATTGGCCTTACCTGTTAGGCTTCTTGCATTGAAATAAATGCAGTTTAATTTATCAGTCCTACTTCATTCTCTGCTTTGTTCCTGCCTGCCTTACTCTTTTTCCAAAATGTATCAGTCTCAGATGGCTCTTTTCCCTCACTACCTCCCTGGGTCCCAACCACCACCCCGCTCCCCGCTTCCCCCCCCACCTTGCTAGTTTAAATCTTCCAAGCAGCTCTAGCAAATCCTGCTGCCATTATCGTAGCCCCCTTCCTATTCAGGTGCAATCTGTCCTTCTTATATAGGTCACTTCTAACCCAATCTGCATTACCCATAGGACTAAGGCAATGAATAAACTAATGGACTCAAGTGTCACCAAAGTGACTGCATATACAAAAAGGTGTTGAAGAAAAGCTTGACCTATAACTCTGTCTATTTTCACTATCTAGTAAAAAAAAAGGTCGTTTTAAATTTAATTCACTCAGTATTAAAGCAATGCCATCAGTCACCAGTTTTACATCTTGCCTGATGTTACTCCACATTGACTTCAATGGAAGTTGAAGTCAGGCGATATGTATAACCAGCATTTTACTCATATATCCTGACAGGCATCAGGTTGAAATGACCACCAAGTATGACAGTATGTATGCGATCGGGTTAAATTTTGCTGCAATTGTGTGGGCTTATATGTAGATTATCAAGATAACTGGTGGTGACAGTCTACTGCTTGAAGTCAAGTGGATAGCTATTTGTAGACGAACCACACTAATTCAAGATTTACCCCACTAACATCATAGGGTGGGACTGGTGGCAAGAAAGCTGAGCAAAAGCTGCTTGGGTGAGAATTGTAGGGAGAAGTCGGTGTTGGGATGATGTTTTAGCTCCTCTGGAGTTCTATTCTTGCAGGTCCATACACCCTTAGGGCAGCTCAGGTTGAGCAATGATGCTATTCATGGTGGAATAGCCCATAGTCTCTCCAGGGGCTGCTAAAGGGTACAAGGAAGGCACTCTGATCAAAGAGTATTTTGGACAGCCAATTAGTGTCTACCATGCATGGGGCTAGTGGTCAGAGGTAATTGGGGGTCTTTTGGAGGCCACATGGCTAAGATTGGCAGTGCCTGGCACTAGAAGCTCAGAAATGGGATCACTGTGTGAGGAAGACTAGGTAACACAAACACACCCAGTAGGCAGACCACCAATATTCCAGAACACCACTGGTGACAGAGCAGTCACCCTGGCTCTCTGATGGAAGTGGGGAAGAGGCAGCGCTGTCTCAGGGCAGAGTGAGGTACAGTGTAGGAAGCAGAGCAGACTGTGATAGATGGGCAGTGCAATGCTCTTCAGTAGTAACCCAGTGCTGCTTGCAAGTCACACTCCTATCACAGATCTTCCCTACATGTACTGCAGGAAGGAGTTTCCAAAGTCTTGGCTCTACCGAACTGCAGATATGCTCCATATAGGAGCAAATTATCGCAGATGTTGGAATCTGCACTGGAAGCAACAAATACTGGAGATCACAATGGGTCAGACAACATCCATGGACAGGGAGCAAGCTAACGTTGAGTCTAGGATGACTCATCATCAGAGCAAGACACCTGGACTCAAAACGTTAGCTTGTTCTCGCTCCCTGGTTGCTGTCTGACCCATTGTGATCTCCAGTATTTGTTGTTTTCAGTGCAGATATACTCCAGCCTTGCGTCAGTGGGAGGAGATAGCAGGATGGTCCATTCTGTATAGGAGTAGTGGGAATTTTGCTTGTCTGGGCTTCTTGCTTTGAAACCGCCTAAAGACAGGTCTCTTGCCAGTTTCAGAATTAGCTTTCAATCTCAAACTTACCCCAGGTATCTACTCTTCTATACATAAACAATTCAAGCCTTTTGATTAGATTCCAACTGAACTTCCTCTCAGCTACCCATTAGTCTATGTATGAACTGTAAATTATATACAGTTGTCTTAATTGTATGCGGGTAGAGTGCATTCATTGTGGCTCACTTGAGCACATATAAAGCAACAGTCTCTAAAAATGTAGACTGGCTGTGTTGGGAGGTGTGTGGTAAGGTTTCAGTCTGTAAATAAGCACACGACTGAGTAAACGTTGGCCACTGTACTAACCTTCACAAACTGGAGCTCTGGATTAGAACGCAAACCACATGAACCATACTACAGTCAGACCCCTTGAGGGTTTATTTGGCTGTCAATGAACAATACAATCATAGGAACTACGAAACAGACCGTAGGCAGTTTGTAAGAAATCTGGGACATATTTTCAAGTAAGTTGAATGACCACAAATTTAATTGAAGAATGAAAGAAACAAGAAACATACTTAGAAAGAATAACTGCAGGGTTTTGTTTCATTGTAAATGGATTTGCACTAAAGGGTTAAATCCACTGGGTGAATTATTCAGCTGCAGACTACGTCATCCTTACTGAATACAGAGCCACCTCTTCCTCTTTTACAGAAGCTTTTGCAGAGCAGCTTAGCCTTGAGTTCTTGGTAACTTCTGCAAAAAGGCTGAAGCAGAAAGCAGTTCCGAGTGAAGTCTAGCTGAGGGTGCAAGCTCTGATGTACAAGTTAAGAAGCCTTACTGTCCGTGCTCCACCTTGCTTGTTAAAGTCAAGCAAGGAAATGGAAAAAGTGCATCAATGGTCACACATGTCCAGTGACCGAGCAATGTAAATTCATCACTGCCATAAACCCAGACTTAAATGTTACAACAGAGTGCTTCTGCAGTTACATTCAGATCAATACTCAGGGGCTATATTGAGGGGCTAATATTGCTAGCCAGCTCTCCTTTCGGGTACATTGGCATTAAAATCTTCCACTAAATATTCACAACAGCGTTTAAAGATATAGCGCCTTCAAGATCAGGAAAGGTCAGAAATTGTGACTTGTAATCAAAAGGTCCTCCTGGTATAAATCTACACTGCAGGGTTACACGGCTCCAAGGCCTGCAGACTCAGCTGGGACCTGCACACCCCAAGGCTTTCAGTGCAATTTCCAGGGTGGCCTTGTGGAAGGATAGACCAGCAACTCCAAAAAGGGTAAAGCCAAAGAAATGTGGATGCTCGGAATCAGAAACAGAAATTGCTGGAGAAACTCAGCAGGTCTGGCAGCATCTGTGGAGAGAAAACGGAGTTAACGTTTCAGATCCAGTGACCCTTCTTCAGCTCCAAAGCCATTGATATATGGAGGAGTAGGGACTCAGGAGCAAGAGAGTTTCCCAAGACAGAAGCTCCCACTCATTAGGCTCTCAGTTTGCAGCATCTGTGAGATGGAAAAAGATGAAAGATGGGGACGCGTCTAAGTCCCAGCTTAGGTCAAATGTCTTGGCCCTGACTTAGTGCGAGAGTGGGGCCCAATCATTATCTCTCTAAGCAGCCCCTTCACAGAGTGAGATAACAAGGTGTAGAGCTGGATGAACACAGCAAGCCAAACAGCATCAGAGGAGCAGGAAAGCTGACATTTCGGGTCTAGACCCTTCTTCAGAAATGGGGGAGGGGAAGGGGATTCTGAAATAAATAGGGAGAGAAGGGGAGGCAGATAGAAGATGGATAAAGGAGAAGATAGGTGGAGAGGAGACAGACAGGTCAAAGAGGCGGGGGTGGAGCCAGTGAAGGTGAATGTAGGTGGGGAGTTAGGGAGGGGATAGGTCAGTTCAGGGAGGATGGACAGGTCAAGGGGGCGGGATGAGGCTAGTAGGTAGGAGATGGGGGTGGGGCTTGAGGTGGGAGGAATGGTTACGGAGGCGGGGACGAGCTGGGCTGGTTTTGGGATGCGGTGGGGGGAGGGGAGATTTTGAAGCTTGTGAAGTCCACATTGATACCCTTGGGCTGCAGGGTTCCCAAGCGGAATATGAGATGCTGTTCCTGCAGCTTTTGGGTGGCATCGTTGTGGCACTGCAGGAGGCCCAGGATGGACATGTCATCCAAGGAGTGGGAGGGGGAGTTGAAATGGTTCGCGACTGGGAGGTGCAGTTGTTTGTTGCGAACCGAGCATAGGTGTTCTGCAAAGCGGTCCCCAAGCCTCCGCTTGGTTTCCCCGATGTAGAGGAGGCCACAACGGGAACAGCGGATACAGTATACCACATTAGCAGATGTGCAGGTGAACATCTATTTGATGTGGAAGGTCTTCTTAGGGCCTGGGATGGGGGTGAGAGGGGAGGTGTAGGGGCATGTGTAGCACTTCCTGCGGTTGCAGGGAAAAATGCCAGGTGTGGTGGGGCTGGAGGGGAGTGTGGAGCGGACGAGGGAGTCACGGAGAGAGTGGTCCCTCCGGAAAGCAGATAAGGGTGGGGAGGGAAAAATGTCTTTGGTAGTGGGGTCAGATTGCAGATGGCGGAAGTGTCGGAGGATGATGCGTTGGATCCGGAGGTTGGTGGGGTGGTACATGAGGACGAGGGGGATTCTGTTTTGGTTGTTATTGCGGGGAGGGGGTGTGAGGGATGAGTTGTGGAAAATGCGAGAGACACGGTCGAGGGCGTTTTTGACCACTGAGGGGGGGATGTTGCGGTCCTTGAAAAACGAGGACATCTGGAATGTCTGGGAGTGGAATGCCTCATTTTGGGAGCAGATGCGGCGGAGGCGAAGGAATTGGGAATAGGGGATGGCCTTTTTGCAGGAAGGTGGGTGAGAGGTGGTGTATTCTAGGTAGCTGTGGGAGTCGGTAGGCTTGAAATGGATATCGGTTTCCAGGTGGATGCCAGAGATGGAGACAGAGAGGTCCAGGAAGGAGAGAGAGGTATCAGAGATGGTCCAGGTGAACTTAAGGTTGGGGTGGAAGGTGTTAGTGAATTGGATGAACTGTTCGAGCTCCTCGTGGGAGCACGAGGCGGCGTCGATAGTCATCAATGTAACGGAGGAAGAGGTGGGGGATAGGGCCAGTGTAGCTTTGGAAGAGGGATTGTTCCACATATCCTACAAAGAGACAGGCATAGCTTGGGCCCATGCGGGTACCCATGGCCACCCCCTTTGTCTGTAGGAAGTGGGGGGAATTGAAGGAGAAGTTGTTAAGCAGAGGCTTGGGGACCGCTTTGTGGAACACCTACGCTCGGTTCGCAACAAACAACTGCACCTCCCAATCGCGAACCATTTCAACTCCCCCTCCCACTCCTTGGATGACATGTCTGTCCACCCGAAAGCTGCAGGAACAGCATCTCATATTTCGCATGGGAACCCTGCAGCCCAATGGTATCAACGTGGACTTCACAAGCTTCAAAATCTCCCCTCCCCCGACCGCATCCCAAAACCAGCCCAGCTCATCCCCGCCTCCCTAACCATTCCTCCCACCTCAAGCCCCACCCCCATCTCCTACCTACTAGCCTCATCCCGCCCCCTTGACCTGTCCATCCTCCCTGAACTGACCTATCCCCTCCCTAACTCCCCACCTACATTCACCTTCACTGGCTCCACCCCCGCCTCTTTGACCTGTCTGTCTCCTCTCCACCTATCTTCTCCTTTATCCATCTTCTATCTGCCTCCCCTTCTCTCCTTATTTATTTCAGAATCCCCTTCCCCTCCTGCATTTCTGAAGAAGGGCCTAGGCCCGAAACGTCAGCTTTCCGGCTTCTCTGATGCTGCTTGGCCTGCTGTGTTCATCCAACTCTACACCTTGTTATCTCAGATTCTCCAGCATTGGCAGTTCCTACTATCTCTCCTTCACAGAGTGATACTGATTGTAACTTGCTGCTGTCTGGAGCAGAGAATCGCTCTTTTCTTCCGTTTGATGATGACAGTTTAGGGAAACGGGCAATGCACGCCTGCAGTGTCCTACAAAGCACAACAATACAGTACAGATAAAAGTTCAAAATGAAACTGTAGATTGAGAAAAGGAGAGTGAATTGAAGTGCATGCAAAAAATGTTCAGATACCTAACAGAAAAGGACAGGGGTAGATCAAGTTAAGGAGATAGATTTCAAGGTTAGAGTGGAGAAGAGCAAAGGCCTTAAGTAGCAAACTGGGATTTGGGGTTTCACACTTTTAACACATTCGGAAGTGATGTTAAAATTGTACAAGACACTGGTTTATATTTATATTCATTTACATTGTAAACAGTTCTAACCACCACATTACAGGAAGGGTAAAAGTGCCAGCAGATGCAATACAATTATAACAGGAATGGGAGGCTTATAAACATGAAGAAAGGTCACAGAAATCAGGGCATTTTCATTGCAGTCAACTACAAGGACTTTCAGAAGACAAGTACTAAAAGGGAGACCTTAGATTGATTATTTTTACGCACACAGTTGTTAGTTTATAAACGATACTTTTCATGAATGGGCATGAGGCAGATGCTACGGTCTGATTGACTGGGAATTGGATATATCTTTTGAAAAGGTTGAATATACAAGGAAAGAGGGAAAGCAGAGAGAACTGGGATTAGATTAGACAATTTCAGTCAAAGATCCAGCACAGGTAAAATGGGCTGGAATAAGTAAAAATAAAGTATTTGGAACAAAATAAACAAATTAACAGCACAAATACAGGCTTATGGGTATGATCATACAGTTGTACAGAGACATGGATACAATGAGATTAAGATTGGGAACTAAATATTCAGAGGTATGTGAATTTTTGAAATGAAGAAAAGGGTGATGGGGATATGGGATGGAGTGAGAACAATAGCAAGAAGTGGGCAGCACGGTGGCTCAGTGGTTAGCACTGCTGCCTCACAGTGCCAGGGACCTGGGCTCAATTCCACCCTTGGACAACTGTCTCTGTAGAGTTTGCACATTCTCACTGTGTCTGTGTGGGTTTCCTCCAGGTACTCTGGTTTCCTCCCACAGTCCAAAGATGTGCAGGTTGGGTGGACTGGCAAAGAGAAGTGCAGGGATAGGGTAGGTGGGATGCTCCTTGGAGGATCGGTATGGGCTAAATAGCCCCAAGTTATAG
Source organism: Rhincodon typus (assembly GCF_021869965.1). Taxonomy (NCBI): domain Eukaryota; kingdom Metazoa; phylum Chordata; class Chondrichthyes; order Orectolobiformes; family Rhincodontidae; genus Rhincodon; species Rhincodon typus. Next base: position 62,154,889 of record NC_063344.1, on the reverse strand, counting down.
GGATTTGATGATTCTATGAAATGATTATAGATTGGAAGAATTGACATAGGTGGGGGGGGAAGAATTTTTTTTTAAAAAAAAGGAAAGATGACATTCATAGACATAGTCCATAGGGCCCCTGAAAGCAGCTTTATGATGGGACAGGGAATACATCAGGAGATAATGAGGTCATGTTAAAAAGGCAGTATGTTAACCATGAGTGATTTTTATCTTCACGCAAATTGGGATGGTCAGATTGGTAGAGGCAGACATGAGGAAGAATTCACAGACTGCATTTGGGACAATTTCCTCAAACAATATGTTGTGTACCAACCAGGGATCAGGTTAGTTTGGGTCTAGTGATGTGTAATGAGGCAGGTTTAATAAATGATGTCAGAGTAAAAGGTCCTCTCAGAAACAGTAATAATAACAACATGATAGAATTTCGCATTCAGCTTGAGAGGGAGGAACTAGGTTCAGAAACAATTGTGCTAAGTTTAAATAAGGACAATTAACAAGGGACAAGGGCAGGACTAGCTGGAGTGGGAAAGGAGTTTAGCAAAAAGATGTTGAGGACAAATGGCAGACAATGAACAAAGTGGCTCAGAGCAAAAGATGTATCCCAGTGAGAAAGGTGGATTCTAGGAATGGGATTAGTTACCGATAGCTAACTAGGGAAGAAAAAGAATGCATTAAGTTGAAAGAAAACTCATACAATGTGGTAAAGATTAGTGGTAAATCAGAGCATTGGGAAAGTTTTAAAAACCAACAAAAGACAATCAAAAAATTGTAAATAAGGAGATAAACTTTGTGGGTGAACTTGCAAGTAAGGGAAGAATTCTCTCGGGGTAGTGAATCTGTGGAATGTTTTTGCCACATAGGGCTCCAGAGGCAGAGCCACTAAGGATGTTCAAGGCAGGCTTTAATCAGTAAGGGAATCAAGGATTATGGGGAAAAGACAGGAAAATGGAGTTAAAGATTATCAGATTGGCCACGATTTCATGGAATGGTGCAGCAGGCTCAATGAGCTGAATGCCCTACTTCTGCTCCTTCACCTTATTGTCATAAATAATCCTCAGGTTTTACTTGTTGAGAATCAAATGTATTATTGAGTATTGAGAGCTCACTTGGTGCTGTCAGATATCCCCATTCATATACACGTCCCAATCTGGTGAAGCAGAGCACGTGATAACTCAGAGAGCACTCAATAGGAACCTCTACCATGTAGTTTCACTGAAGTAGCAGCAAAGCTAATCATGAATGAAGAAACAGCTAGAATGAGTCTTCCAGCAGGTTAGTTAAAGACTGTGACAAGAACCAGGAGCAATTTCCTTCACAGCTCAGAGCATACTGCCCAGCCAAATTCATACCAGAATCCTCCTTCATCCCAATTCATGGTCCACATTTCAATCACCTTCTCCTATCCCAAAGAGAATGACAAAACTAAAAATAGGAGCGGAATTATGTCTACCAGGTCTGTTTCAATTTAAGATTGCATTGGCTTTTGTTTCCCTTGTTGCAATGTCATAGTCAATTGAATTGTTGATTATAATTAAGTTGAGCAACTTTTCATTTCCAACAAAATTACTTCATGATTTTGCTTATGCTTCTCTTTGTACATTCACCTATTGGAATTGAATGGATAATGTTTACATATCACAGAAGCTGCCGGAACAGCTGAGCATTTCCAGCAACTTCTGTTGTTGTTCCTGATTTACAGCATCCGCAGTTCTTTCGGTTTTTATAATGTTTACATATCAATTTGCTATGTCAACCATCACATTGCAATTGCAGGCTCCAGCCATTAAGTGGCACTGTGGAGTGAGTTTCTGAATTCTCATTCCCAATTCCATTGACATCATCAACACAGATGAAAAATATTTTCAACTTGCCATGAGCCGTGCTACTGACAATTCAAAGGCATCTGAATCTGGTTCAATTACAGCCAACTCTCACCTCTTGAATCAGAAAGTTGTGAATTCAGGACACAAAATCCAGGCTGACACTCCAATACAGTACTGAGGGAGTGCTGCATTGTTGAAAACACTACATTACAGCTGAGACATTAAACTAAAGCATTATCTGCCCTCTTAGCTAGATATAAAATGTGCCACAGCACTATTTCAAAAAGGAACTTTCCCTGGTGCACAAGTAAATATTTATCTCTCAAATCAACATCTTTAAACATCAGTCAGTCACTATTTTATTGCTGTTTGAGAGAATGAGGTGTATAAATTCACTACCTTGTTTTCTACACTGAGAGAGGGACTGTAGTTAATTAGGTGCAAAGCCCATTGGGACATCTTGACACCTTGTTTGAAAGGTGCTAAATGAATGTAAGTTGGAGGTGCAGTGGACAGCGAAGGTTACCTCAGAGTACAACAGGACATTGATCAGATGGGCCAAAGGGCCAAGGAGTGGCTGATGGAGTTTAATTTAGATAAATGTGAGGCGCTGCATTTTCGAAAGGCAAATCAGGGCTGGACTTAGACACTTAATGCTAAGGTCCTGGGGAGTGTTACTGAACAAAGAGACCTTGGAGTGCAGGTTCATAATTCCTTGAAAGTGGAGTCAAAGGTAAACAGGATAGTGAAGAAGGCAATTGGTCAATGCATTGAATATAGGAACTGAAGGTCATAATTGTGGTTGTGCAGGACATTGATTAGGCCACTTTTGGAATACTGCATACAATTCTGGTCTGCCTTCCATAGGAAGGACGTTGTGAAACTTGAAAGGGTTCAGAAAAGATTTACAAGGATAATGCCAGGCTTGGAGGGTTTGAGCTATAGGGAGAGGCTGAATAGGCTGGGACTATTTTCCCTGGAGTGTCAGAGGCTGAGGGGTGACCTTATTAGAGGTTTATAAAATCATGAGGGGCATGGATAGCATAAATAGCCAAGGTCTTTTCCCTGAGGTGGGGGAGTCCAAAACTAGAGGGCATAGGTTTAAGGTGAGAGGGAAAAGATTTAAAAGGGTCCTAAGGGGCAACGTTTTCATGCAGAGGGTGGTACGTGTATGGAATGAGCTGCCAGAGGAAGTGGTGGAGGCCGGTTTAATTACAACATTTAAAGGGCATTTGGATGGTTATATGAATCGGAAGGGTTTAGAGGGATATGGGCTAAATGCTGGCAAATGGGAGTAGATTTATTTAGGATATCTGGTTGACATGGACAAGTTGGAACCGAAGGGGCTGTTTCCGTGATGTACTTCTCTATGATTCTAAGTGTGTTTTTTTCATTTTTACAAGTGTATGCTGCTGATGCAGAGCTTTGGGAGTCAGGAGCACATTTCAAGAGTTAAATACCACATGATAAAATTTACAGTGTTTACAGTGCTGTTGCCCTTCCTGCAATAAACTCACTGACATCTGACTCTGGGGAGCTAGTCACTTTCTAGTATCTCATCCATGTGATCATTTATTGAATGTGTTGACAGGACTTGTATATAGATAATACACACATTACAAGTATGTATGCAACTAATAGGGCTACATCATAAACAGGGACTAAAAATTATCACTGTCCTCCAACTCAATCCCCAATTCAGGGGAGTCTTGTAAACCTTCCCTCTCATGTGTTCATCTGCCCATGGATCCTAAAGTAAACACTTAATGCATGGAATAAGACCTAAAATAGCTCACTCAGCTGACTCCCTCCAGAAGCTGTACATAGCTTTCCATGTCAAAGTTTCCATCCAACCTTTCGAAGGACTCACACAAGCTTAGAGAAACAACCAAGAAAAAGATGGGAAATAAAATAAATACAAACGCTGGAAATGCTCAGCAGATCAGCCCGTGGAGAAAGAAACAGAGTTCAATGAGTAGAATGTGTTTCTTCAATATGGATCCTCTCAGGCCTGAAGAAGTCATACACAATTCAAAACGGGAACTTTATTTTACTCATCATTGATGTTGCCAGACCCACAGTGTTTCCAGCACTTTGTTTTCATTTTGAATTTACAGGAACTGCACTGTTTTGTTTTTTCAAAATTGCCAAAGCCTCCCCTCAAACCGTTAGCCACAGAAAGCACCAGGGCATTGATTCAATATCATAGCCCCGCATTCCCAATTTAGAAGCCCTACTCCAGAGATGGCACATCCCCAATTCTAGCAATTAGGAAGAGTTCTTAGAGTTTACATCACTCGATACATCTTTTAAAAATGCCAGATGGCTCTAACCGATGAACAAAATCGTTCAATCACCAGGCATGGGCATTGCTGGCTGGGCCAGCATTTACTGCCCATCCCTAATTGCCCATGAGAAGGTGGTGGTGAACCCACCTTCTTGAGCCACTGCAGTCTGTGTTGTGTGGATACGCCTACAGTGCTATTAGGGAAGAGAGTTCTGGGATTTTGACCCAGTGGCATCAAGGGAACAGTGATAAATTTCCAAGTCTGATCATGAGTGACTTGGAACGTAATTTTCAAGTGGTGGGGTTCTCTCTTGCCCTTGTTCTGCTAAATAATTATGACCAATTCTGCTCTTAACTAGATTGTTATTAACTGAGTCAGTAAATATTTGTTTCAGAGATAGCAGGAACTGCAGATGCTGGAGAATCTGAGATAACAAGGTGTAGAGCTGGATGAACACAGCAGGCCAAGCAGCATCAGAGAAGCAGGAAGGCTGACGTTTCGGGCCTAGACCCTTCTGATGAAGGGTC
>NC_063344.1:62136370-62149851 GCF_021869965.1 Rhincodon typus | reverse complement strand
AACACAGCAGGCCAAGCAGCATCAGAGAAGCAGGAAGGCTGACGTTTCGGGCCTAGACCCTTCATCAGAAGGGTCTGATGCTGCTTGGCCTGCTGTGTTCATCCAGCTCTACACCTTGTTATCTCAGTAAATATTTGGATCTTTTTCATACTCACCTCTCCCAAGGCCTTTAGAGAGATTTGTCATAGTAGGTTGATAGTATTACAGGTTTGACAGTTCAGTAGTTTAAACTTGATTAAAGTGATCACCTACCTGAACAGACAACAAATTATCCTCATTTATAAAAATCCTGTAAGTGTAGACACAGTTTTCATATCTGGAAAAGAGGACAATAAAGAAAATGAAATAATTAAATCCAGTTGAAGTTGATCCTTTTCAATGATTTTTGATCACCCTCCCTTGTTCTCCCAAATCTATCTCCACCAAAAAAAGCAAGGTGAAAGGCACAACATCAGCAAATCTTTGTTCCATTTTTGAAACAAACTTCTCCATCGCCTCTGTGAACAAAACTGCTCAACATGCAACAAGAACTTATATTTATACAGTATCCTTAATAGAGTGAAACATCTCACAGAGATTCACAGCAGCAATTACCAAACAAAATTTAGCATCAAGTCACCTCAGAAGATATTCGGTCAAATGCTTGCTAAATAAGCAGGAATTAAGGAGTGCTTTAAAGGTACAGTGAAGTGGACAGGCAAACACGTTTAGAGAGGGAATTTCCAAGCTTAGCGCTTAGGCAGACATTGGTCCAAATCAGGTATGCTAAAATGGTTCAGAATTGGAACAGCAGTGATCTATGCAATATCAACATATCCTCTCCTGCTTGGAGCATTTGCTTTTTTATCTGTTTTGTTTCAGTGTTCCAGATATTTTGAATTCTCTAGGATAAAGACTAAGTGAAGGAGTGCTGCATTGCTGGAGGTGATAACATGCAGCTGAAATGCTTTGTGATAAAGAATGAACTTGCATTTATAGATATTTTCTACTTAACCTGTTCAGAGATTTTATTACACACTACTGGAACAGATGAGACAGGAACCCTGGCCATGAGGTAAGGACACTACCACTGTAACTTAAAATCCTGATAGAACTTACAACCTTAGCCAGCCAAAATTATCTTACAGTGAAGTACTTTAAATGGTGGGCACTGACTACCATGTTCTTGCCATTCTGTCAGTTTGTTCCAAGTAAAATGTGTTAATGACCCAACTTTCTGTTTAAATGATGTTAGTTAAGGGATAAGTCAAGAAATTTTGGAATAGTGCCTCTAATCTTCTCTGGATGGCACAGCAGGATCTTTCATGTCTGCCCAAGTGGGCAAATGGAACCTTAATTTTAATTTAATTTAAACAGCACTCCTTCTAAACTGTTGTTACTTCACATCTTTTGGTTTTAAAACTACTTTGGAAAATTTGGAAAGATTCCATTGAAGCAAACAGCCAAAGAGAACAATTATAGTAATCATTAACATTCCAAACTGTAACAATGGTACATTTATTAATCAGAACAATGAAGAAATTCTGAAGGGATCCCAATCTCAAACTGGATTATTTAAGAGCACAGCAACCAAGTCCTTCTACAAGATTCATGAAGGTTATGTACATAAACTATTAGGATGGCAAATATTATGTTAGCCTTTACTGCACTCTAAGTAATGAAACCTTGCTACAATTACTATATTGGGCTTTGTTGTGAAACCACATAAAGGCCACTGGTGGGACATTTTGGTCACTGTACATAAGGAAGATAAATATATGGCCTTGGAGAGATTGCAATTAAGATTTTTTAGATTGGTGTGATGAGAGGTTTAGCAGAATGAGAAGTAATATCGTTGAAAGTATTAAATTCTTAGAGGCCTTTACCAGTAACAGGAGGAAAGTGGGAAAGAGGTATAATTGTAAAACTTCAGCATCACCTTAGTGAATGGCAAAGTTGATTCAGGGGCTATGTGACTTACTCCTATGGGTAATGTACTTAAATATATGTAACAACACATTGAGCTATCTCCACCTTAAAGCAGTGTTACTAATAAGACTAGATTAAATTAGAGAATATTCTGTTGCGGCTGGAAGCCCCAAGGTATGGAAACAGGCCATTAAGTCCACAAAATTCCTCAGAAGAGTATCCGACTCAGACCGGCCCCATCCCATCCCATCCCTGTAACCCTGCATTTTATTGTGTGGATTTAACTGTAGGAGACAGTCTTTTTTTAAAAAAGAAACTGACTGTGGTGTTATCAGGGAATTTCATTCCCCCTCAGTTTCATTCCTGTTCTTATATACCTAAATGGCCTTCAGTCTCTCACACCAGCCTAGCCATCAGGGTTGAAACCTGAGCAAAATCCATCAACACTAATCATTGACAATGTAACATTGCTACCACCTTCATAGTTTGCACTGTTAAGGTCATTGCCCAATTGTTACATCACTTAAAGAGATTTGGTTACTGTGGAGATTCTGTCTTGCAGTGGTGACAAAAACATCTGCTCCTGAGTGTTGTCATTTAGCACAGACAAGGATTAATGGTACCTAATCCCAAAGATTTATCTGACTCCCTTTCTAGGGCATCAAGGGCAAAACTACTCAGTTCCAATAAAATTCAGGGGCTTAGTAAATCAGCAGCCTGCTGTACTCCAGGATTCTTTATTGCTGAAGCCAACAGAAAAGAAAGTGGAGCCCATTTTGAAGCAGGCTGATGATTTATGATCACCCATATGTCTAAAATACATGGGTGTGCAAACGTGTGTATATGTTTTATGTAAAAATCAGAAAGAGGTAGCCACTTGATTCATTCTTGCACTGGTTCATTGGTAGAGCTGTCAAGTTAATCCCACTCCCCACTCCTTCTCTCAAGTCTTTTCAAGTACTTTTCCAATTCTCTTTCAAATGCAAATCTTGCATCCGCTTCTACCACTCTTTAAAGGAATTACACTCCAGATCCTATCAACTGGCTATGAAGAAAATGGTTCCTCCTGCTGCTTCTGCTAATCACCTTAAATCTGTTTCTTCTGGTTATCCTTTTGTCACTTGATAGAAGTTTTATTCTCTGTCAAAACTGTTTATGATTTTGACTACCTCTATCAAATTACCTCCTAGCCTCCTTTGTTGTAAAACAGAACAATCCCAGCTTTTCCAGTCTCTGCACAGAATTCAAGTCACTGATCTCTGGTATTATTCTAGTAAATCTTCCTCTCTCAAGTCTTGCTATCTTCCTGAAAGCATGCAGTCGAGAGCTTTAAAAAAAATACTCTAGCAGTGGCATGTGAGATTAAGGTGTGATATCATTCATTTTAAGAGTTTGGATTTTGAACTAGTGGCATGTGGGTTTTGGCCTGTGTGTATGAGGTAGTTATTAACCAGCTTTCTGAAGCCAGGATTTTAAACCAGCATATCATGTGAGAAGGTGAGTAGGTCCTCCTGGAGTAATAACATGAGTATGTATTATGAGAGTTTTACGATTGGAGAAAGCAAACGTTGAAAGGCATTAGCCTGCTTTTGGTTCACAAGAATCAATAACTGATTGTTTTGCGTGGGAAAAGCCATGGATTGGAAAGGTTTTTGTTGCAATTCCCGGAAAACTTGGCTGGGTTCAGATGCAAGACAAAGGAGTTACTTCAGACCAGTAAAGCAAGAAGTTACCTTAGGAAGAGTTTTAGTTTGACAAATTACAATCCAAAACTGTTTGGTTGGAAACGTGAAGGGGTTATTTGAAGCAAAGAAAATTTAACGTCAAAATGTATGAAAAATAAAGGAAAAGACGGCCAAACACTCAAGACTGAGAATTAAGAAAAAAAACAATTAAGTTAAATCTATAGATGTGATGGAGTAGACAACTCTCTCTGGTATTTGAGAAGTGTAAAGTGGTAAATAAAAACTGTAAGAACTGCGGATGCTGTAAATCAGGAACAAAAACGGAAGTTGCTGGAAAAGCTCAGCAGGTCTGGCAGCATCTGTGAAGAAAAAAAAAAATCAGAGTTATTATTGTTTCAGATCCAGTGACCCTTCCATGGAACAGCTACGAGGAAGGGTCACCGGACCTAAAACATTAACTCTGATTGTTTCTTCACAGATGCCGCCAAACCCGCTTAGCTTTTCCAGCAACTTCTGTTTTTGTTAAAGCAAAGTGGTTTTCGGAATAGATAGGGTTGTATTTTGCCATGCGTTTCGAAATCTTTTAAATTGTGTTGTATATAAATAGTTGGGTCTGTTCTATTTTATCTTCATTTCTTTTGCATAATTAACTTGCGTTTTATTGTAAAAACACAATCTGCAGCATAGCATGCTTATGCTTCAGTGAAAGACTACCATGTTACATGAACAAAAAAAAAAAAACAAATCATGATATATCAAGCCAGATATCAGTCTTGGATCTGACTTGACCAGTAGTAACATCAGCTGGGACCATAACACCTAACCAGTGTTTTACAGCACTGGTACAGTATACAGCATACAGCATAACTTAAAGCCATTGGTATTTATTGCCTCTATTTATAAAGCCAAATATCCAAAATGCTTTTCTAAACATCCCTCTATACTGGCCCTTCAACTTTTGTATATGTATGTACAGTTCTAGATCTCTTACTGCACTTCCTTTAAAATTAAAAATAATTTATATCGCTGTTCTATATTTTCATATATGTATGAGCATTAACTTTCATCTTCCTTATAACTATACATTTCACCTCACTGTTGACTGTATTTCTGAGTTTTGTGTCAACTGCAAACTTTGAAGTTATGTCCTGTATACCCAAATCCTGATTATTATGGCCTGATTACTACAGATTAAAAGGAGCAGTGTGTATACCTATTTGTACACATGTATGTGTGTTGCGTTTAAGTATATGTGAGTGCATATAATGCATGCACACAGGTTTTTTTATTCTTGTGTGGTCTTCTGGTCACAGGCTCCTGAAAATACTTCTCTTAAGTGCAGGTTCAGTTTAACTTTTCTTCCTCTTTTCTGTGTTAAGTCTGGTGGCTCAGTGGTTAGCGCTGCTGCCTCACAGCACCAGGAACCCATGTTCAATTCCAGCTTCAGGGGGCTGTCTGTGTGGAGTTTCTTTTGGGTGTTCTGGTTTCCTCCTACAGTCCAAAGATGTACAGGTTGGATAGATTGGCCATGTGAAATGCAGGGTTACAGGGTAGGGTAGGGGGTGAGTCTGCGTGGGATGCTCTTTGGAAGATTGGTGTGGACTTGTTGGGCCAAATAGCCTGTTTCCACACTGCAAGGATTCTATGATTCTGAAGTATTTTCATTCTTCTTTTTCTTTGAAGATGTGCGGCTTTCAGCAATTCTAAAGTAGCCAGTCAACAAAATGATTAAATCTGCATGAAATCCAATAGTGAAGCAACTGAGTGGACATCTACTGATCAAGATTGATGCATAAAGACAATCATGAAACATCTTACATTAAGTAACTGTACCAGAGATTGGCTAGTGTGGAGTTGTAAAAATTTTATGCTGATGCAAATATACAATGCTGACGTATCTATTCTGTGTTCACCTGACATTCATCTGCTTTGCGAACTGACTGATGGAATGGTCCAAAAGTAGCTTAATCGTACATTTCTACAGTCCTGTGGGAGTATGCAAAAATCAAGAACGGGGTTTGGGGTGTGGAAAACAAGCTCTTACCAAGAAAATTAAACTTTTCTCAAGGTTCTGCAAGGAAATTTAAGTAAACATTTAATCCTTTTTGGGTTTCTTCTGACTTCAATCTATGTCTTGACTATTTTGACCTGACAGGAAACTCACTGCTCAGATCATCTCGTAAAAGTGGAAATCTAGTGGCATCATCCAGATCTATCATATGTAAAGTAAGGAAAGATCCCATTGGTTTTAGGCAGGTTGCCTTTCCACTTGTTCACAATATCAGGTGAGCTCCTGGCATTTCTAGGCAGGAGGAGTGATCTGGGGAATTTTAGTTCCAATTCTTGCAGTTATACAGGCTTGATATTAGCCTCTGGGAATACATATACGTCTTTATATCAGGCTTTGAATGAGCAACTTTTCTGTCTCCCATTGTTTTGCTTTTATTAAAGATGTCTCAGTTCATATTAGCTCTTACTCATGGTTAATCAATGGAGTGTAGGAGGTTGAGAGGTGAAATCATGAGGGATATAGACAGACAGGGTTAATAGTTGGTGTCTTTTTCCTGGATTGGGATTTTAAGACTAGCGGGCACATGAGGGGCCCAAATTCATTACACAGAGGATGGTTCTTCTGAGGAATGAACTTCCTGAGGAAGTGGTGGATGTGGGCACAATTACAAAGTAAAAAAATACATTTGGATAAGTACATGGATAGGAAATGTTTGGAGAGATATGGGCTAGGAGCAAGCAGGTGGGACTGGTTTAGTTTGGGATTATGTTTGGCATGAACTGATTGGACTAAAGTGTCTGTTTCCATGCTGTATGACTCTATGATTCTGTGTCTGAGATACAATATTGTGGGTTCAAGTTTCACACGACTCCAGAATGCAATCAAGGACAATGCTCCCAGTGTAGTATTCAGGGAGTGCTGCACTGTCAGAGGTGAGATGAGAAATTAAATCAAGGCCCCATCTTCCCTCTCTTTAGTGTAAGCGATCAGTTGCGAGGTCAATATATCGACCAGGATCTCCTTAGTGTTTTGGCCACACTTCATCCTTCAATTAACATTATTAAAAACAGTGAATCTGATAATTATCACAATGTTGTTTATACAAGCGTGCTATATGCAAATTATCTGTTGCATTTCCAATATTACAAAACAGTAATTACTTGATACTTAAAGAAAAAGTACTTGATCGGCAGAAGTGTTTTCTCATCTGGGAGTAATGAAAGGCACCATAAGAATACATTTTTCATTCCGCATAAAAATGTTTCATCCTATCAGAGAGGTACAGGAGAATAAAGAGAACAAATTAAGCAGGAAAGCCAGAATACAATTTAGGGAAATGCAGCAGGGTCAGCAATAATCTTTTAATAAATTTATCTCAAAATATCTGGGCAGCGTGGTGGCTCAGTGGTTAGCACCACTGGTCACAGTACCAGGGACCCGGGTTCAATTCCACCCTTGATGACTGTCTGCATGGAGGTTGCACATTCTCGTGTCTGCATGGCTTTACTCCAGTTTCCTTCAAAACAGATGCGCATGTTAGGAGGACTGGCCATGCTAAATTACCCATAGTATCCTGGAATGTGCAGATTAGCATTGGTAACTGCAGGGTTACAGGAATAGAGTGAAGGGGTGGGTCTGGGTGGGATGCTCTTCGGAGAGTCAGTGTGGACTCAATGGGCCGAGTGGCCTGCTTCTGCATTGTAGTGATTCTAACACTCAATGCTGTCTGCCTTTTATTAAACTTAATATGTGGGGAGGAGTAGGTAAAGATAAATGAGATTCTAATCATGACTGAATAAAATTGAAGCTTTTAGGGATTATTTTAATTTTGGGTGATGGTGTAAAAAGGAATGATATTGAACTCACCCCCAGCCAATTAGGAAAGGAATTAGCTCAATCCGAAGACCAGCATGGCAATCGTAGTACAATTATCCCAATTGAACCCATTCTTTGCAATTGAAGGCATATCAACCATTCTGTTACACAATGTAGCACTCTTCATTCTTTAAGCTCCAATTTCAAAGAGCAGATAGTTTAAGAGTGGACATCTCCAATCCCTTAACCTCTTTCATTTCAGATTCCCAAAAGCCGGAATGCTGCCCAGTCAGTGCAGGGGGAAAAAAAAAGCAGTGATGACAGGGAAACACCATTTTGCAATTCCAACAGTTGCAGCTACCATCTCAGACACTGCACATTTTAGAGGCTTGGGTAGAAGAGGGATCAGCACATCATGACATTAGGGACAAGTGCACAGGAGCCAGGGCAAGGAGATAAGAAGATAAAGAGATAAAGAAAAGCAGAGTTGCCAGATTACTGGAGGGCAAGGTCACACGCTAGTTTTGCTGGACGAACTCAGGTATAAAATAGATTTCATCAATCCCCAAGCTGCAGATGACTCTAGTTTTCACCAGGATGTTACCTGGGATGGAGCATTTGAGCTACAAAGAGAGGCCGAATCAGCTCGGATTGTTTTCTTTGGAGCAAAGAAGTTTGAGGGGTCCTGATAGAGGTATATAAATTATAAGGGGCACAGACAGGGTGGATAGAAAGCCATTTCTTCCTTTAGTTGAAGGGTCAAGAGCAAGGGGGCACATTTTTAAAGTGAAAGGCAGGGTTTACAGGTGATTTGTGAAAAATGTATTTCACCCAGAATGTGGTGGGGACCTGGAATGCACTGCCTGGGAGGGTAGTTTGGTGGTAACCTCTCAACCTTTAAAAAGGACTTGGATGAGCTCTTGAAGTGTCATAACATTTAAGCCTAGGCTTCTAATGCAGGAAAGTGTAGATAGTAATGTGATTTTGGTGTAACAAACTCAAGGGACCAAAAAGCCTATTCTGTACTGTATGATTCTATGACTGTGTACCTGGAGTTGAAACTCTCTGGGTGTAGACAGACTTATGAAGCATTGTGCTGCAAGTTACTTATACATTCAGCTGCAGCCTAGAATGCATACAAGTTTAAGACCCAGAATCGCCTTGACAGCTATTGACAATGTGATCCTTGCACTACTTTAATGTTGCAGTTGTGCCTGTAGCAGTGGCAGATTTTAGCCACAACCTCTGTCATGAAGCCTATGTATCTCAATCATTGGTCCCTATCAAAATGGGGCCAAGGGAGATGCTCCCTAAGAGATCCTGGAGTTATGGCTTCCTGCTCTAAAAAGCCTCCTCCAAACCTACAGTCTTCCCTCTTTAAGAAGCTAGCATGGCCTCATTCTTCTAGCCAGTCTCAACTCAGGGGAATGCCCAGTAAGCACTGTCTGTACGGCAGCAACTTACTTCAACAAAATGCTTTGAGGGTCAATTTTTAAGTACTTCAGCAGCAAACAGATCATTCACCACTGTCCAATTAAACATGAGGCAAGTACCATCAGGAGAAATAATCCAGTAACAACTGCAAGCAGTTTATGATCCCTGAAAATAGATTCAGTACAATTTACAGTCATATTTAGCTGAACAAAGCCTTTGCTGGCATGTGGCATTTGAAAATATACTGTACTGACAGATTTTCACCCTGGTTGATGCCATAATCCACTTGCCCTGTATTCTGTCCATAAGCATTTGATGGGCACGTGCCAACTTCCTTACCAAGATGGCATTCAGATAGATACAAGAACACCCAAATCCCTCTGAACATCAATATTTACTATGTGTATGTCTTTTAAAATATATTCTGCCTTGTATTCTTATGAACGAATGGAATGAGCTCACTTTCTCCATTGCGTTATTGTTGGGGGAACCTAAAGGAACTGATTTTGCAGGGGTGGGGCTGATGGAGGTTGCACATGATCTCTTTCAAAGGACATACCATTACAGGATAGAAAGAAATTCACTGTTCAATCCTGAAAAGCAAATTGCCTTCATCATTGGGAATCCAGTGTGATGAACAAATTGACTAATGGCATTAAATAAAATCTGCAAGAATGAAAATAATTAACTTCATTGCATCATCTTATAAATAGAAAGATTTAAGGGCACCTCAAAGTGACTGACGTTTAGCAGAGGTGGTCAAATAGATTGTTGAAGGGATATGTTTTGAGAATGGTTTAAACTGAGATGAAAGGTATTGGGTCTTGACCATCAACCATAAAAATGTTATACGAGTTAAAAAAAAACTCTTGTCTACTTCATCCTCAGTTATAAATATTGTCACAAATCCCCTAATCCCAAGTAATTCAACATGTCCCTCGAATTTCATATTAAAGGTTGAAAATGTATTTTTTGTTTGGATGGATGCGTGCAGTTTGTCCAAACTGCCAGAATATTTTTGAATCAAAACGGATGCCACTGAATGATGTGAGGCACAAAGTGAAAAGAGGAAGTGAAAGTTTGATCTGCAAGTTTATAATCACCCAACTGCTATGAATCAGTAGATTAATATTGAATAAAAAGCCCTGGGGAAATTCAACATTTTCCAGCCTCTCGTGAACACAATTGTTTTCAGATCCATTTACTCAAGTCACTGTAATTTCTCAGAAAAGCTCCCTATGGCTAAGGCATGAATTCCACAGACATTTACCTCAAAACATACTGTTGTTTTTCCCCTCACTAACAAATGAAGGTTTCACAAAACAAGCCCTGTACTCAAGGGTGTTAGACCTTGAACCCACTTTGCTATTGAGTGGCATGATCCAACTCATGCCTTTGGTTGCCCTTGTGATAAGTTCCTCATTTCTCCATTGCTGCTACACAGGCTTGTACTCCCTCAAGAATAAAAAAAAAGTGAGTTAGGATGTTGAAGGTGACTAAAGAATCTGACAGGGTAGAGACAAGCATCTGTTCTCTCTGGCATCTGAATCCTGAAGGGATCCAAACCTGAAAGTTAGAGTCGGGTTAGAGGTGACAAAAGGAACATTTCTTCACAAAAAGGCTAGTGGGAAATCTCAAATTCTCTCCCCACCACCACCACGCTCCCCCCCACCAACCCCACCCACTATTAAAAAAGGTTGAGAATTTGAAAACTGAAGTTACTCCCATTTTTATTGAATGAAGACAGAGTGTTCACAGTCCAAGTGTAGTCTAAGTAATGTACTGTACAAGTTTAAAATAATTTCTGATGTTTATGACTATCCCTTTGTAAATGCAACCCAGTTACTTATTTATGACCTTATTAATTTGTGTCTCTAATTAGAGACTTATCCATCTGTACCATAAGAATTTCTTTCACTTTTCTATCCCATTTATATGCTTATGTTAAGTATTTAACCTTTTGAATATAAACAGCTCTGCTCAGATCACACCTGAGAGTGCTGTATTATCCCATTCCAATCACCTTATTTAAGGAAGGATATAAATGCATCTGATGTACTTTAGAGAAGTTTTACCAGACTAACACCTGGTTGTCTTATCAGGCCTGGCTTGTGTCTGCTGAGTTTAGAAGTATATGAGGCAACTTGATTGAAACAAAGATCTAAGGGGTCTTGACAGTGCAGATATGGAAAGAATGTTCCCTCTTTTAGGAGAATCTAGAACTAGGGATCATTGATTAATGATGGGTGATCACCCTTTCTAAAGCAAAGAGCGGGAGCGGGAGCTGGAGCAAGCGATCCAAAGCAGCCAGCGGTGAAAGCTGGAGCAGGCTGCCTGGGAGATGTGCAGCGAGAGTGGGAGCAGGCAGCCTGAGACAGTCGGCGGTGACAGTGGGAACAGGCAGCATCGGAGACGTGTGGTGAGAGTGGGAGCAGGCAGCCCCAATGCGGTGAGAGTGGGAGCAGACAGTCCGAGGTGGTGATGAGAGTGAAGTCAAGCCTTGTGAGAAATGTGAGCCCAGGACTGTGATGCTGAATTATTAACTGTGTTTCTTTGGTAGGACTGTAATGTTTAACTTCTTGGCTGGCTTTCTTTGTATTAAGACTCTGTGCCTAGGTACATTTGTACCTAAGATGGCACCGTAAGTGGCAGCTTGTAAACTTTTCACTGTACTGATGCTGGTGAGTATATGTGGCCATTAAAGCTAATTCTAATTAGAGTTTTAAAACAGGCAACTTTTATTTTACAGGGAGCAGTTAGCCTTTAGAAATCGCTCCCTGAGAAGACTACGGAAGCAAAGTCCTGAATATTTTTAAGGCAGAGGTAGATACATCCTTGTTAAGCAAGGGGTTTAAAAAGCAGCAGGCAGAAATGCAGATTTGAGGATCCAATTAAGGTCAGCCCTAATTGTATTGAAATAACAGCAGTTTTGAAGGGCCGAATGAACTCCTCCTACATCTTATTCAGATGTTTCATTCTCCTGTCGAAACACAATACCACACAGTTGGCTGTGACGAATTGAAATTAATTTGCCAATTGCATAAATGCCCATCTTGCAAGTGCAGATGATTTCCTAATCAACCTGTTTAGAGATATTATTACACACCTCTAAAGCAGTTGGGGCTTGATCCCAGGCCTCCTCATCCAGTGTTAGGGACCCTACAAACGTGCTTTGTGCAAGTGTTTTCATCTGGTACAGTCATTAGAAAGTGGTGGGTTCATTCTGGAACAAACTATCAATTATTCACCAACACTGTAAAAGTGAAGGACATGGTGAAGGTCGAAGTTGCTGGAACTATTTCCAGTAAAAGCCTGAGTGGGACTGAAGGTGTAATCTATGGGAGTAGACAGAAGAGAAAGCATGGGAAAGTGTTTACTGGAATGTTATGACCAGTGATAGAGGCAAGTCTTAAAAATGTAATCACTGACCACTGAAATAAATAATAGATTTTCTGTCTCAATTGACCTACATATTCGGGGCAGCATCTCAGCATGGAAAGAAAAAGTTGCAGTGATTAAATCCAGCTCCAGTTTAACTCTGATACAGGAAGAAGGAGCGTGTCGCATTTTATCACAGATATCTCAATCAATTTCTCTGCACGGAAACACGCTAAAGTCGGATCAGTGCAACTACTGTTTTAAGGGAAGCCCATCTTCTGTCACGGGCTGTAACGCGCAAGAGTCAGGGAGTTACCCCCCCTCCCCAAAAAATGTGAAAAGGAGAGAAAGGCCAACGGGAGCCCCCCCCGCCAAGGCACAAGTCAACAGGTTGCGAACTGCAGCAATGCATTTAACCATTTCCTTGCCGTTTGCAGTTTGAAGCTGCAGACAGGTCCGAGGGAAGCGGTCAGATGAATCACTTGCAGGACCGAGCCTGAAGTCTGGGCTGAGAATGAGCACTCGAATACTAGGTGATAGTTAAAGGTAGGGATAAGTCATCACGAAACCCAGCGGACAGGCAATAACACCGCATTGACAAGACTGAGCTCGGTGTACTGTACATGTACAGTAACGCCTTCACGTAGGAAGCAAACAGGTGAATAGAGCAGCCCATCCTTTATAAAGATATTGGTCCTGTGTGGCAGCCAGGCTGGGAGAATGTCCCCTTGCTTCTAGCCAGGCTATAACCTTCAGTGAAAGCCACCCCGCCCCTCCTGACTTACAGCAAGCACAAGGCTAACGCTCCTTCGCAGGACTCGCTGTGCCGGACCAGGAAGCTGCCGTCCTGAACCGCCTTAGCGAGTAGGCTCTCGGCCATGGGCCGGGAGATGTCCTCATGGTACCAGCGATCGTTCATCTTTCCTGCCGACTCCTTATTCCATCCAAACCTCGGCTGCCGCTTCAAACAGACGAACCCAGCGTCAGCTCGCCCACAGCCAGCCTTTCCTGGCCGTGACGAAGCCAGACTCAACTTCACTTCCTCAAAGCGCGATCTGACATAAAGAAAACCACACGTGTTTCAGTTTATTACCAGTGCATTAGTACCTCCCATTCACTCCTCCCCTATTAACACCCTCAAACCATTCACTCACTCCTCCCTCAGTAACACCACACCCCCACAGCCCATTCACTCCTCCCTTTTTAACACCCTCCAAACCATTCATTCACTCCTCCATCAGTAACTCCCC
>NC_063344.1:62014836-62136360 GCF_021869965.1 Rhincodon typus | reverse complement strand
TCACTCCTCCCTCATTAACACCCTCCAAACCATTCATTCACTCCTCCGTCATTAAGTCCTCCCCTCCCCTGGCCCATTCACTCCTCCGTCATTAACACCCTCCAAACCATTCACTCACTCCTCCCTCTTTAACACCACACCCCCACAATCTATTCACTCCTCCCTCCTTAGCAGCCCCCAAACTAGAACAATCTGTGCTCCCTCAATAACAACCCCTTCAGCACAATATTGACTCTTCTGTTGATAATAACACTCCCCATCCACTCATTCCTCCCTCATTGACAACCCCTTGCCCTAGAACATTCATTTCTCCTTCGTTAACACACTCCTCCAGAACATTCACTCCTCCCTCATCAATAACACCAACCCCCACCCCTGAACATTCACTCCTCCCTCATTAACACACCTCCTCCAGAACATTCACTCGTCCTTCATTAATAACATTCTCCCCCCACCTCACTCACTGGAACATTCACTTCCCTCTCATTAACACCCCTCAAACTATTCAACCAGTCCCCTCTCACCTTTCAAATCATTCACTCCTCTCTCATCAATATCCAAGAAACCATTCACCTCCAATCACATTAACAGCCCCACATTATCGACTCCACTCTCATTGCAGCTGTACAGGATATTGGTTGGGCCACTTTTGGAAAACCACATGCAGTTCTGGTCTCCCTGCTATAGGGAGGATGTTGTGAAACTTGAAAGGGTTCAAAAAAGATTTACAAGGATGTTGCCAGGGTCGGAGGGTTTGAGCTATTGGGAGAGGCTGACTAGGCTGTGGCTATTTTTCCTGGAGTGTCGGAGGCTGAGGGGTGACCATATAGATGTTTATAAAATCATGAGGGACATGGATAGGGTGAATGGACAAATAGGCAAGGTCTTTTCCCCAGGGTGGGGGAGTCCAAAATTAGAGGGCATAGGTTCAAGGTGAGAGGAGAAAGATTTAAAAAGGATCTAAAGGGTAACTTTTTCACGCAGTCAATGGTGTGTGTATTGAATGAGCTGCCAGAGGAAGTGGTAGTGGCTGTACAATAACAACATTTATAAGGAATCTGGATAGGTATATGAATAGGAAGGGGTTTCAGGGATGTGGGCCCAATGCTGGCAAATGGGATTAGATTTATTTAGGAAATCTGATCAGCATGGACAAGTTGGACCAAAGCATCCATTTCCCTGCTGTATATCTCTATGATTCTATGACACTAATATACTCGAGCTATTCAACCCCTTCTTACTAACATCCACCATACCCTTCACTCCTCTCATTGACAATTCTCCCAAACTGTTCACTCCTCTGTCATTAACACCTGCCAACTGGTTCATTCCAGTCTCTAAATGGAAGGAAGATCAACCATACTTACCTGGTCTTGTTCGCATATGACTCCAGGCTCACAGCAATGTGGTTGACTTTAAATGTCCTCTGAATATGGCCTAGCAAGACACCCTGTTGTATCCTTCTACTTCAAAATTGGGTAAAAGGAATTAAACTACATGGATCACCCAACTTTGACCCAGGCGCTAGAAATGACAACATAAAGCACAGTTCTGTTGAACCCGCAAAGTCCTCTTCACTAATGTCTGGGGCTTGTGGCAAACTGGGAGAGTTGTCCAACAGATTAGTCAAGCAACAGCCTGACATTCATGCTTATAGAATTGTATCTTACACACAATGTTTGAGACACCACCATCAACATCCTTGGGTACAGCCTATCCTTCTAACAGGACAGACCCATCAGAAGTTACAGCACATAGGTATACACTGATGAAGGAGTTGCCCTAGGAATCCTCAACATTGTATCAGATCCCCATGAAGTCAGGTCAAATATGGGAAAAGAAACCACTTGCTGACCACAACCTATTGACTCCACTCCCAACACTCCCCCACCCCCGACTAGCGCATCAGTACTCCTCCATTTGTAAGAAGCTGTGAAAGTGGAAAGAATGTACTCTGAGTGGAGGACTTAAATGTTTATCACTAATGTTTATTACACATAGCTTGGTAGTACTACCCCTGACTAGGCTGGCCAGTCCCAAAAGATAAATTCTGAGGAAGGGTCACTTGACCCGAAATGGTAACTATGATTTCTCTCCACAGATGCTGCCAGACCTGCTGAGCTTTTCCAGCGATTTCTGATTTAGTCCTAAGAAAAATATTGTTGCTAGCCTGGGTCTGCAGCATGTGGAAAGGGAACCAACAAGAGGGAAGAACATACCTGGCTCCAGCATCACCAATCTGCCTGGCACAGATGGAGCTGTCCAAAATAGTATGTGTAAGAGTGACCACCACACAGTCCTTGTGGAGATGGAATCTTGCTTCACATTGATAATACCGTACATTGTGTTGTGTGGTACTATTACTGTGCTAAATGGATAGACTTCAAACAGTTCTAGAAACTCAAGACATCCCTGAAGGGGCTGCGGCCCATCAACAGTAGTTGAATTGTGCCCCAACGCAATCTATAACTTAGTCTGTCAATCATCAAGATATTGATAAAAGATGTCATGGACTGTGCTATACAGCACAACTTATTCAACAGTAACCAGCTCAGTTTGGGTTCAGACCTCATTACAGCCTTGATCCAATCATGGAGAAAATAACTAAACTTAGAAGGGAAGTGAGCGTGACAGTCCTTGTCATCACGGTGGCATTTGTCCCAGTGTGGCATCAGGGACTGTAGCAAAACTGGTGTCATTGGGAATCAAGGGGGAAAATATCTGCTGGTTGGATCCATACCTAGCAGAAAGGAGAATGGTTGTGCAGCAAACATCTCAGTCCCAGGATATCACTGCAGAAGTTCCTCAGAATAGAATCCAAAGCTCAACAATCCATAGTTACTTCATCAAAGGGCCTACTCTTTATGGTCAGTGGTGGTGGATGTTCACTGATGACTGCAGAATATTCAGCACCATTCACAACTACTCAGATATTGAAACAGTCTGTATCCAAATGCAGCGAGACCTGGATAACGTTCAGGTTTGGGCTGAAAATTGGCAATTAACATTTGCACAACACAAAGGCCAGGCAATAACAGATCACAAACATTACCATTACCTCTTGACATTCAATGGCACTAGAATTTTCATTCGATCCCCCCAGTATCAACATCTTGGGTACTACCAATGACCAGGAAGTGAACTGAAACTATCACATAAATACTACAACAATTCTGCAGCAAATAACTTACCTCCTGAGTCCTCAAAGCCAGTCCATTATCTACAAGGCACAAGTCTTGGCACAGCAGCTCAGTGGTTAGCACCGGGTGACGCAGTGACTCAGTGGTTAGCACTGCTGCCTCATAGCACCAAGGATCCAGGTTTAATTCCAGCCTTGGGTGACTGTTTGTATGGAGCTTGCCCATTCTACCGTGTCTACATGGATTCCCTCCCGGTGCTCCGGTTTCCTCCCACAGTCCAAAAATATGCAGGTTAGGCAGATTGACCATGCTAAATTGCTCTGTAGTGTCCAGGGATATGCAGGCTAGGTGGGTTAGCCATAGTAAATGCAGGGTCCCAGGGATAGGGGTGGGGGGTGCGTCTGGGTGGGGTGCTCTTCAGAGGGTCAATGTGGATTCAATAGGCCGACTGGCCTGCTCCCACACTGTAGGGATTCTATGATTCTATGGTTCAGTGTAATCGAAAACAGTCTACTTGTCTGGATGAATGTAGCTCCAATATTGCTGAAGAAGCTCAACACTATCCAGGTTAAAACAGCACCACAGATAACATCTTCACTACTAACCCACAGTGGCATCTTTATTTACTACATGCAAATTGCAAAAGGTTTGAGTTAGCATCAATTCGTCATGGCTACTCTGACCACAAGTTGGAAAAAAAAAACACAACCCCGCCCACTGAGAAGAACTGGACAGAAAATACATAACACCACAATCTGCAAGTTCCCCTCCAAGCCCAGACATCACCATTGTTGATTAAAATCCTAGAATGCCCTTCTGGAACAGTACTGTAAGTGTGCCTCCACCAATGGACTGCAGCAACTCAAGAAGGCAGAGAGCAATAGAGACAAGCAATAAGTGCTGACACAGCTCGTGATGCTCACAATCCATGAATGATTCCTAAAAAATAACACCCAATAAACCATTTATTCCTTTCTTAATAACATCCAGGAAACTCTTCAGTACTCTTTGTGGCAAGACAAACTTCTGTAGTTATTTCTTTAAGATGGAGACACTATTGTGGTTGCCACAAGAAACTTTCCTGCTCTTAGTAGAAGGTGTATTGAAAAGATTTGCAGGTTGATAATCAACCAGCTTTTCCAAATTATGAATATGCCTTCCATGACCAATAAGTCCTGTAGTGGCTCACTCTTATCCAGATCCCAACAAACCATTCACCAGTGTTTACATGAGTTTGGAAAACAGCAGTGGTCTTCCAGCAGCTCCCCCAGTGTGAAAGAAAATAACCATCACTCTTTGCTTGGTCTCCTTCCACCAATTTCCTAGCCACATCATCATTTTCCCTTTAATAGCATGTGCATCCCTCTTCTTGCCTATGTTGTTAGTGTCAAGGAGGACCACAACCATGGGCTGTTCACCCTTCCCAGCTGTCCTCAGCTGCTCTGGGACTTCCTTGTCTCCAGCACTGGGGAGGTAACAAAACATCCTGGAGTTAGATAACTTCAGAACTGCCTGTCTGTTCCCTTACAAAAGATTCCCGGTCAGCCACAGAGCCATGAAGTCACAGAGTTGTACAGCATGGCAAGAGAACTTCAGTCCAACTCATCCATACTGACCAGATACCCTAAATTAATCTAGTCCCATTTGCCAGCTTTTGGCCCCTATTTCTCTAAACGCTTCCTATTGATATACCTATCCAGATGCCTTTTAAATGTTGTAATTGTACCAACCTCCACCACATCCTCTGGCAGGTCATTCCATATATGCACCACCGTCTGTTTGAAAAAGTTTCCCCTCAGATCCCTTTTAAATCATTCCCCTCTCAACTTAAACCTATACCCTCTAGTTTTGGACTCCCCAACCCCAAGGAAAAGACCTTGGCTATTCACCCTATGCATGCCCCTCATGATTTTATAAACCTCTCTAAGGACACCCCTCAGCCTCCCACACTCCAGGAAAAATAGCCCCAGCCTATTCAGCCTCTCCCTACAGCTCAAACCCTTCAACCCTGGCAACATCCTTGTAAATCTTTTCTGAACTCTTTCCTGTTTCACAACATTCTTCCTACAGCAGGGAGACCAAAATTGGATACAGTTTTTCAAAAGTGGCCTAACCAATGTCCTCTACAGCACAACATGACCTCCCAACTCCTATACTCAATCCACTGACCAATAAAGGCAGCGTACCAAACACCTTCTTCGCTATCCTGCCTATCTGCGACTCCACTTTCAAGGAACTATGAATCTGCACTCCAAGGTTTAGCAACACTCCCCAGGATCTTAGCATTAAGTATATGAGTCCTGCCCTAATTTGCCTTTTGAAAATGCAGCACCTCACATTTATCTAAATTAAACTCCATCTGCCACTCCTCAGCCCATTGGCCCACCTGATCAATGTCCAGTTGTACTCTGAAGTAACCTTCTTTGCTGTTCACTACACCTCCAATTTTGGTGTCAACTGCATATTTACTAACCATACCTCTTATGTTCACATCCAAATCATTTATATAAATGACAAAAGTCCTGCCTTTCTGCTCTAGTTCCTCTCTTCCTCTACAGCAGGGCCACCTAGAGAGCCATAGGTTTAGTTCTTACTACATTCCTTTAAGGGTCCATTGGCCTCACTTTTAAGTCACTTTACATACTTTAGCTTTACTTACTTTAATTTACCATTAACTATAAATTGGAAATGTGTAGAAAGTATCAACTCTTTCCCTTTACTCACTATTTTATCTGCCCCCTGCTGTTCTTATAAATTCTCACTTTCCCTGTGCTAGTTTAGAAATTTACATTTACAACATTACCTGGAGTTTAATCATAATTGCTAGAAGTAGCTGCTCAACAACTGACCAGCTTCTGACTTTGCTGTGATCCTACCCTTAGACTATTTTCAAACTCAGAGTTCAGGATAAGTACCCCCTAGGAGGCCCAACTCCTCTCACCCTCCTCCCCCTGAAAGGTAGGTCATGTGAAGAGAGATTATTGCAGTTGAGTTGTTGGTGCGATAGCAGAGAAATCTGAAAATTCCTTGATGGTAGAAATCAAATACCTTGACAGTCAGAGTGTTATTATACTGAAGGATACTGCTCAGTCTATCTGTGCCAGCGTTCTGTACAACAATCCAAACAGACTCATTTCCCAGTAGCTCTGAAAGTTTATCTTTTTGAATTGTCTATCCAATTTCCATTTGAAATGATCAATTATTGCCACTACTACCACCCTCCTACATAGTGAGTTTATTCCTGACTCTCTCTTGGCCAAAACATGAAATCCGTGTCCCTTCATCTTTGTGTTCTCAGCTAATGGGAACCACTTTGTTTTATCCACCTTATCTAATTCTGTGTACCTTGATAGAATCTCCTCTCCATCTCCTTTTCTCCAAGGATAACCCCAACTTCTTGTAGTTGGGTTCCATTATCCATGGAAACATTCTGATAAATTTCCTTTGCACCCCCTCAAGAATCTACACCTCCTTCTTAAAATGACCAGAATTGGACACTGTAATCTTGTTGTTGCTGTCTAACCAGATCTTTATAAATGCACTGCTTAATTATTTTGTTACTCAGTACCTCTATTTATGAAGCCAAATATCCCATAAGCTTTGTTAACTAGACTTTTAATGTGATCTGTCACATTCAGAGATTCATGCATAAGAACATCAAGGCCCCTCTGTTCCTGAACACACATAGAATTGTGCCATTTAGGTATATATTGCCTCTTCCTATCCCTCTGACTAAATGCAACACCTCACTCTTTCTGTATTAATTTTCAGCTACCACTTGTCTGCCCCGTGATGTTAGCATTTCTATGCCCTGTTGCAGTCAATTCTGAGGCATTAACAGTGAGTTTCCAGAATGATTCATCATGATTAGCATGAAAGATCATAACAATTAATTAGTCTACATTTATGAGCCTGATGCACTTGAACCCAGCAGACTTAAATGCACGTCATGTAACCAAATCATCTTCCAAACAACTCATTCCCCTTCTGTGCAGATGAAGCACAACAACACATTATTATGTTGCGTGATCCACAGCCAAACTCAATTAACGCATCCACCTCCCCAAAGCTTCACATTTGACCAAACCAGTTATCTCCTTCTGGTCTCTAAATGTTTGAGATTTATTTGATGTTACATGTAATTCAGTTTCCAGCCTCCACAGTGATTTGTTTTGATGAACGTTAATACTAAACTGTTGTTACATCTCACCAGGGTATCGTACTGGAAATCAAGCCCTGTGATTCACAATTGTCACAACAGTTATAGGTTTTAAAAAGTGTGCAGTATTCCCCAATTTATTCATCCTTCAGACCCAGGTTGACAGAAAACAGAGTCCAGGTTTCTATACTTTTACAATTAGTATTTATTACAAATGAATAGACTCTAACTACAGATAAACAATTATGAACAATTGACATATAAGTCTACTAGTTAATTCTCCAACCCACTTATAAACTTTCCTTCCACTCGCACATACAGACAGACACAAAATATGCCTGGGTGTTCTGGGCAGAGAGAAAGGCCAGGAAGGCAGTTCAGTGGCCCTTGTCCACAAAGTTTACTGAAATGATCCTTTTGCTCATTGGAACTTTGCTTCTCAATCTTGCGTTTTAAAGGATTTTCACATGTTTGCAGGAGGCACAGGGTGACTGGTCTACAAT
The DNA here is from genome assembly GCF_021869965.1 of Rhincodon typus. Classification (NCBI taxonomy): domain Eukaryota; kingdom Metazoa; phylum Chordata; class Chondrichthyes; order Orectolobiformes; family Rhincodontidae; genus Rhincodon; species Rhincodon typus. The sequence continues at coordinate 62,128,558 of NC_063344.1, read as the reverse complement.
TACAAAGTTCTCTGATTTGTGAAATTAACAAGTCACATCTTATAGCAACTTTAGGCTAGAGGTGTTTTTTTTAAATTAAAGAACAATAACAGCTTCTACTCCTCCAGAGATGGGATGGCTTCAGGGGTGAACATTCACAACCCAAAGCTGTACAACTACTTGGGAGCCAATCACCTCGTTGTTGTCAGGCAGGAAGCCTTTGTCATTGATAACTCGTCACTAACCCACAGACCAATTAACTGCTTGTGATTCCAACTCATCTGTAACTAGACCCTTCCCCTACTGTGTTAACTGCAGTGAAATGGACTGAAGCTGTATATATAACACATACAATGAGTGTCAGGTAACTTGTTTTTAAAATGTGTAGCAAACCTTGACATCTAAAACAGTCCTTTTCCAAATTCAGTCTACAATAAAAAAAGTACTGAATAATAAAAAGAAATAGACTTTATTCCATACCTGTGGGTCATTCTGTTTGTTATATTCACACACTGGTGTATCTGACCAGTTGTTCATTAGGTGATTCATCTGTTTCTTTAAATGACAAGGACAGTAAGTTCTTATTCCCAAGTACAGGCTGACCCTGGCCTCAATCTTGACCCCTACCATATACTATCAGCATCCCAGGGAATCTACTTTGGAGTTACCTATCAGTTTTGAATCAATATTAAAGTCCTCCAACAGATCATGAAGAAGGTTGCAAGCTTCCACACCCAGTTTGTGTCGAGTTGGTTGAATCACACAAAGATAGCATTTGGAGTGCAGCAAATGGCCTCAGTGACCCTAGGCTGGGAAGAGGTACCACTACCATTTGCTATTGAATGAAACTGCTTGTAGGTACCTTTTGTGGGGGTGTAAGGACAAACTGTGCCACCAGAAACAGTTGAATAGTCCTTCAACAATCGTCGGTAGGAAATGCAGGTGTGGAAAATGGTTCCTGGAATGACGTAACGTGAGGGCACACAGCAGGAGCTAGCCAATGAGATCTCAATGAATTTTGATGAAGTGAGAGGAAAAAAAAGCTGGCTACATGACTCAGCTCTTCAAGGATCACAATGAGTTCTCAGCAATTTGCATCTCTGCAAATGGAACCAGACCAATTATAAGGCTGTGTAACATTTCCTTCGGGGTTAGGCAACAATTTCACACCTTTCTCAAACTTGAATTACCAGAAAATAATACAGATGACATCAGGGAGAAAATGCAAGGACCATTATTGAGCTACATTTACTTCATTGGGCAAAAGATAGGGATTGTTCCATTTTGATGAACTGTCTGCATCACACATTACCTCCCTCTGCTATCTATATTTGTGTGTTTCGTATGCATCTACTATCATAGCCAGCACTCCAGGTGTGAACTGATGCAAGTGAAATGCAATTTTGACATCACATTTGGCAGTTTGTACCGGCTCGAGGGGCTGAATGTCCTACTCCTGTTCCTATGTCTAATCACATAAGGCAGCATTCAACTCCCCTTATTTGAAACTAGTGTAGGTGATTTTGTTCCCTGCTATGTGATGTGTTTCTAGTTTTCTATATGCATGTCCACATAAGGGTGTGTCCACATAACATATACCACAGAGAGTCAGGTCTTGTTGAGACAGTTATCTGGAAGTTTATTAACAACTATATACACTGATGTGTACACATCTCAGACTTACATATACAATCTGGGTTATGTGCTTACCTAAATCACTATTATATTACCTAGATAGTTGACTGGTTGGGTAACTGACTGAAAGACAAAGAGTAAGATGGAGACCTCTCATCTTAAAGTATTAAGTGCTGTGATGTCATTTAACTGTCTAAAAGGTACGGTGCCTTTTTTAGATCTGTATAATTATCTAACATGCCCTCTTTATCTTTTGAAGAATAGGAAACTTGCTCTGAAAGATATATCTATGGGTGGGTATCAACACAATACCTTATACTTTAAGATAATGCTTTGGTAAATGTACAACTCACACCTAGTCTTTATACAATTATCATGATTCAACTGTGTGGTGTGCTTTCTATGATTGTGAATAGATGTGTATTATGCATTGTGGATGTACGGTTCTTGTCTGGTATGATGCGTTCAGTACCACAGTCATCTTATATGACGGACATTTGGTCAATACAGCTTGGTTGTGTTGTTTGATCCACTGTAGGATCTGACCATTGTTTGTGACAATGTCATATCACCTAGGTTGGACAAGACATCATAACATATTTCCATGAACACATGTATTAGTATGGAATATTGATCCTGATGCTTGGTCCTAAGTGGGGATAACTGTCTGAATGCTTATTGATCATGCTCTTGTACCATTTTCTTCTTTCTGACCGACAATGCATTTTGAACAAGTGGTGAGGTAGTGAGTGTGAGTGATGGAAGGACTGCATGGATGTGTCTTCAAAACATTAGAGCTGCTGGTAAAGGTCAACCAATTCCTCAAGAAGTAACACATGGATTTAACATCTGAAAACTAATGTTCCCTCTAAGCTGATTGGTACATCAATCACAGCATTGACTTCTGCCGCACACGGATATGGGAGGCTCAAATAGCCAGTAAGAAAATTAGAGGGAACACTAGTTAAAACCTTGACAAGGAGATTTGCATGGACTTTACTGCATGATTCTATGAGACCATTCAATTGAAGATAGTGAGGCTACGAGGTGATATGTTGAATGCCCAATTTCCTGCACATGTCTTGAAAGGGTGTACTAAGGACCTTAGTCAGACACAACTTGTTGTGGAACATTGAACATATTGAATATGCTGGTTGGTGCATCAACAACTGTTGCCTTGATGGTATCCTTGACTATCACATAAGAGGGATTTTGGTGAAATAGGCAATCTCTTGGATGTAGTCATACTCTTGAACATGGAAAATATCAATCGCAATCCTGCCCCATGGCTCAACAGAGTCTCATGTGGCGAACAAAAGACTCTCTTCGTTGTTAATGTTGATGGTGCTGATATGTTTCACCCAACTTGAACAGTTGATCAATGCCCTTATTGATGCCAGGCCAATAGACAGATTCATGTACGAATCTCTTGGTTTATCCTGTGCTCGTGTGACGTATGTGTATATGGACTAGCAAACCTTAAGGTGGAGCTGGTTGAGAAAAACTCTTCTTTGCCTTTGAAAATTACATTCTTGGAAAGTCCTAATTTTTCTCTGAAAGACAAGGAAAAATGTATTTGGTTAGGGACCATTTTGAATGTGTTCAGGCCACTCTCTGATGATGATCATCGTGGGCAGTTCCATTTGGACATCGTCAAATGTAGCTTGCTGAATCTGGGCTGCTTGGCTATGACCAAAATGAATGACATCAAAGTGGAGACTATCTTCAAACTCACATTCCACAATATCCATGTGTAGGTGTACAGGAATATCTTTGTTCTTAGCTAGATTTTGAAATCTACTAAGATCATCAGGAATCATCATTTGTGATCCTGGTTTCTACTGTACTTCAAAATCACACCCTTGGATTTTCACAAGTAATTGTAATTGTGGAGGTGAACTTGTGAGAATTTTTTGACTGATCATTTTCACTGTTTTCTGGTTGTTATACATAATGAAATGCTTGCTGAATAGCTCTTTGTGGAACTTCTGGTTCCAAAAAACCAAACTAAGAATGTCCTTTTCTATGTTGAAGTAATCTGCCCGAACTGTGCCAGGATTTTGGAACCAATCATCGACTTGTCATCCTGTAATAGGTAGCTATTGTAAGTGTTATGCATTGTAACATTGTAAATCCTGTGATATGCTCTGAGGCCTTTCTGGGATGCATCTTCTTCCAATGTGGTAGTCTTGCTGGGATTATAATATTGAACAGACTCAATGTTGAACAGTCTGCAATCTCTGGTGTTGGAATTGACCAATTCTTTACCTTGTAGTTCACATTGATACATAGATGCGTGCATGTTGGTAGAACAAAGTCAGAGTAATGTAAAAGGTTTCTGGTATCCATCTCAAGAAGTGTATTGACACTTAAGACAGATAATGCAATGCATGGGAGGTCAGACCTGCTGTGAGCAGTTAGTTTATCACGTGGGAACTGCATCACTACACCATTATGCTACTTTCTTGAGTACACCATATGTAAGACTAGTAAAGGAATGATATTTGCAGTTGCACCAGTGTGTCAATCCTGGCATATAGTGCATATTGTTCATTCTTTTTGGGATATATTACTTGAATGGAAGTAAAATTTTCAGCTTTTCTGCTGGTGTCCAATGATATGTCAAATTGACCACATGTACTGTTTGATTGGGATCTGCAGGCTCAAATGTTGCAAATACTATGTGGACTTCAATGACGTGTTTGTGTGCCATGGATGGAACTTTGAAAACATTTTTCACATTGGCTCTTCTTCATATGCAGCTGTGGAGCATTGGAGTGTTGCACTTTGGGTTTCTCTGGGTGATTGGACATCCTCCATATTTTAGTTCAACGTCCTGCTGTAGAACATAGATTACACAGTCACAAAATGCTGGACACTGTTTTGGTGAGTGAGAAAATCCACATCTTGTACAAGATCTGGACGTTTTGCTGAGCCTATTGCTGGCTGCAATAGTTACTGCAGAGTCAAGCTCCTGGAGATGCTGTTATTTTACTATAAGTTTTTTTTAACTTATGTCCTTCTTCCACAGAACACCGGTGGTATATAATGTTTAAGTTTGTCCAAACATGCTTTTATGAAAGATTTGCTAGGCATAGAGGCGTATTGGTCAATATTTTCACCTGGCTGTTGCCGGTATGATATGAACTCAAGCTTATGAATCCTCAAGTTGACTTTGATCTTAAGCTGATCTTCTATAAACTGGAAGATTTTGTCAGGCTCTTTGCAGTCACTCAAAATATCAGAAGATTTAATTGATCTCAATCCTTTGCTTTCCAAAGTGCTAAGAAATTGATAACCTGTCTTTGATTATCAATTATCTGCTGACCAATGAAGCAAAGATTCATTCTTTCTTTGAATAACTGAAATTTGAACAGGATGTCACTAGAGCGCCAATCTGTGTTCAGACGTTTGAATTCCATCGTTATTATGCCACTTTATGTGCTAAGAATTATAAAGATGCAAAGAGAATCTATTATCATGTAACAGTTCTTTTATTTTATGTACGCGGCTGTTGTTTTGTTCCTCTCCTTCTGCTGCTGTAAAAGTTGCTACTTTAAATGTAGCAGCCTTGTGTCTGTGAGTTATGCCTGCACCAAAAAAGAGAAGGTAGCATCACACGTGGATTTATTTTCATTTACAAGAAGCAAGTTACAGGCACGATGGGCTGAAGAGTCTCGTCTATGCTGTATGATTCTCTAATTCTGTGATTCTAAGATGGCAGATTTGACTGACATCTCGACATCCTTTTTAAATGTACAAAAACTTTGTTTCAGTTTTTTTTTTCTAATATTCTGTTCTTGGATCATTTTCTGAGATTGGAGCTGCCCTTCTATACTTCTAAAAATACTTCTTAAAAATCAGATCAGTTGTGGCCTCTCTTGTTCTTTGAAGACAGAATATTCACAAGGGTTTCTTACTTCAGTAGAGCTCTGAACGTGGACAGGAAATGATGATGAATAGTAAATAGGAAAAGCTGTTTGCAACTGCAATGCTGTTATCTCCTTTTCAACCTTCAGTGCCAACTAACTGTCATCAGCTTTTGAGTTTATTTGTACTCAATTGTTGTAATGGCCATCACTGTGATGTGATGTGGTTTTCCAAATGAGAGCCCACATGACACATACCATAGAGTGTTGGATTTTTATTGAGACCAATATACAACTAACTACATACACTAATATATCACAGTCTGGGTTATATCCTTACAGAGAATACTATTATATTGTATACATGTTTAAATGGCTGATTAACTGAACTTTCTGACAATTGGCTGTTTCTCCAACTGACTGAATGTTGACTGAATAACAAAGCCTAAGATTGAGATCTGTTATCCTGGAGCATCAGCAATCATGATGCCATCTAATTGTCATAAAGGTATGGTACCTTTCTGAGATCTGGGCAATAATACAACTGTAAGTGCCTGAAGTGAATACAAGCAGAGCACAGAATGAGGTAGACTTCTGTTTCCCCTGAAATCTTCCATTTTGTTTAGTGTCAGAACAAACTTTACAATGGTTCAGACACCACCATCACTGTCAGGACTGACCCAGCAGAGGTGGCAGCACAGTGGTATACATTCAATAGGGAGTCCTTAACATTGACTCTTGGCCCCATGAAGTCTCATGGCATCAGGAGGTGATTGCCTAGTGGTCTTATCATTAGACTGTGAGTCTAGGGACCCTGGTAATGTTCTGGGGATCGGGGTTCAAAACCTTCCTGGCAGATGGTGAAATTTGAATTCAATGACAAATCTGGAATTAAGAGTCTAATGGTGACCATGAAGCCATTGTCATGGTTAAAATTAAAACACCTGGTTCACGAATGTCCTTTAGAGAAGGAAACTGTCATCCTTACCTGGTCTGGCCTGTATATTATTCCAGACCTACAGCAATGTGCTTGACTCTTGACTGCCTTCTGGGCAATTAAGGATAGGCATTAAAATGCTGACCTTGCCAGCGATGCCTAAATCCCATGAATGAATTTAAAAAGTTGAACATGGGCAAGGAAACCTCCTGCTGATTGCCAGATACTGTCCTCCCTCAGCTGATGAATCAGCACTCCCCCATGTTGAACAACACTTAGAGAAAACACTAAGGGTGGCAAGGGTGCAAAATGTACTCTTAAGTGTCCACCACCAAGAGTGGCTCAGCAGCAGCATTGCTGATCGAGCTGGTTGGGTCCTAAAGGACATAGTTGCTAGACTGGTCTGCAGCAGCTGGTGAAGGAACCAACAGGAGGGAAAAACATACTTGACCTCATCCTTACTAATCTGCCACCTGCAGGTGCATTTCTCATTGACGGTATCAGTAAGAGTGATCACTTCACAGTCCTTGCGGAGATGAAGAACTGTGTTCACATTGAGTGTACCCTCCACCATGTTGTGTGGGACTATGACTGTGCTAAATTTAGCAACTCAAGACAGGGCATACATGAGGCACTGTGGGCCATTAACAGCAGCAGAATTGTACTTCAATATAATCTGCAACTTCATGGCCCGGCATTTTCCCCGCTCAGCCACAATCAAGCCAGGGGATCAACCTTTGTTAAATGGACAGTGCAGGAGGGCATGCCAAGAACAGCACCAGGCATAGCTAGAAATAAGGTGTCAACCTTGTGAAGATACAAAACAGTTTACTTGCATGCCGAACAGCATAAGGAGTAAAGGGATAGATAGACACCAAAACTGAAATTGCTGGAAAAGCTCAGCAGATGCACTGGATACTGCAGTTCTGAGGAAAGGTTACTGGGCCCAAAACATTAACTCTGCATTTTTCTTCACAGATGCTGCCAGACCTGCTGAGTTTTTCCAGCAACTTCTGTTTTTGTTCCTGATTTACAGCATCTGCAGTTTTTTCGGTTTTTAAGGGATTGACAGAGTTAAGCAATCCCACAACTAAGTTACATAATCCTGCCACACCCAGTCATGAATGGTGGTGGACAATTAAACAACTCACTGGAGGAGGAGACTCCAAAAATATTCCCATTCTCAATGATGAAGAGCCCAGTACATCAGTGCAAAAGATAAGGCTGAAGCATTCGCAGCAATCTTCAGCTAAAAGTGCCGAGCGGATGATCTGTCTCGGCCTCCTCCAGTGGTCCCCAGCATTACAGATACCAGTCTTCAGCCAATTCGATTCACTCCACGTGATATCAAGAAACGGTTGGAGACACTGGGTACTGCAAAGGCTACAGGCTCTGACAACATTCCGGCAATAGTACTGAAGACTTGTGCTCCATAATTTGCTGTTCCCCTAGCCACGCTGTTTCAATACAGTTACAACACTGATATCTTTCCGACAATGTGGAAAATTGCCCTGTGCTTAAAAATCAACTTCAACTCAGCCAATTACCGCCCCATCAGTCTACTCTCAATCATCAGTAAAGTGATGGAAGGTGTCATCATCAGTGCTATCAAGGAGCACCTGCTCAGCAATAACCTGCTCAGTGACGCCCAGTTTGGGTTCTGCCAGAGCCACTCAGCTCCTGATCTCATTACAGCCTTGGTTCAAACATGGACAAAAGAGCTGAATTCCAGAGGTGAGGTGAGAGTCACAGCCCTTGATATCAAGGCTGCATTCAACTGAGTGTGGCATCAAAGAGCCCTAACAAAACTGGAATCAATGAGAATCAGGGGACAAGCTCGCCACTGGTTGGAGTCATACCTGGCACATAGGAAGATGGCTGTCACATAAGAAGAAGTTCAGTCATCTCAGCTCCAGAACATCTCTGCAGGAGTTCTTCAGGATAGTGTCCTAGTGCAATCAAATTCAGCTACTTCATCAATGACCTTCCCTCCATCATAAGGTCAGAAGTGGGGATGTTCACCATTGATTGCACAATGTGCAGCACCATTCACAATTCTTCAGATACCGGAGCAGCATCCATGTTCAAATGCAACAAGATCTGGACAATATCCAAGCTTAATGTTCTGGGTGGGATGCTCCAAGGGTCAGTGTGGACTTGTTGGGCTGAAGGGCCTGTTTCCACACTGTAGGAATTCTATGATTCTATGATAATGTGACAAGTGGCAAGTAACATTCATACCACACAAATGCTGGGCAATGATCGTCTCCTGTAAAAGACAATTTAACCACTATCTTCTCATATTCAATGATATTATCATTACTGAATTCCCCAGTTATCAACATCCTAGAGGTTATCATTGATCAGAAACTCAACTGGACTCGCCATATAAATTTGGCTACAAGAGTAGGTCAGAGACTAGGAATACTACTGCCAGTAACTCACCGCCTGACTTCCCAAAGACTGTTTATTGCCAACAAGGCACAAGACAGAAGTGTGATGGAATACTCCCCACTGGCTTGGTGCAAGCAGCTTCAACAAAACTTAAGAAGCATGACACCATCCAGGACAAAGCAGCACTCTTGATTGGCACCATATTCACAAACACCCGCTCCCTCCATTATCGACACTCAGTAGTAGCAATGTGTACTATCTACAAGATGCACTGTGGAAATTCATTCAAGACCCATAAAAAGTACCTTCCAAACCCATGACCACTGCCATCTAGAAGGACAAGGTCAGTGGATACATGGGAACACCACCCCTTGCAAGTTCCCCTCTAAGCCACTCACTATGCTAACTTGGTAATATATCTCCGTTCCTTTACTGTAGCTGGGTCAAAATTCCAGAATTCCTTCCCTAAGGGCAGCATGGGTCTACCTACAGCTCATGGACTGCAGCGGTTCAAGAAGGCAGCTCACCACCACCTTCTCAAACTCAACCAGGGATGGGCAATCAATGCTGGCCAGCTAGTGATGCCCATGTCACACAAGAGAATAAAAAATAAGTGCTTCAAGAATCTGTTGGAATTCAGGGATTTACCAAAAGACTTCCCAAGACTGTATTCAAGTGGTTGAATGTTCTACCTGCAATGTTGTGGTGAAGTGGAAGGATGTACGAAAGGCCTGCGTCGAAGGAGCTGAGTCTTCAAGATCCTTGCCTGCAGACTGTTGTTAGATTAGAGAAATGAAATATCCTGGACATATCCATTGTTTAGAAGGAAGATGTTGAAATACATGCATTGGAGGATGGAGAGCCAGTGCTGATGCACAGTGATGGCAAAATGTGATTTTATTCTGGAAAAGGTGTTTACAGAAGACCTTGGAGCACTAGTTGGATAACACAAACATTAGTTTCTACCATTTCCTTCTCAATCCTTTCTCTGTCCAGTATCCAAAACCGCCCACAGGCAAAGAATCCAGCTTTTAAATGCAAAGTCCACTGAGTATCACTTGCTCCCAATAAATTCTGGTGCTGTTCTAGTTTACTCTGCCCTTCTAACACTGACAGTTAAATCTAGAAGTGATGATACAAGCATTTGATATAAAACCAGTTGTGAAGTGACTGAAGTTGGAGACAGGAAATGTTGCATAAGACAATGGAAGACTTAAAGGATCTGAAACACAACTGAGCTCAGTTTCAAACAGGATGCCAAGGCTGTAAACAGGGAAGTAGTCAATATGCGGTGGTGGTGAGATGCTAACATGAGAGCTGATTCCATGACTGCTGACTGCTTAAGAAGGAGGCCAACTATAGATCATAAAGTACTCCAGAAGTGACAATGCAGGGAAGTGTTAGAGGTATTATGGAGGTTTTCCAATAGGTAAAAATGGAACCATGGGTAAACAGCTTTGAATGATGGGAATAGATGTCAAACAATAGCTGCTTGATCACATTATATAAGGCAGAGACAGAGAGAGAGACAGCAAGAGAGACAGAGAGAATAGGGATATCACTCATCACCCCAGACTGGAATTTTCTAAAGCTATATGAATGACTGAAGTCAGAGTGAAGGAAATGCATGGAACTCACAGGAAAGAGTTTCCAAAGACTTTAGAATGTAAAAGGGTTTGAGAGAGCTTGATAGTGGTGAGGTTGAAAGGCAGTATACTTTCAGGAAGGTTATCACAAATACTTTGAATTGGAGGGGGTTAACGTCTGGGGAGCAGAAAGCATTAAGAATACCAACTAACAAATGGGCTTAAGAAAGGGATTAGGTTTTTGGATGACCTTGAAACAGAGATCGTCACCGACATTAGAATACTCCATTATTGGCTTACTCCCACTCCCATATACAAGTCCCCTCTCTTCCACTTTGAGGCGATGTTGGCAAGATGGTACTGTCGCTGAACTAGATATGAAGCCCTACACTTGTTCCATTGAAGCCAGCTCTCCTCCACTTGATTATTTTTACTCCAGATTGTCCTTTGTTCTTTCCCACCATCATCCTAAACCTTACAGAGAGTGCTGGTGAGAAGCGACCAAGGAGGATTCTGGCACAGTCACCAAGACTGATAATTTCGAGTAGCAGCCTTACCATGATCAACAGCTGGGAACTGGAACCACATAGACCAGAGGGAGGAGACAGTGCCTGGAGCAGGTAAAAACTCAAGCATGGAGCATTTTAGACCTAGCTTCAAGTAGCAGCCTTACCTAGATCCATTAAATGGAGAGTATAGTGGGAGCTGCACTTTGTGACATTACAAGCTCAAAAGAGACATTTTGGACAGAAGGGTTCCTGATTGGTAAGTAATGGTCAGGTGGTTCTTTTTTTTATCTCTTATCTTCAAATTCCATTCACCTTTCCATATCCATAAGGTTTTAGAATATGCTATTGGTAGAGTAGTACAAAACTGGGATTTAGAGTAGCATCTAGACTGTCATTACAGAATAACGTATTTAGTATTTACTATTCCTTAGTGAGAAGTAGGGACCATCTAGTGAGCTGTAAATTAATTCAATAGACATTTATTTTTAATTAAATTGTTGATAGAGGGTCAGTCAGCGATATTTAGTGGGGAAGTATGCTTCTGCTGTGGAATGTGGGAACTCAGATGACTCAAAGGTTTCTAATAATGCAGGAAAGTGTGCCCAGTTGTAGCTGGACTGCATGGATTGGTTGGAGAGGCAGCTAGACATATTTAGGAGCATGCAAGAAGCAGAAAGTATCATAGACAGGAGACGTGATCACAACCCAAGGCTCAGACAGGTGGGTGACTGCGAGAAGACTCGGACAGTCATTGCAGAAGTCCCCTGTGTCCATCCCCTTCTCTCTAACAAATACACCATTTTGGATACTGTTGAAGGGGGAAGAAGATGACCTGTTGGTGGGGGCGGTGATAGTACCAGCCAGGACAGTTGCACCACAGCTGGCTCTGTTGTACAGCAGGGAGGGTCAAAGTACAGTAGTACAGTAGCAATAGGGGACTCTATAATCAGGGGCACAGATAGGTGTTTCTGTGGCTGCAAGAGAAACTCCAAGATGGTATGTTGCCTCCCTCGTGCCAGGGTCAAGGATGTCTGAGTGGGTACAGGACATTCTCAAAAGGAGGGGTGAGCAGTCAGAGGTTGTGGTATAGATTGGTACTAACAACTTCTGCAGGAAGTGTGATGAGATCCTACAAAGGGCATTCAAGGAGTTAGGTAGGAAGTTGAAAAGCAGGATCTCTAGTGTTGTAATCTAGGGATTACTCCCTGTGCCAAGTGCCAGTGAGGCTGGGAACAGGAAGGCCGTACAGTTAAATACATGGTTAAAGAGCTAATGTAGGAGGGAGGGCTTCGATATGTGAATCGTTGGGATGTCTTCTAGAGTTGGTGGGACCTGTACAAGAAGGGTTGCTGCTAAACCAGAGGGGCACCAATATCCTGGCAGGGAGGTTTGCTAGTGCCACTTGGGAGGGTTTAAAGTGTGGCAGAGGTTTTGGATCCAGAGCAATAGGTCAGCAAGTGAAATGATCAAGGAGGAATCAGAGACCAAGGCCAGTAATACTAAGAGGAGAAAAGACAGGGAGAAGCTACTGAACATGGCAGGATTGGTGGTTTGAAGTGCATTTGTTTTAACATAAGGAGTATGACAGGTAAGGCAGATGAACAGAGCTTGAATTAATACAAGTAACCATCATATTGTAGCTATAACAGAGACTTGGTTGCAGGAGCAACAAGATTGGCAGTTTAATACTCTAGGATTTAGATGTTTCAAGTGAGATAGATAGGGATGTAAAAGAGGTGTTGGAGTTACATTACTGGTTAGGGAGAAAATCACAGCCTCCCAACAGCCAGCAGGAAGTAGAGGGACAGATCTGTGGACCGACTATGGAAAAATGCAAAAACAACGGTGTTGTTGTAGTGGGAGATTTGAACTTCCCCTATACTGACTGGGACTCCCTTAGCTCCAGGGGCTTGGATGGGGTGCGATGGTGAGGTTGGGGGAATAGGAAAAGGACTTTGTTAGGTACATCCAGAGAGTTTCTCGAAGCAGTATATAAATAGTCCAACTAGGGAAGGGGCTATACTAGACGTGGTATTGGGGAATGAGCCCAGATAAGTGATTGAAGTTTCAGTGGGGGAGCATTTCAAGTACAGTAAAAATAATTCCGTAAGTTTTACGTTACTTATGGATAAGGATAAGAATAGTCCTTGGATGAAAATACGAAACTGGAGGAAGGCTAACTACCACAATATTAGGCAGAAACTGAGGAATGTAGATTGGGGGCGGCTGTTTGAGGGTAAATCCACACCCTGCACGTGGAAATCTTTTAAAGGGAAGTTGATTAGAGCTCTAGACCAGCATGTTCCTGTGAAAGTGAAGGATAAGGATGGTAAGATTTGGGAACCTTGGATGACAAAAGAAATTGTGAGCTTAGTCAAAAAGAGAAAGGAGGTATATGTAAGTTTTAGGAAACTGAAGATAAACAGATCCCTAGAAGAATATAAAGAAACTGAGAAAGAGCTTAAAGAAGAAGTTTGGAGGGCTAAAAAGGCAATGAAATGACCTTGGCAAACAGGATTAAGGAAAAATCCCAAAGCGTTTTATCCATATATAAGGAGCAAAAGGCTAGCTAGTGAAAGGGGTATAGCAATTCAAAGACAAAGGAGGGAATTTGTGAACAGAGTCAGAGGGTATATGTGAGGTCCTTCACAAATACTTTGCATCAGTATTCACAAAGGAGAAGGACATGGTGGGTGGTGAGTCTAGAGAGGATTATGTTGATATTTTAGGTCACGCCAATACAAAAAAATGGAGGATGAGTTGGGTGTTTAGAAAAGCATTAGGACAGACAAATTCCCAGGACCTGATGGAATCTATCCTAGAATGCTTAGGGACGCAATAGAAAAAAATTGCTGGGGCCGATAACAAAATCTTTGTATCCTCTTTGGTCACAAGACAGGTCCATGAGGACTGGATAGTAGCCAGTTTTGCTCCTTTGTTGAAGAGTGGCAACAGGGATAATCCAGGAAATTGCAAGTCGGTGAACCATACATCAGTGATAGAGAAATTATTTAAGAAGATTCTTAATGACAGGATTTATTCACAATTGGAAAAATATGGACTTATTAGCAGCAGGCAGCATGGCACTGTACGAATGAGGCCATGTCTCACAAACTTGATTGAGTTTTTTGAAGAAGTGACAAAGTTGATTGAAGAGGTCACTGTGATGGATGTCATCTGCATGGATTTTAGCAAGACCTTTGATGACGCCCCTCATGGCAGGCTGATAAAGAAGGTATCAGATGGGATCACATGGGACCCATGGTAAACTGGTAAAATACAGAACTAGCTTAATCACAGAAGACCGGGAGCAGCGATGGAAGGGTGTTTTTCTGACTGGAGATCTGTGACCAGTGGTGTTCTGTAGGAATCACTGCTGGGACCACTGTATAAATTTTCAGATGACACAAAGATTGTGGGAGCTGCAGATAGTGAGGAGGATTGCCAGAGAAAACAGCAAGATATAAATAGGCTGGAGACTTAGGCAGATGGAATTTATTTTGGACAAATTGAGAGGTGACCATTCTGGAAGGTCTAATGCAGGAGGGAAGTACACAGTAAATGGCAGAACCCTTAGAAGCATCAACACACAGAGGGATCTAGACATGCAACTCTACAATTTCTTGGAAGTGGCAACACAAATGGATAAGGTAGTCAAGAGGTGCATGGTATGCGTGCCTTCATTGGTTGAGGCACAAAGAATAAAAATTGGCAAGTCATGTTGCAGCTGTACAAAACTTTATTTGGGCCACGTTTGGAATATTGTGTACAGTTCTGGTAGCCACATTACCAGAAGGATGTGGAGGCTTTGGAAGAGGGTACAGAAATGGTTTATCATGATGTTGCCTGTTTGGAGGGTATTAATTATGAGGAGAGATTGGACAAACTTGGTTTGTTTTCACTTGAACATCAAAGTATGAGGGGGGGTGGGGGGTTGGGGTGGTGGAGGGGGTGACCTGATATAAGTTTACAAAATTATGACACGCATGGATAGAATTGATAGTTAGTATTTTTTTCCTAGGGTAGAAATGTCAATTTCTGGGGTACATACGTTTAAGGTAAAAGGGGGTAAGTTTAAAGGAGATGTGAGATGCAAGTTGTTTTGCTAAGTGCCTGGAGTGCACTGATAGAGCTGGGTAGAAGCAGATACAATAACAATATTTTAGAGGCATCTTGACAGATAGATGAATCGGCAGGGAATAGAGGGATTTGGACCATGTAGCAACAAAGGTTTTTAATTCAGAAAGGCATCATGGGGTGGTGTGCAGACTTGGTCTGCCAAAGGGCTTGTTCCTGTGCTGTAATGCTCCTTGTTTTTAAGGTATGGTGATCACTGTTACCATAACGCTCCTCTCCTGTCTCTTGCTCGAGTTGGCCCACATCATTCCCAAGGACCAAGTCCAGCAGTATCTTCTTTCTTGTCGGACTGGACACATGCTGCTGTAAGAAATTCTCCTGAGCACAATCCAGGAATAGTTAGTCCTCACTGTCTGATAGTGGTAGTCTGTTACACTACCACTATTCCTGACTGTATTCAGGCAATTACCCATCTCCCAATATAACTACTCTATGATATTTGCACCTCTCTGTAATTTCTTTGAGATTTGTTCCTCTGCACCCTTCCCAATGGTTGGTAGTTAATAGACTAGACCAAGCAATATAATCCTTTTTGCTCTACAGTTTGAGTCAAATTGATTCTGTTCTTGTACGCTGTTGAACACCCTCTTTCTGCAGCATTACAATGCTCTCCTCAAGCAATACTGACACCACTCTTTCTGTTTCTCCTAGTTTTTATGAACCCTTTATGACTGTTGAACACATAATCCTGCCCTTCCTTGACCCATGTCTCTGTTATAGCCACAACATCATAATCTCTCACAGCAATCTGAACTTGTGACTCACCAATCTTATTGACTGTACTCCATGCATTCACAAACATATAGTTTAACCCTGATTTAGACTCCATTTCTTTCTTCCTTTCTACAACTACTAACTTCCTATTCTCTACTCTTATCCTATCAATCTATCCCAGTATATTTTGGAAGTTGGTTTTCTTCTTTAATATATTTTCCTAGTTCCCACACACCCCTGTCAAGTTAGTTTGGAGTCCACCAGTGCGCCAAAGGCAGTGTTATCCCCAGCAAAATCAGACTGTTATAAGATATTATCAGTATGCCAGCTGGTTAGCGTTTAGTTTTTAAAGCCATTAACTTGTGTGCACTTGGAATCCTAGCTGTCATTTCCTCTCCAGAACTCAAGGGTGGTTGAGGCTAATTGTGTCCTGCCATTCCTGGTAGAGTTGAACTAAGAGTCAAAACAAAGTTTTGACCATCCTTTTCTATCTGACCACAAATCTGATGCACTCTGACTTAAGAGGAATTTAACTAAGCTGCTATCTTCAACAAGTTGAAGTTTAAGATGGTCATATGATTAAATATTGTGTGATCAAGTGCCGTGAGACCAGTTGTTCAACTTAATTGGCGATCCTTCTGACCAAGGAGAACTCAGTGTCACACTCTCTGTTTCATTTTCTGCGTAAATGTGTTTTTTATCCCAATGCTATATGAGTTGCTAGAGTTAAAGATGTCTCAAAACATTTGAAGCATATTGTCAAAGGGGAGACAGAGAAGCCAGAAGTTGTTGTACACATTGGTAGGAATGACATAGTTAAGGAAAGGGTCAAGGCTTTGCAGACTGAATATAAGAGGTTAGGTAGAAGGTTAAAAAACAGAACATCAAAAGTAGTAATTTCTAGTTTACTTCCAGTGCCAAGTTCTAATGAGGGAAGGAATAAAACGATAGGGCAGATAAATCTATGGCTGAAGAGGTGATGCAATGTGCAATTCTTGAATCATTGAGATCACTTCTGGGACAGAAAAGACCTGTTCAAAAAGGATGAGTTTCACCTGAACTGGAAAGGGACCAATATCCTGGTGGGAAGATTTGCTAATTTTATTTCAGGAGCCTATGAACTTGTAGAGGGCTGGTTCCTAAGTAACAATGAAAATAGAAAGAAAGATGAGGATAGTTCTGAATCTGAAAAGAGCGAGTTAATTTGAACAGGCAGACAAGAGCAAGTCAGACACCAAAGTAACCCTGAAGAATTAATCTGCATTTATTTCAATGCAAGGTGTCTTACAGGTAAGGCTGACGAACTCAGGGCATGTATGGGAACATGGGACTGGGATATCATAGCTATTACAGGAACCTGGCTGAGGGAGGGATAGGACTGGCACCTCAATGTTCCGGGGTTTAGATGCTGTAGGAAGGATAGAAATAGAGACAAGAGAGGAGGGGGAGAGATATTTTTCATTAAGGAAAGCATTACTACTGTAATTAGAGAGCATATTTCTGAGGGATCGTCCAGTGAAAATATATATGCTGAAATTAGAAATAAGAAAGGGATGATCACCTTGTTGGGGTTGCACTGTAGACTCCCTAATAGAGCGAAACTGAGAAGCAAATGTGTGGGGAGATCTCAAAAATACGTAAGAATAATAAGGTTGTAATAGAAGACGACTTAAATTTTCCAAACATTGACTGGTACTGCCATTGTATTAAAGGTTTGGATGGTGAAGAATTTGTTAAATGTGTTCATGAAAATTTCTTTATCAATATGTAAATGGTCCTACCAGAGAAGGAGAAAAACTTGACCTTCTCTTGGGAAATAAGGCAAGGCAAGTGACTGAAATGTTAATTGGGGAACACTTAGGGACTAGTGATCATAATACTATTAGTTTAAAAATAGTTATGGAAAAGGATAAGTTTTCCATTAAAGTTACAGTTCTTAATTGGAGTAAGGAAAATTATAAGGGTATGAAACAAGAACTTTCAAAAGTTGATTGGCGTGGACTGTTTCCAGATAAATGATGTCTGATAATTGGGAGGCCTTCAAAAGTGTGATAATAGGAGCTTGGAACATTATGTTCCTGTCAGAGTGAAAGGCAAGACTAATAAGATTAGGAACAATAATGAATAAAGATATTGAAGTTCTTGTGAAGAATAAAAAGAATCATATATTAGATTTAGACAATTGAGATCAATTGAATCCCTTGAAGAGTATAAAGAGTGTAGGGGCATTCTTAAGAAGGAAATTGCGAAAGTATAAAGGGGATATAAGATAGCCTTGGCAGATAAGGTTAAAGATAATAAGGTTAAAGATTCTACAAATACGTTAAGAGTAAGAGAGCAACTGGAGAGAGAGTAGGATTCCTTAAAGCTCAACAAGCTTGTCTTTGTTTGAACTTCAGGTATTTGGAGAGATGTTAAATGAATATTTTGCATCTGTTTTTACTGTTGAGAAAGAAATGGAAGCTAGAGAACTCAGGAAATAAATGTTGATGTTTTGAAAACAGTTCACACAACAGAAAATGAGGTGCTGGAGGTCTTAGAAAACATTAAAGTAGATAAATCTCCAGGACCTGATCAAATATATCCCAGGATGTTATGAAAAGTTAGGGAGGAAATTGCAGAGGGCCAGCAGAAATATTTGTATCATTTTTAAACACAGGTGAAGTGCTGAAGGAGTGGAGAGTAACTAATGTTGTGCCATTGTTTAACAAAGGCTGTAAGGAGAAGCCTGGAAACTATAGACCTGTGAGTCAGACATCAGTGCTGGGTAAACTGTTGGAGGTGATTCTGAAATATAGGATTTACATGCATTTAGAGAGGCAAGGGATTATTAGGGTTAGTCAGTATGCTTTTGTGCAAGAAAAATCGTGTCTCACAAACTTGATTGAGTTTTTTTAAGGAAGTAACCAAAAAGATTGAGGGCAGAACAGTAAATGTTGGTTAACTGGACTTTAGTAAAGCCTTTGACAAGACTCTACATGGTATACTAATTAGTAAAGTTAGATCACGTGGGATTCAGGGTCAGTTTGCCAAATGGATATATAATTTGTTTTATGATAGGAGATAAAGGGTGGTGGTGAAGGATTGTTTTTCAGACTGGAGGCCTGTCACGATTGGTGTTCCTCAACGATCAGTACTGTGTTCACTTCTGTTTGTCGTTTATGTAAATTACTTTAATGAGCATATAAGAGGCATGGTTAGTAAGTTTGCAGATGACACCAAAATTTGTGGTATAGTGGACAGTGAAGAAGGTTATCTAAGAACACAAAGACATCTTGATCAATTGGGTCAGTGGGCTAAAGAGTGGCAGATGAGGTTTAATTTGGACAAATTTGTGGTATTACGTTTTGGTAAAACAAACAAAGACACAACTTGTACAATTAATGGTAGGTCTCTGGGTAGTGTTGTAGAACAAGGAGACTGAGGAGTTCAAGAACATAATTCTTTGATATTTGCATCACAAGTAGACAGGGTGGTTAAGAAAGCGTTTAGCATACTTGCCTTCATTGCTCAGACCTTTGAGTGTGGGAGTTGGGACGTCATATTGAGGTTATACAGGACATTGGTGAGGCCTCTTCTGGAGTACTGTGTCCAGTTCTGGTCGCCCTGTTACAGGAAGGATATTAATAAACTGGAGAGGGTGCAGAAAAGACTTACCAGGACATTGCCGGGAATGATAAGTTTGAGATATAAGAATAAACTGGAAAGACTGGGACCTTTTTCACTTGAATGAAAGAGATTGAGGGGTAACCTTATAGAGATTTATAAAATTATGAGGGGCATGGAAAAATTGAATGACAAGGGTCTTTTTCCCTAGGGTGGGGAGTTCAAAACTAGGGGGCATTTTTTTAAGGTGAGAGGAGAAAGATTTAAAAAGGACATGAGGGGCAACTTTTTCACACAGAGAGTGGTTCGTATGTGGAATGAACTGCCAGAGAAAGTGGTGAATACAGGTACAGTTAGAACATTTAAAAGACATTTGGATATGTATGTGAATAGGAGAGGTTTGGGGAGATATGGGCCAAGCCAGGCAGGTGGGACTAGTTTCGTTTGTGAACATTGTCAGCATGGACTGGTTGGACCGAAGAGCTTGTTTCCATGCTGTATGATTCTATGATTTTATACCTTATTGGATAAAAGTGAAGCAGAGAAAACAAGCTGCAAAATATTAAAGCATTCAACATTTTTTAAAAATCAAGACGTTCGAGGATGTTATGACACACTAACACTGCACCACAAGAGCCTTTTCATTCAAGGTGAAAATTAAAACTTGCATTCATCACATCACAGGAAACATTGTAGACAAACAGGAGGCTGGAAGAACACAGCAAGCCAGGCAGCCTCTGGAGGAAAAGAGAAGTCAATATTTCAGGTACTACCCTTCTCCAGGACTTCTTCACCTCATCTGTAGTGGGATTTGAACCCATGACTTCATGAAGACTGAAGTTAAAGCCAGGACATCAAACCATTCAGTTACACTGACCCACCTCCATGCTAAGTTGGACAAGTGTTGTGCTGTTGCCACCTAGTGACACTCAGTGCAAACTTCAAGTAGGAAGCAACATATTCCAGCAATCTGAAACAAAACCAGGAAATACTGGGAAAGGTCAGCCAAAAGCATTTCACTTTGGCCCCTTATTCTTCATTGACGCTTTCTCCATTTTCGAACATCTTCCATCTCAGCTCTCATTGAAAATCCTATTTCTTTACAGCCCATCCAAATACCTTACCAATTTTCTTAATCTTGTATTTTGCACTGACCAAGACTAACATACGCTTGGCTGCAGACAGCAATTATTGAACTAACTTTATTTACACCAATCCAACAGAAGGCAATAGAATAAAATATTCAGACCTTACAACATACACTTAAAAGGACAACTGAGACGTTGAAGTGAAAATGTACATGTACGTAAGTTCCCAGAACACAGACTGATTAAAACAATGTTTAAACAGGTTGGATTGCAAACATGTTTTTAACTTCAAGCAAAGGATCTATGTGACACTGATGGAGTCAGTTTCTAAGCTTTATTGTGTATCTGAATACGTCAAATCTCTGTACAACAACTCCAACCTACTCCTTCTCATCTCAGTTGTTTTTAACCATAGCTTTCTGACCAGTACTGAGCTCTCTATGTTTCCAGTCCTGAAGAAGGGTCATACCTGAAACGTTGACTTCTCCTTTCCTCCAGATGCTGCGTGGCTTGCTATGTTCTTCCAGCCTCCTGTTTCTCTCTCCATGTTTCATAACAGGCGTATCATGACTCATTTTCACTTTGTCTTGCTTTTCTCTTTATTTTAACTGATGTCAGTTTTTAAGTTTCAAACCCTGTCCCAAAAGTGTGTTTAAGCAGTAACTTTTAAGGTGAACAGTCTATTGTCGGCTATGGGGTTATTTTGTAAGCAAACAGAAAATTTTCTATTGAGAAATTTGGAAAATACTGCCTAGTTTGTTATTTAGCAAATTGTTCTGAAAAGACCACTTCTTTCTGTAGCACCATTCGGTGATATGGTGATAGGAAAGTGTGCTTGATACCATTCTGAATCAGAAATATTTCAAATTCATCAGGCGTAAACTGGGAACTATTATCTAACAGCAATCTATCTGGCAGCTCATTAATTGCAAATCAGCCTTTCGAAACTGCAATGATTTTTGCAGATGTGGCGTGGACTCTACAATTATCATCTTGCTATAACTATCAACCAAGACAAGGTCCTCTTTCTTTTACACTTCAAATAAATCAACAGGTACTTGTTTCCATGGGTTTCTTGTATTTGACCACATTCTTTGTAATATATTTAGCTCTTTACTTCCTGCTTCTAACAGTGCATAAGGCACTGGCTTCATCTTAGAAAATGTCAGCTGTACATTGTCCTCGATATTGGCTTCAGCTTTATTATTTGGTCTTCTTTACTCAAAGATCACTTTGTGCTCCCTTAACATGTAATCGATTTCAAACGTATTCTTGCTGATTCCTACTGTAAATAACTTGGTTCAATTTAAACATGTTGTTCTAAACTAATTCTCTCCCACCAGGGAGACTTTGTTCCAGTCCATCACCATTTTTCACCCTCACGCTAACTTCATCTAACACTGGAACATTGTCATTACAATAATGCATCAGTTTCACTTCAGTTTGTGTAAGGGAATTTGACTTCAGGGCCTCTTGTATTTTTATTCCCAGATAATAGACACTGCCGCAGCAGTGATGCATGTAAACTATGAGTGTTCTGTGTTTACCTTTACTTTGTTGCAGGAATTATATCTTTCACCTTTGCCCTCTCTGTGCTGTTACCTTGTTCTGACTGGGTACAACTTTTAATCTCCTTCAGTGATAATGTCAGCTTCTGTTCCCTTGTCTGTTGTCTGGACTTCAGAGAATTTCCAGACTCCTGAACTAGCTTTAGATCTACGGCAAATGCTACTTGGCGTATGGCTGTGAACTGAAACCTTAACACAGCCTGGAGCGTTGCTGTTTCCTCCTGCATGTTGTCTGGATGGGACTGACTTTGTCACAGGCAGAACATTGCGACTGGAAATAGAGCACTTAACTGGTTGGTGGCTACCATAGCAACGGCAGCATCGAGCTTTCTGACTCTGAGACTGAGAACCTTGCTGGTGTAGCCTGGGTCCTGTTACATCTTCACCGCTGCCTTGGAAAAAGAACTCCATTGCAAACAGCAACTACAGTCAGGTTCTGCTATAAATGCGTGTTCCAGCAACACAAATTGGCTATACCACGACTGACGAATAGGAGAGCGCTATTTCTAAAACGCCAACTTGTGTGTTGGCTATAACCCGATTCCATCCATGCATGGAGGAGTACGCGTTGACATCACATGATTGTTTTGTGGGCTTTGCGCAATGTTAGCGTTGAAACAGTCTGTGTGCCGGTATTATGTGATCGGTTTGCAGACTTTGTCGTGAAGTGCTTTCTGTGAGAGGTACAGCACCCCCTTGGAGTTTGGTTTTATTTTGAAAATTCTGCCACTTTACTTCATTATTAGAAATGAACTAAACATTTATTCAAACTATGCTATCCTTTGTGTCAGGCTTTTGAGTGATTTTTGAACAACTTTGAGTAATATTTTCTGATGGTCTGCCCCAACCCCTCTTTTCCTATAGGCACCATTATTTCTGTAACGCGATTTTCTATAACGCAATGTTGTGCAGGAACATAACTATCATGTTATAGCAGAAGTGACTTTATCACTTTCTGCCACTTTCATTGCTGTTTCTTTGCAGCTTCTCTTCCATATTAGTTTTCCGTTTTTGTTTAAAAAACTGCTTGTGGATTTTATCACTCTTCTAATCTCCCAGAAAATGTCTTTAAGGTTGATTTCTAATCTCGTGTCATGCCCACAGTGCCGAGAGTATATCTTTAATTGGAGAACATAATCTTCAACAATCTCACTTGGCAATGATTCCTTTAATGCAATGTGCCTCTCAGTGCAATTTTATTCTTAGTCATGCCATGGTAAGTCCAAGATCTTAATAATTTCAGAATAGTGTATAATACTGGGGGTCTTGTGGATAAATTGGGTAGACACCACTTGAAGAGCATCTGGCCCCCTCCCCCATGGCAAGAAAAGCATTTACTTCGTCTTACTTTTAACATCTATTTTATTTGTTTTATTTTGTTCTCTCATTTACGATTATACCAATCCTCCTTGTTAAGATTGAATTCCTCCACTGTTCCCAAATATGACTTCAGTTTTGCTGTTCAACTATGTACTGTGCTGATGCACCTGAATAAAATATGTACACGCAGCAATCATTTAAATCATTCAAACCTCATCAGTCTCAACATTTGGACTTCCAAATATGTGGCACAATGTTCTTCAGTCCTTAATTTCTTAAATGAAGTGTGAAAGAAAATTTCACCTTGGTGTTATCTTTCGGTTCTGTGTTACACTGTGTAAGACAGACACATGCTTAACTGCAGGCAGCCTTCTCAACAGTGTGGAGAATATAAGAAAACACTCAGATCTTGCAACACAAAAACACTCAACATGATGTTATAACCATGTTCCTCCCTTGGCCTTTGTAGTAAGTGATAATTCACCACCCAACATTCCCTCAATCTCACTCTCCCGAAACTATCCCTTATGGCCTCAAAACCACTATAGGATCACAGGTATGGCCATTTCTGATTATTCCCATGTTTTCCTCTCCAGCCACATCTTGTTTTTGCCCAAACACTACTTCCTCCTGTGTCTGCCCCTGGAGAAATCCCTCTGCCAATTTATTTACAACTGCATTCTCAAAATCCTAACTATCTAGCATTTTCCATTCATCACAACATTTCTGCAACTACCAAACTCTTCAACTGCACACTCACCACCCACATTTGTTACCCTTGTTCCCGTTAAGACTGTTATGGTTTCTCATCCTGACACCTTCCCTGACTCAGCCTTCAGCTTGCTCCCCTAATTCCAAGGGAGACTGATTGTGAAGGAAATGGCAGGTAACTGGTTTAGCCAGACCTGGCTGGGTCACACAAAATCCTACCAGGTGCTGCTGTTATTTCCCCAAACTGCTTACTAATGCAGGATCATCCTAGAATGCAAAATGTAACCTCTAGTTTCAGTACTCTACTTCTAAAGGTCTTCTCAAACCCCATTCCCAAATGGAGTGCCAGGCGCTCATTAATCTTTGTCAGCAAACTGAGGTTATCCAAGTAGCTATCTTTTCCCCTTCACTCTGTCCCCTAGTCCAGGTGGTTAGACGACAAGTAAAGTTTCTCCTTCCCTAGCCCTGAATTGCATTTTTCACCAGCTTCCCTTCCATCTTCCCTCATGCCCTCCCTGAGCTTAACTTGTGGAGTAGACTCACATCCAGCTTCCAAGCCTCTGATCCCATTCATCTAGTGACGTCCAACTTTCCCTCCTGGTCCTAGTGGTTTCATTATTGTTCCTCTTGCTTCTTGGGTTCTGTCCCTTTCACCTTCAAATCTGCCATTGTTCCCTCTCTCCTCAAGAAAGCAACCCTTGACCTCTCCGTCTTTTCACTGTTCAAACTTCACCATCACTTTTCTCCCCAAAGTCCTGTTGAACCTGATGCTGCCTTCTTAATTCAGAACTACCTGTTTGAATGCCTCCAATCAAACTCTACCTTCTGCCTCAGACTACAACAGTTCTTATCGTCACCAGAATGAGATCCAATGTTGCTGCAGCAAAAAGAAATGACCCCTCCTCATCATTCTTAACATGACTGCAGCCTTTGACAGAGATGATCACACCATCCTTACCCAACTGGTTGGGATTGCTTTCAACTGATTCCATTCTAATTGAATTATAGCCATCTTATCACCATTAATGCCTTCTTTCCCCATTTCCTCACCATTATCTCTCTTCTGTGAATCAATCCTTGGCACTCTCTGATTTCATATCACCATACTACGCCTTGCCAACATTATCCCAGGAGATGTCAGCTTCCACACATTCCCTGATGGCACACACAGCAACTCTTGCTTCCTCTCCTGTCTTGAAATTGCTGGATTGCCAGTCAGACATCAGCTGGAATAGCAGACAATTCCTCCAACTAAGTATTGGGAAGACTGGAGCTATTGCCTTTGTCTTCCATCACAAACTCTGCTCCCTCACCATCGATTTCATTATCTGCGCCGTTAGGATTCCAGCTATGGAACATCATCCAACTCAACCTCTGCCTGAGCTCTTGCACTGCCGAAATCCTCACCAACGCTCTTGTTAGCTATAAATTTCTGGCTGCTCTCCCACACTCTATCCTCTGTAAACCTGGGGTCATCTAAAACTCTGCTGCCTGTGGCCTAACTTGTATCGAATCTGCCTGTCATTTCCGCGCTTGCTGGCCTCCACTACCGACTGGTTAAACAGTGTCTCGATTTTAAAATTCTCATCCTTGTTCTCAAATCTCTCTATGGCCTTGCCTCTCCCAACCTCTGTCCCTTCCTTTATTCGAAAGTTCTCTGCACGCATTCCAGAGTGCCTCCACATTGAGGAGACGCCCTCTATCTGCCTCAGACGTGTTTACCTGCCCTAGTGGGGAGTCAGCGATGCAGTGCTACCGGCCCTTTCAATAGGCCTCCTGTCTCAAATAATCACCTGACTACTTGTCAACAAACATGGAGGCAACTTCTTAACTGGCCACCTCATGGAAGATAGCGCTGGGTGGCACACTGCAGAAAAAGAGGGGCAGGATTGAAAAATGGTCCTCACTTAAACTCTCCGTCGAGAACATTCTGTCTTATCACTTAGAAGAGAGTCACACAAAGATTATTAAAGGGTAAGGGAAATGAAGCCATGGACTGAGGTAGGAAACAGGAGCGATAGCTATTTCAGGCAGCAGACTTGCCCCATAGTCCAATAGTCTTTGTCCGTGCTGTGAATTCTGTTTCTACATGAAATACCTTTATCAAAAAAGTGCAAGACTGTATGTCTTAAAGTTAATAACTCACATTAAAGATGCTCCTTATGTTGAAGAGACTTTTTGATGATCTGATAAATGCTACAAACTTAACCACACCGGGTAGATTTGAATGTCTTATTCAAAGGCGTGAACAGTTTCTATCGTATTGCATCGTACTTCCAAGCCTCTCTCTACAAACAGCTTTTCTTTGGGGCAGTACAGTTGTCTCTTTTTCCTTTTTCAATGGCTCCTTCCGATCCCTGGCCTTTCTGTTTCCTTGGACGTGTAAAATATCCCACGTGTTGCCACAAAGCCGCAATTCCCTTGCTATAGTCAGACAGTGAGAACGAGAGTCAGGGCCCCTGGTTTTGTAGAATCCTGCGAGGCTCCTTAGTATCACAAGGATCACTTCAAAGTTTCCCGTTTCAGGTCATTTAGTCATCTGGGAACAACTTTCATCATTGGAAGGACCTTGTGCCAGGGCTGGAGGGTGGAAACAGGAGCACAGCTGAAGATGTGAAAGGCCTGAGACTATGGGTCTCCAGTACCAAACTCTGCTGGCTGCCAGAAAGCTCAAAGGCAGAAAGTCCATCCTGAGAAGGTTGACATTTCCAAAACCAAACTTGCCTTTGAGACCGTCAGACTTCAAGAGGATCCTGGTGTAAGCCCCCACATTGTGTGTCTTCAGATGCCCTTCCTGACTCAGAAAACTGAGGTGGAAAGCCCAGGAATCACCTCCTTCCTGAATCCAGCCACCAGCCCTGTCCTGCGGATGGTTCCGGAAATCCTCAACAAGTGCTGTTGAGAAAAAGGCCGGACACAATCTGTTCCCACCCGCTTTCTCCGGCCTTGGAATTGAGCATGCTCCAGTTCTGGGGTGGTGGTGGTGGTCGTGGTTGGGGGCGGGGGGAGTGGGGTGGTGAGGAACTCCCACAGTTGTGCTCCCCTCATGAGAAGAACACTTTCTGTGGGCTTTAGTTTAGCAGGAAAGGGGCAATGGTGATGCTGAGCAGCTACTTGCATCGAGCCCCAGTCCACAGTCAGAGGCAATCGATCATCAATTTAACAGAGACCACACAAAAGGAATGCTGCATGCCCCTTGCTAACTTGCAACCCAGTTCTTCAACTGGTGGACTGCCACCAGGGACTTTGAGAGCCATTAACTGTTGAGTTTCAGGTGCGTTTCAGGCTCTCACCCCGGTAGATTCACCCATCTCATTTCCCATGTGAAATGACAGTGGCATGAGAGGTTTTATGCAATTCTACCGTTTGAAAGGATTCCAAAGCTAAAATTGAGGGGGGGAGGATGAAGTGGGGGGAGGATGAAGGCGAGGGATGATGAGGGAGAGGTGAGGGAGGAAGGCAAGGGCGCGACTGTTCTATTGTGACACAGTCATTTCAATGATATGGAGATTTCACCAATACGTTCAACAAACATTCTTACTCGCTGCATAAGGTTAAGCAAGATTTTGATTTACTAATTTATTCAATTCTACACAGCTCAACGCTTGAAATAATAAAACAGCATAAAATCACATACTTTAAAACATCTGCTTACATTCAATTTACATAAAGTGAAATCAGTCTTTACAGTTCTGGCAAATCGTCTAGACCGACATTTCAAAACGAGGCCGAGATTAGGTCAATGTAGTTTTGCTGTCCTCGTCAGATTTCCCAAACTTGCCTCTGTCCCTTCTATCGTCTGTAATTATCCTCTGAATGTGTCTTTGATTTCTATCCATTATCTTCTCCTCATCTTTTCATATTTCTGTACTGTCTCCTAAGTCCTTTCCATTCTTTTGCCAACCCTCTATCCTCCAACCCAAATGTTTGCTTATAATCTGACTTTTGCCTAGTTTTGATTAGGAAGACATCAACCTGAAATGTTTCCTCTGCCTCTCTCTCTCTCTCTCCACAAATGGCACCAGGCCTGCTGAGCATTTCTCAAATTATCTGCTTTTATTCTGTGCTGAGAAGGTGCCGTTCTGTGTATTAGGACATGGATGTGTTTCCTTCAAATTTCTTCTGTCCTGTTGGGGTTTCATTTCAGTTGCTTGCATTGCATGAAGGATGACAGGAGCTACACTGAAACCTGTGAACCTGAGACGTCAGAGACAAAGCTGCGCCTCACCGGAGATTTATACTCTGACCAGAGTTTAGTGTTTGTTGTTCTGAAAGATCCCTGGCAATGGTCATCAACAATCATTGATTGCCTTGGAATTAAGATAAAAAAGCATCGAAATGAAGAGATCAGGGAAATCATGGAGACTGACTACAAACACAAATGCCGAAAGAAAAACAGGAAAGTTACATATTTCGCCAAGTGAATCTCCCCCACTGCCCAAGAAAACCTACCCTATAATGGAATATCTTTAGATCCAGTATCTAAAGGCAAAAAACAGTCATTGCTAGCAATTTGAAAAAGAAACAATGTTGGAAACACTCAGTGTTGTATGGGCAGAGCAGGGGCAACTCTCTAAACTGTATGAGTTGTTGCTTATATTATCCTCCTGGTGAAGGAAGTTAGAGGCCTGTATAATCTAACATGATAGAGAGAAACCACTTCCTGGACTAACAAGAAGAACCTCTTATACTTAACAAGACATACTTTAATGCATCTTAGCCATTAGTTACACTAGATATGGTAGACATAGCTACCAACTTTGAGGGGGACCGGATGGTAGAGTCCACGTGACTTCATCAGGGTGGGTAGTGCTTCAGTATTAACACTCAGTATTAATGCTCTTCGGTATTAACCCTTTCAGACTCATATACAATGTTCAGCATCAGTGAAGCAAGAAACAAAGTTAACATTTCAGGTTAAGAACTCACTGTTAGAAAGGTAGATGATTTTAAGCAAATACAAAGAAAGGATGAAGGGGAGGAAAGAACAAGAAGGGAAGTTCTCCAATAGGTTGGAAAAGCAGGGAGATTAAATTAGAGAAAAATAAAATGATGCTGCCACGCAGAAGGAGATGGAAAAAGGTCAAATAAAGAAACCAAAATTGGACCAGGTGTAGTGAGAGCCGCAACATCATTATCAATTGTTTCTGTCCAATATGGGACCACAGGATTGGAATCTGAAGACGAACTCAGTGAATTGCTCTTACAGAATGCAAACAGAGGCAAAACAACCTCTTTTTGCTCTGTAACTCCATGTCTAATGATCTGAAATTGTTCAGCTAAATATTGTCTCCATAATGTTGTGCATTATCAAAAAATTGAGGTTATCCAAAGCACTCAGTTTTTAGTTGGTGTGATTCCACATTTGGCCAGAAGATGGTGCTAGTTGTCAATAAATAGTAATTATGAGGACATTTTAAAATTCAACAGGTCTGGCAACATCTGTGAAGAAAAAAATCAGAGTTAACGTTTCGGGTCCGATGACCCTCCCTCAGCACGTTCAGGAAGGTTCACTGGACCCAAAACGTTAACTCTGATTTTTTATCTTCACAGATGCTGCCAGACCTGCTGAGCTTTTCCAGCAACTTCTGTTTTTGTTCCTGATTTACAGCATCCGCAGGTCTTTCGGTTTTTACAATTTAAAGTTCAGTCAGCTCTGCTATAACGTGTGTTCTGTCAATGCAAACTGGCTGCAACGCAACTGATGAATAGGGGGACCGCTATTTCTAAAACGCAAACTTGTGTTGGCTATAACACGATTCCATCAGTGCATGGAGGAGTACGCTTCAATATCACATGATCGCTTCATGGGCTTTGTCGTGAATATGGACAATGTCAGCGCTGAAAGAGTCTCCGCGCCAACATCACGTGATCATTTCGCAAGGCTTCATCATGAAGTGCCTTCTGTGAGAGGTACAGTACAACCTCCTACCCCATCAACCTCCTACCCCATCTAGTCATCTTGATATTTTTCAAGGTAAAATGTTACTAACTTTCATTTCATTATTAGATATGAATTAAACATTTATTCATGTTGTGCTATCCTTTGAGTTAGGCTTTTGAGTGATTTTTGAGCAATTTTGAGTGATTTTTTTTGGTGGTCTGCCCCTAACCTCACTTTTCCTGTAGCTCCATTGTTTCTATAGTGCGATTTTCTATAAGGCAATGTTGCACAGGAACGCAAATATCGTGTTATAACAGAATCAACTGTAAAGGATAACAGCCTGATGTTGCTAACATTAATGGAGAGAACAGTAATGCTTTGGGGGCTAGAACAAAGTTTTCTTTCCCTAGTCTTAATCGTAATTAAATATCGGCAAGCAATTTTGACCTTATAGAGGTTTATAAAATCCTGAGAGACATGGGGAGGGTGAAAAGCCAAGGTCTTTTCCCAGGGTAGGGGAGACCAAAATTAGAGGGCATAGGTTTAAAGTGAGAGGGGAAAGGTTTAAAAAAATTTAAACATTTAAAATTTAAAAATTTAAGGGGCAACTTTTTCATGCAGAGGGTGGTGCGTGTATGGAACGAGCTACCAGAATAAATATTAAAGGCTGGTACAATTACAACATTTAAAAGGTATCTAGATGGGTATATGAATTGAAAGAGTTTAGAGGGATGTGGGCCAAATGCTGGCAAATGGGACTAGATCGGGATGTCTCATCAGCGCAGACATTTCTGTGCTTTATGGGTCTATTTCATTCTCCCCTTGGAAAGACATTACTGCGTTGGGTTGTACCCCCTTAGTGTTGTGCTGTATTTCATGGTCAGTATGTCAGAATACCTTTAAGAGACACTGTCATGGTATCATCACTACACCATGCTTGTGATCTAAGTGTATAAAGATAACATACTCCATCCTAACTCAGATCACAAAGCATGATATTGATAAAAACATGCTGCTCAACTTAATAATTTCACAGGTACTTCTGTGCCTGTGAATTCAATAATTATATATAATAGCCAATGGAAGCATGCTGCTTTCTATCCCTTGCTACTAATCCTGACACTGCTGTGTCTGTGAACATAGCAATTATATGTAATAGCCATCTGTAATAAATATCTGTCGGATCCTTCAATACCTGGTCAATATGTTACGAGGGATAACATAAATCTGGCCACATCAGGTAAAGGTATACACTGGGGGCATAGCCCACATCACCTCACACAGTGTTTGCCCAATTTTCTATTATTTTTGTGCTGGGTTTTGAAGGAGATTTCCATTTCAAAGTGGATCCTTGACCTTGAACCAGCTGCTAAAGTGGTTGGGAGGGTTCTTATAGGTTCACATGTTGGCACTACAAGGACAAGGTTATGTTACTGCAGATAAAACAACATAATATGCATTTAAAAGAAAAGATATTGCTAATAATTATTTGCTCAGCTTCACTTTTCAAGGTTAGGGTAATTGTGGTAGCGAATAGTTTTGATGTCATCTGCACTATTCTCATTAGGATAGGTGTGATATCACTGAATGATTGCTCAAAGTGAACGTCAATGCTCCAGAGACCATGGCCTGTTGTCACTATTGCTTGTGGGTTGCCAAGGGACCACTTATATTGAATAATTCATTTCCTTCACATCTAATAACTGAACACTGACACCAAATCCAATAAGCTCGGCTCGTGAATGAGTTTGATCATGTTGGATGGCAGACATTTTGGATTTTGAGCTCGATTCTGTAACTACAGTCCAGTCGCTTTCATTGAATGCCTGGCCTCCAGGGGGAGACTTTCTAGAAAACAAACCTCTCAGACTAGTGAAGGTGAAGCCACTAATAAAGACCAAATGCAGCCACTTTGGACAGTGGGTTATATTCCCCTCTCCTCCACTAACTGTTCATTGTGCTGTGTTGTGCAGGCAGCCTCCTCAATCAGGTGCGTGGACAAAGGAGAGTTAAAGTGGGTTTCTCTAGGTGTCACTGTCCGGGAACAGTTCAGTCCATCTTGACGTGTCAATGAAAATGGAACAAGACCCATGATAAAGCCAGGGACGCGGCAGGGAACCTTCGACAGTCCACACGTCCTTGGCACAATCATACACCTCCAACTCCACACTATAGTCTCCTTCCATCCCTTTCCAGTGACCACCGGTAACATAGATCTTCCCAGCAATCACCACCATGCCCCCATTCTCATGGAGCTTATGCAGCAACTGGACCTGAAAAAGAGGACAGCAGAACAATTACCCATCAATCTATTGGATTGTGGGACATCAGTGCAATGGATCATGGGATGTCAGTTGCAATATAATGAATGATGGGATACCAGTCCAAAGAATGAGATCCATGACATCCATCCATGAGATGGAATCACGGTGTATCAGGACTATGCTACCCACATCACAAGCTTATCAGTGGTGGTGTGACTCTTCATCAATAAAGAGCATTAGTACATACAATCAGATTACAAAAACAACCCATGAGTATATTTTTTGGCTGTGGAGCACCTACATTTTGAGGGTACATTGTCAGAGAAAATGCAACCTAGAAGGATCTAGGCCAAGAGATACACAGGAACACACCCACTTGCAAGATCCCTTCCAAACCACACACCATCCTAACTTATACTAATTCTCCATTCCTTCACTGTTCTTGGGTTAAAATCCTGGAAGCCCCTCTCTACCAGCATTGTGAGTAATCCTACACCACATGGCCTGCAGAGATTAAAGAAGGCAGCTTACCACCTTCTCAAGGACAACTAATGTTGACCTTTCCAGTGAGGCACACATCCCAAAAACACATTTTAGAAAGGAACTTTGCCAGTTGGCAAAACTGAGCTTTTGATTTATCGGAGAACAAGTCTTGAAAATGGTTTTAGCCATTGAAAACCCTTATAACTATCAGTAAAATTTGTTCCTGTTTTGAAAATGGAAATCAAGACCAAAGCAGCAAGGATAGCCTTATGTTGAATGTGCAAATGGGCAAAATGAATCTCTTGTAGTAATTTGCAAGCAAATTACATTCAAACTGCTGTAGTAAAAGTTTGGAGGAAACAGGTTAATATTCACTCAGGTAGATGTCACAGCAAAGACTCCCATGCCGTTGGTGAAGAACCTGCCAACACTGATCAAAAACATCTCCAGTGAGGGTTCTTAGCTAGTAGTACCGACTTGGAAAAAGTTCGTTATCACAGAGGAGATAGTGGTGTAGTGGAACTATCACTAGATCAGAGGCCCAAACTAATACTCTGGCGATACAGTTTCAAATCCAATACAACAGCAGCTGGTAGAATTTAAATTCAAGTGATAAAATCTGGAATTGAAAAGCTGGTCTCAGGGATGGTGCAGCCATGAAATCACCATAGCTTGACATGAAAACATGCCTCGTTCACGAATGCCCTTTAGAGAGAGAAATTTGCCATCCTTACCTGATGGGCCCACAAGTGACTCCAGACTCTTAGTTGTGTGGTTTACCCTTGACTAATCACTGAAATAACCTGAGCAAGAGACTCAGTTAAAGGGCAATTAGGGATGGGCTAGTGGGTGCCCACATCCCATGAAAGATAAAGGGAAAGGAATTTGTCTTGTTTGAATATTTCCTCATGCTAATATCTTTGGTGGTTTGGTGCCAAATTCTGTTTGATCACACTCACTTGTACACCTCGGAATGTTTTAGGACACTAAAGACACTTGAAAAAATGTACACATTGTTCTGTCTGAGCTACTATGCGTGAAAGGTATAGATAAAGGGTATAATAGCTACTATTAGCTAGAGTTCATCATCAATAATGGAATCTGGCTGCAATATCTTGCTGCACTTTGCACTCATGTGGGTAACAATCTGCATCTGTCAAAAGCACCCATAAGCTGGTCATGATATTTATACAACAGGGGTAGAGGGACCATTACTTTGTTTATATTTACACGAATAAAACACAAAAAGGTAGGTAAATCACATTGGTGAACCAGTATGGTTTGCAGCAGGTTTGAGATGAGTAACGCACCTCCTGACCTCCCTCCCCTAAAAGCCTATCCACCATTTACGGGGCATAGGTCAGGAGTGTGAAGCAATACTCCCCACTTACCTGGCTGGGTGCATATCCAATAACTCTCAAGAAGCTTGACACCATGCAAGACAAAACAGCCTGCTTGATTGGCATCACAAAAATCCACTCCCTCCACCACTATGCTCAGTAGCAGCAGCGTATATTATCTACGAGATGCACTGCAGAAAATGACCAAGCCTCCTTAGACAGAACCTTACAAACCATGACCACTTCCATCTAGAAGGACAAGGGCAGCAGATATGTTGGAACAGCACCACCTCCAAG
The DNA here is from genome assembly GCF_021869965.1 of Rhincodon typus. Taxonomy (NCBI): domain Eukaryota; kingdom Metazoa; phylum Chordata; class Chondrichthyes; order Orectolobiformes; family Rhincodontidae; genus Rhincodon; species Rhincodon typus. The sequence goes on along the minus strand of NC_063344.1, from coordinate 62,094,237 downwards.
CCACTCACCATCCTGGCTTGGACATATATTGCTGTTACTTAACTGCCACTGGGTCAAAATCCTGGAATTCCCTCCTAAGGTTATGACGGGTCTAACTTCAGCACATAGACTGCAGAGGTTCAAGAAGGCAGCTCACCACCACCTTCTCAAGGGCAACTAGGGATGGGCAATAAATGCTGACCAGCCAGCAACACCCACATCCCATGAATAAAGGGAAAACAGTTGGTTACTGTTAACTGCTTGGAATTTCCACCGAGACCAATCCAATCTCATCCCACCTTTCTTTCTGATCAAGTGACAATGATCAGAGAGAGATTAGGAGAAGTTTCCTCAAGGTCGGTTGTTCAATCTGGAAATGCTTAGCCATGTGGCGTGGTTCAGGTGAAAAGATCCTACATTTCAAAGGAAGAGCTGGTGAATTACTGAAGTACAGCAAGTTGAATGGCCATGAGGAGAGAGCAGGGAATGTGGATTTGTAATGGGGGTTCACCCTTGTACAAACAAGAGCCAAACCTTCCTCTGCCTTATCAACAGTTATGACATCGGTCCCAGCTGCTCCACTCCTACCTTCTGCCACATGTTGGCCTCAGAATCATATGCGTAGACTTTCTTTGTGTTGTCTCCGATTAAGTAAATCACAGCATCTACAGAAACACAGCACGGAGCTGAAAGGTACTTGGGAATGAATGGAGAGGCAATAACACTCCAGTTATCTGCAGAAACAAAGCAAAAAATGTGAGGCGGGGAGGGAACTAGAGAGAAATTCTGATCACTTTAACAGTATAAGTTTGAACTATTGTATTAGAAAAAACATTTTCTTGGAAGGAAAGGAAGCAAATTTTGATTCTCTTGGCAACATGGAGATCTTTCAGATATTACTGAGTGCTGGTGGCTTGCTGGGTCCAAACTAACTTCTGAGGATGTGATTACTCAATACTTTAGCAACTGAAAGAAATACATCTGAAGAATTTTTAGGATGAGACGAATAGAAACACAACTTTATAATGAGACAATCTGATATTTGGTTCTGAACAGGAGAATGGGGTTGAGTTGTAATGAATTTCACAGCTTGGTTTATGATCAGAGTTGCTGCAGTATTGGTAGTTTGGGTGTGTCAGGTGTGTTGTGTAACATTAGTTTTCTAACATGCTTGATGAATCTTTGCCCTAAATTGAAAACCGTAACTTTAGAATAAATTTGTTTCCCTGGCATATTTGTGTGCTATCAACTACCCGAATCTTCAACTTTCCATGCTGCATATCAGACACTAGAACAAAGTAGCTATGCTGAACAGACCTGGCCTCTTTGCTTCTTGGTTTCTATGGGAGACAAGGTAATATTAGGCACAGTTTCCAAATGATCCCTCATCCAGGATCTGTTCTACAGCAGGAAGAGCAGTGGGGAAGGAACAAGAAAAGGAATAACAAAGGGAATATAATGGGAATGGGAAATGTCAATGAAATGGTTAAGTACAATACTACGCTAATAGAATATGTATAGATTAGAAGTAGCTGCATATCACTTAATGGGAATATCAGTTAAAGACAATTATCAAATCAACATTGCGCATTTACAGTCATCTTTCTTTCCTTAGTCTGGAATAGCACCCACCTGTGACAGGATTATAACACTGTAGAGTGAGAACATTGTACTTGGCTGCACACGAACCAATCACATAGAGTTTTCCCACACAGCCCGTGACAGTGAAGTTAGTGACATACTTCACCATAGGGTCAATCGTGGCCCAGCTATCATTGTACGGGTCATATCGTTCCACTTCCACTACATCTAGAGTCGTACCTGCAATTAGAAAGTACCAGACTTTATGACAGGACTCATGGCCTGATTCCATCTGCAGCATTTGTATATTTCACATCCCTATTGTGATGAATACTATTAATTTAAGTGGTGTGTATTGTCCTGCTTCTTTTTTTGAAGAGAGGTTTTAAGACTGAGGTACAGAGCTGTCTCTTGAAAGCCCATAAAGTAAACAGCTTGTGAGGTCTTGGGTTTTTTAAAGTTTGGAACAATAGAAGCAGCCTGAATGGGAGGGGTGAGCTCTTCTAGAATCAGAAAATTTTTAGTTTTAGTTTTCAGTAGTTGTTGCTGGGTCTTGAAGCTGGATGGAAGTTGCAATACATCTCTCCCTGCCACACGCACTCTCTCTGGGTTTTCTCTTGATGTTTTTTTCTTCTGGACTGGAGAATTGCCTGTGAGACAATCTATTTTTCGGATCTTGCCTTTTGCCAAGTGTGTGTTTATGGGAAGTTACTGTGTTGGAACAGTTACTGTATAGTAGTTAATAATCTATTCATCTGTTAAGTTTTTCAATCGAGTTAAGTTGTTCCAATTTCTTCTTCTTTTTGTTGCATTTTAATGGTAGTGCATGAATAAAGTGTGTTTTGCTTAATGTTGAGTCGTTTGACCAACTGAATTGCATCTGGAATGCAACACCTTACACTTACCTTTAAAATAAGAAAAGTTTATGGTCTGGACTATCTTCTGAATACATTTTGAGGGGGTTTGTTCTGGTTCATAATACTTTCAAAGATACCTAGAGTCCTGTGGTGACCTCCATTGCCTGTACCCTGTCCTCCTCTTACTGTCAACTGGGGCATTATCAACCATTTCCATCCTATGCCTTGTTCATCCTCTTGTTTCCAAAGAAGCACGTCTTACAATGTGCATTCAACTACTCTCATACAGTGCAAAGTGCTTCCAACTGTTTGTCAAACTCAGTAACATGGAGCTCGATCAAGCCTAACAGGAGTCACTTCTTACACTTGTGGTTATCCTCGATATTCACAACCTCCAGAAATTCAGAAATATTTCTCCACTTCTGTCCTGAGTTATACCAGGCAGTGGAAGAAGTTTGAGGGGCCTCTCTATGCCTAAGGCTGTACAGAATTTTTGAAAGGGGAAGCAATGGCCTAGTGGTATTATTGCTGGACTGTTAATCCAGAGACCCAGATAACATTGTGGAGACCCGGGGTCAAATCCAGCCACAGCAGATGGTGGAATTTGAATTCAATAAACTATCTGGAATTAAAAAATCTAATGATGACCAAGAATCCATTGTCGGTTGTCAGGAAAAACCCATCTGGTTCACTAATGTCCTTTAGGGAAGGAAACTGCCATCCTTACTTGGTCTGGCCTACATGTGACTCCAGACCCACAGCAACGTGGCTGACTCTGAATTGCCCCCTGGGAAATTAGGGATGGACAATAAATGCTGCCTAGCCAGCAATGTACTTATCCTGTTAATGAATAAAGGGAAAAAAAAGGATACCAACACACGACCATTTTTCATTAGGGAATATCTGGAAATAAGGAGCACAGTTTTAAAATAAGGAGTCTCTCACTTATGATGAAGATGAGGAGGAATTTCTTCACTCAGAAGGTCATTAGTGTTTAGAATTCTCTTCTCCAGCGACTGGCAGAAGCTGGGTCATTCAATGTCACATTCAAGGCTGAGCTACACAGATAGATAAGACAACCAAGGGTTAACATGCGATAGGGACACTGGAGGGGAAATAGAGTTAAAGCCTCAAACAGAGCAGCCATGATCTTACTGAATAGCACAGCAGGCACAATGGACTGAATGGCCTACTCCTACTCCTAATTCTTCTGCCTTTCTGAACTTGTACATTAGCATTTCACTACTAGAAGGAATGGACGAAGAAATTAATTAATATTCTGGGATGGCCTAATGGGCGCATCAATAGGAAATAAAATGATCACAACGTTTAAGTTGATTGTGCACTTTATCCCATAACATCACACTAGCTTCAGTCGCTGGCTTGCTACCTCCAACAGCATAGAGTTCGCCATTTAAAGCTGTCGTAGCATGGTTGGTTCTGGGTTTCAACATGGGAGCAATGGGCTTCCAGGCCCCTTCTTTGGAATGGAATTTCCAAGATTGGGTTGTTGACCACGCGTCAGTCTTGCTGCCTCTGGAACCCCCTGCGAAGACAAATGTTGACTATTTATCAAGCAATCTTTACAAACATTTCTTCAACAATCTCATTGTTGGTATATTTTTTTTAAATTAGTTATTTATTGACAGTATACCACGTATTTGCTGGGAGAGGAGAGAGAGAGATTGATAACCTAACGGTGATGTGGTTGACAGATGGACCAAGGCACCTTGAGACAGCTAGGATGGATCCCATCACAGACCTCAAGAAGCCAGTTGGAAGATCCAACCATTGACCTATCCCGGATTCCAACTGTTCCCACTCCCTGCTCAGCTCTGTTTACTGTCAGGATAACACAGGACCTGTATCAGGCTGTGTGTGTAGACCTGAGTCGTTCCTTTTAAATGAATCATACTTCACAGCTTCCAGTCACCCAAAGACTCTTGTACTTTGGTCGCCTGAGATCCCCCGTTCACATGCCATTCCTTGAACTGCCTACGTCAACGAGAATTACTGTCCAATATTCCTGGGACTGGAGATCAATCTCCTTGCATCTCATAATAAGGCAGGTAAAGCAACTAACCAATCCTTTACACTCAGTGGATGTTCCATTGAACAGAGGCGATGGGCATATCAAACATTTCTATCATGGGGAAGCTCAAATTTAACATTAGGGTCAGGGCCATGGTTCATTTCCTGAGAGTTGGCCCAGAAATCCAAAAAGTAGTCACAACTGTATTTCTAACTCAGTGAAGAGTGGTGCATTTTTCCTACTGGATTTTCCTCCCACTGTTTGATGTTACAAACTCCCCTCTTGAAATCTGTAAACATTTCTTGAGATTCTGACATCGGACTGAGATGTGTCCCTTTCAGCTTTTCACAATGCTATTTGTTCAGTCAGGAGTTCCGCCAATATCCAAAGTACCTTTCATCTTTCAACCAACATCACCAAAAAATAATTTATTAGTTATTCATCCCATTGCTGTTTGTGGGTCCTTCTAGCATTAATTGGCTGCTGCAGTGACCTCACTTAAAAGTAATTTATCTGCTGTGAACAATGTGGGACACCCTGTGGATGTAAATGGTGATACATAATTGCAAATTATTTCTTTCTTTCCCCGAATTTCTCTTTAGACAGATATCTCACCAGTAACATAGACGTCATTGTTCAAGGCTGTGAGTGAGAATCCCCATTTGTAGTGATCCGGGAAATCTGGAAGGATGGACCAGTGGTCTGTGGACACAAGGTATCATGTTATGGCACTTCAAGTCCTTATCCAGCTACTTTATTTTTGATAGTACGAGAGTGTCTGCCTCGATCGTATGCTCAAAGCAAGAGTTCCAGACCCACACTACTCGCTGGGTTAAAAGGATCTCCTTCAAATCCCAGCTAAACCTCTTACACTATATCTATGGCCCCTGGTTATGAATGCCTCAATCAAGAGGACTAAGATCATCCTATCCACTCCACGTAGACCCCTCACAATTTTACGCACTCAACCTCCTCTCTGCCAAAGGAAATAATTTCACCTATCCAGTCTTTTATTATAACTGAAGTTGTCAAATCTGGGCGACACCCTTGTAAATTTCTTCTGTATTGTCTCTCAGGCAATCAGCCTATAGTATGGTGGCTGCACATAGCTTCACAGCCATGGCCTAGCCTGGTGTTTATACAGCTCCAGCATAACCTCCCGACTGGTGAGCGAAGCGGCAGTCAGCGACATAGCGGCTGGTGAGACCGGCTGAAAGCATGCCCAGCGTGGGGGGAGGGCAAGCCCTCATGTGGAAAGCCCAGTATGGAGCAACAGCAGGCCCATGGCTTAAGAAAGGACTGTAATGTTTAGCTTTTATTTCTTTATTTCTCTACGTTATACTAAGAAGAACTGTAGTGACAAACATTTTAACTTACTTCTTTCTTTTTCTAATTTTCTACCTAGGTAGCTTTGTACCTAAGATGGCGCCAGGAATGGCGGCACTGTACTTTTTACTCTACTCCTGTGTCACTGCATTTGAATACATGTGACAATAAAACCTAAAGCTTGACCTAAAATCCTGTGGTCTATGCTTCAGCCAATGCAGGTACTAACCCCATAAGCCTGTTTGATCATTTGGTCTGCATGTCCACCTATCCTATGTGATTTGTGGACGTACACCCTGAAGTATCTCCTGCTGCTCTATGTTTCTCAAAATTCTACCATTTATTATGTATTTCCTTTGTCGTGTTAGCCTTTCCTGAATGCACTTCTCTGGAACAAAATCCATTTGCCATTGTTCAATCACCTTATTAGTCCATTGATACCTTCCTGATGTTTTCTTCATTAGTGTTGGAAATACATATTTAATTACATTTAAGGACCATGAGGAACTGGAATATGAACCTGTCTGGACATTCTAGATTAAAAGCATTTGCATGGTTTTGAAAAGATGTTTGATTTCTTAGAATAGTTCAACCGTAGTTTAGTTCCAACTCGCCTGCTAATTACTGAAAAGTCAAGTAACATTGGAACGGAGATAAGCTCATCTTTTAAGAAAGGAAAGAGATACAATTTGTGACTTTAATTGCTGAACAGACTTGTTTTGGAGGGGTTGGCATCTCTGTGCTAAAGTTTGCCATGCAACGCTCTGCTGGAGTATGTTCCTGTCTTTCCAAGATATCAGGGTATGTCAGCAGAAGAAGGACCTCCAAAGTGTGCACTAGACAAGACTCGCTCTCCTGTTAAAGGAGGATTAAACCCTACAGCAGGACAAGCTGCACACATCTCTATAAGCAAAGTATTTTGGGATACTTGAGATTAGTCCCACAAGGAATCTTTGACTCCTCCATAAATGCTGAAATCAGAACTGTTATTTCTATTCAAAACCTAAGTCTAACTGATTTTCCACCTCAATTGGAGTCTGGTCTGAAGATCTTCCATAACATGGTGGTCTGCATTTCAATTTTGCCAACAGAAAACCCCATGAGAAGTCATACCATTTTATGTTTCAAGTTTGGTCTGCTGACCCACAGAGCTGTTTTTGTTTTCTCTTTTGCCTCTTGCTCAAAACCCATATCATCTTTGCAGAGCTGTTTTGATTTTCTTCTATTATGAACATATTTGTTTGGAGGATATTTAATTCTTGGATATTTTTTGATTTGCTTTATTCCTGTCACTTGCACCGAGGTACAATAGAAAGTATTGCCTTACAGGCAGATTGTACTATACAAGTGCATCAGGGTAACAGAAGGCCCGCAGGATATGGTGTTAGAGCTGTCAAGAAGGTGCAGAGAGAAATCAATATTAACATTTGAAAGATTCATTCAAAAGTCTGATAACAATGGGGAAGAAGCTGTTCTCGAATCTGTCCATACATTTATACAAACTTTTGTTTCCTCCACCTGATGGAAGACAGTGGAAGAGAGTACAACCAGCTTGTTGGGGGTGGAGTTGGTCTTAGAATTAGGTTGGTTGCTTTCCCAATGCAGGGGAAGTATAGATGAAGCCAATGGATGGGAGGTTGGTTTGCGTGATGGAGTGGGCTGTGTTCACAACTCTCTGTAGTTTCTTGCAGTCTTGGGAAGAGCAGATGTCATACTATGCTGTGATGCACCCAGAAATACTTTCTATGGTGCTGTTGCCCAGTTTTTTCCACTTCCTTAAAGAATATATTTTGCTTATAATAAATGAGTTAATTTTGAATTTATTAAAGAAATTTGGTGAATGACTTACTTATTCTGGATAACAGTATTAAAACGGAAACCAATTTGTCCATTTTGGTGAATAAAACAAAGCATTTACAATAATGGTACAGCTTCTGGACTGGTCAGCCTTGATTATCAGCATATCCCTTTCATCAGGGTGATAACAATTAGCAATCATTTGACCAATTTTTGTACTGTTTGCAAAATTTTAAGTTATACCTGCTAGAGCAGTTGTGAAATGGTTTGGAAATTGGTTGGAAGAGGTGGTACAATGACTGACTCTGAGCAATCGGGAATTGTGAGAGTTTCTACTATGCATTAAGGCCCAGAGCCTCCAGTGCTTTCCTCTTAATCAGATCACACGTTCCAATTTCTTCCTTTCATAACTGCCTAGATAAGCTGAAAATTGAAACATGAGCACTACTTCTTTGTTACTTGTTTAGGATCCTAATGCCCTGCTGTCTTGTCTCAGGACACTTCTGGAAGTGTTCACTCAATGAGTTTCTCAAAAGTGTTTCAAAGAATTTCTCTAAGTCAGATGCTCAGATTTGCTGTTCCATATATTCTAGGCTTGCCTGTTTAACCTCCTGTAAATGACAAGGTTTGATGAGCCACTTCCCAGGCATAAGGAAACACTTCTACATTTAGCAAGCTTACACAACTATCAGTTGACATTTCACTGAAAACCTGATACCTGATTTAGATTTCTAGTGAGGATCAATCTTTTTACACGGTGAGTCGTTGATCTGGAATGCATTTAGAACATTACAGCGCAGTACAGGCCCTTTGGCCCTCGATGTTGCGCCGACCTGTGAAACCAATCTGAAGCCCATCTAACCTAAACTATTCCATTATCATCCATATGTTTATCCAATGACCATTTAAATGCCCTTAAAGTTGGCGAGTCTACTACTTTTGCAGGCAGGGCATTCCACGCCCTTACTACTCTCTGAGTAAAGAACCTACCTCTGACATCTGTCCTATATCTATCACCACTCAATTTAAAGCTATGTCCCCTCGTGCTAGCCACCACCATCCGAGGAAAAAGGCTCCCACTGTCCACCCTATCTAATCCTCTGATCATCTTGTTTGTCTCTATTAAGTCACCTCTTAACCTTCTTCTCTCTAACGAAAACAGCCTCAAGTCCCTCAGCCTTTCCTCATAAGACCTTCCCTCCATTCCAGGCAACATCCTGGTAAATCTCCTCTGCACCCTTTCCAATGCTTCCACATCCTTCCTATAATGCGGCGACCAGAACTGTACGCAATACTCCAAGTGCGGCCGCACCAGAGTTTTGTACAGCTGCAACATGACCTCATGGCTCCAAAACTCAATCCCTCTACCAATAAAACCTAACACACCGTATGCCTTCTTAACAACCCTATCAACCTGGGTGGCAACTTTCAGGGATCTATGCACATGGACACCGAGATCTCTCTGCTCATCCACACTACCAAGAATCTTACCATTAGCCCAGTACTCTGTATTCCTGTTACTCCTTCCAAAGTGAATCACCTCACACTTTTCTGCATTAAACTCCATTTTCCACCTCTCAGCCCAGCTCTGCAGCTTATCTATGTCCCTCTGTAACCTGCAACATCCTTCCGCACTATCCACAACTCCACCGACTTTGGTGTCATCCGCAAATTTACTAACCCATCCTTCTACACCCTCAACCAGGTCATTTATAAAAATGACAAACAGCAGTGGCCCCAAAACCGATCCTTGAGGTACACCACTAGTAACTGAACTCCAGGATGAACATTTCCCATCAACCACCACCCTCTGTCTTCTTACAGCTAGCCAATTTCTGATCTAAACCGCTAAATCACTCTCAATCCCATGCCTCCGTATTTTCTGCAATAGCCTACCATGGGGAACCTTATCAAATGCTTTACTGAAATCCATATACACCACATCAACTGCTTTACCCTCATCCACCTGTTTGGTCACCTTCTCAAAGAACTCAATAAGGTTTGTGAGGGACGACCTACCGTTCATAAAACCGTGTTGACTATCCCTAATCAAATTATTCCTTTCTAGATGCTTATAAATCCTATCTCTTATAATTTGCTGAAAGAATGGTGAAAGCAGATTTAGTAGTAACTTTCCACAGTGGAATTGAATATGTCCTTCAATAGGAAACATTTGCAGGGCTTTGGGGAAAAATCAAGGCAGTGGGACTAAGAGCAAGAGCAGGTAAAGTGGGTCAAATAATCTTTTCCATGTACCAGACTTTGTTTATTACTGAAGGTTAGGTTCAGAATTGTTATCATATCTAAGCTAATATCTAAGTGGTCTTGACAGAAGAGAGTCTACAGCATGACAGTGGAAACTAACAACCTATTATTTACATTAGGGATGAGACAGGATTAAGCAGGACCTCTCTAGAAGCTTCCACACTCAGGTTAGTAATTCTCTACCCTACAAGAATTACGTTAGCTATCTGACAAAGCAAGTCACAAGCAGAGGGCTCCTCATTTGAAAGCAAATAGATTGAGATTAGGTTGTTTATTTTTTTTTAAAAAGGCACTAAGGTCTTTAGATTTATAAGTGGAAACACACAAAGGCAAGTTATGTTAAACCTACATAAATCGTGGTTCAATCTCCCATATAGGAAAGAAAAATGGCCAATCCAGTCGCCAATCTGGTTGAAAGGACTTCAAGGCATTAAAAAGGATATGGAGAAGATTTAGTGAAATGACACCAGGACTGAATTCAATTTTGTGGAGAGACTGGAGAAGCCAGAATTGTTCCCTTTCGAGCAGAGACGATTAAGGAGAGACTTGGAAGAGGTGCTCAAAACCATGTGGGGTTTTATTTGAGAAAATAATGACAAGATCGCACATTTTTTATTTTATTTTGCATTGTGGACTAAATCAGGAAAAGGACTGCTTTAAATCAAGGACAATGGAAGGAGCTGTGGAACGTTTAAAGGCAAGTTACTGGAACTCATCATGAGTTGTTTTAAACAGTGTTGCTTTGTGTGAGAAGGTTTGAAGGAGAAGCTATTGGATCTCCGAAAGGGAAGGTGCTGTTCTTTTTCACTTCAGTCAAAAACACGTCAAGCCTGAAGAAAGTCAATTTATTTCAACTCATCTGTTGCTGTAAGCTGTGGTTTTTTAATTAATAGGTCAGAGACAGCGTAAATGTGAACCAGTCACCCCATGCCTCCCACAAGCAAGTCAAGTATCTGGAAAAGGAAGACTGTTTTAGTTTGTCAGGACTTGGTGCTTTCAATCAGGTCAGTGAAGCCTGGGACAAGGGACCATTGAATACTCTCTCCAGTCTTTCCCACCATCCATAACACCCAGTTTTTTTTAAAACCTGCTTCAGTCTGTTGTTGCATGTAGAGGAAGTTTATAAGGGGGTTAGAGTTTTAAGCAGTAAAGTTAAATGTTGAACAGTTCATAATGGTTTACCAATACCTAGAGCATACTTATTTTTACTAAATAGGAATTCTCGTTAAGTACAGAAACTTGTTCCATGCTTTCTGTCGAGTTGAGTTTGAAAGACAGGTAACTTGGGAAATTATGTATACACTTACAAAATCTTTAACTTTTGTGACGACTTCATGAATAGCATGGCTTGGTTTCTAGTGCACTTACCCCAGTAAGGTGTGGCACAGGTTGCTACTGAAGAGCTGCCAAAATAATGTGTCAAAAATCACTTCATAAAAGATGATATCCCAGTGTCTAAGACATAGTACATAGATACAGTAGAGGTATTGGAATGTATTTTTTGCTACATACTGCAGTAATAAAAATTTCAACTTTGAGAATGAACCTAATTTTTTTAATAACTGACTTTTAATCCAAATTCGCAGAACATATCTTCTAATATTTCTGAAAAGCGAAGGGCATTCTTCAAGAGATTTTCTGAATGTTAACATAGTCCCAGCGCCAAACACACAACACATTAACTGGCCCCAATATTTAAACCCAGCCTCACATGCCACAATTCCAATATCTAACAGACTATACTGGGCCTAGTCATAAACACACACCACACTACAGAAATCCATTTCCTTGCACACACTATACAATTCAAGATCATCATAGCATAACTCACTTGTCTTGGTGTTGTAAAAAGCACAGTTTTGTGACAGCATCTGGTCATCATCAGAATCATCCATTGCCCTTCCTCCAACAACCACCAGGACCTCCTGCAGCTTTTTGAGGCCAGGGTCATGTCTTTGCCAAACAGATCCCTCTGTTTCAGTCTAATAGCAGAACACAAGAAGAGCCGGGATTAAAAACAAAGGCAATTGCACTCACTCAAAGAATGACAGTCTTTTTTCGTCTTTCCTACCCTAGGTGTGTTTTAGTTGTCATATCTTGAATTACTCGAATGGCTGAATCCCAGTTACTGAGATCTGCAGCAGTGTTTATCCTTACCTTGAGATCAAAGCAACCTTTGGGTATTACACCCAGGCAAATGAATAGTATGCTCAGGTTCGCATCAATGCAGTCGCAAAACTATCTGCTACTTTTATAAGATGTCACTCCACTCTTCAAAAATGGCACAAAGTGGATTACATTAAATTTTATATCAAATTTGAAAAAAATTGAAATTAATTCAATAAATAAAGAAACCAAAAATGATTTGATAGTATAGTTATGGCGTGTAGATACAGTATAGATAGTACATAGATACAGTAGAGGTATTGGAATGTATTTTTTGCTACATACTGCAGTAATAAAAATTTCAACTTTGAGAATGAACCTAATTTTTTTAATAACTGACTTTTAATCCAAATTCGCAGAACATATCTTCTAATATTTCTGAAAAGCGAAGGGCATTCTTCAAGAGATTTTCTGAATGTTTCTAGTTAAAGAAACTAGTTTCTTAATAGTTTGCTGAACAGTTACTGGGGCATCCTAAGCCTAGAATATCTGATCACACAAAGTCAAACTGTTAATTACGTGAAAACTTAACTAATCATCAAATCTGTGTATATTTGAAAATTGTGTTACAATCTCTCTCATGCTGGTTCACCAGGGAGGTGCACAACAGACAGGGTCTGTTATGGGATATCAAGAGTTGGAAAATCGTTCTTGTGCTTACTCCACCCAGACTGCAGCAGTTCAAAAAAAAGTGACTCACCACTACCTTCTCAATGGCATTTAGGAATGTCCAAAAGTAAATGGCAGCATCGTGGTAATGTTACTGGACTAGTAAGCTAGTAGCCCTGACTAATGCTCTTGGCATTCTTCATAGGGATATGAATTCAAATTCCATCATCGCAGCTAGTAGAATTTAAATGAATTAATGAAAACAAATATACAATTAGTCTCAGTAATAGTGACCAGGAGGCTATCGTTGATTGTTGTAAAAACCCATCTGGTTCACTAATGGGAGGGAAATGTGTCATTCTTACCAAGGTTTAATTTACATGTAACTCCAGGCCACAGCAATATGAACTGCCCTCTGAAAAGGCCTAGCAAACCATTTAATTATTCAGGATTAGGGATGATTAATAGTACTGGTCTTGCCAGCAGCACTTACACCTCATGAAAGAATAAAAAAAAAAATTACTGGCTCACATCCCACAAAAGACTGATAAAACAAATGAAACTTCTTAAATTTTAAAGTATGTCAGTGAAGTCACCTTTGAAACGGGGTTTTTTGTTCAAAATGTTCATTTTGTTTCTACTTCGATTGCCACATTCACTCCAATATCTGCACATCTTCTACGTGTCGGGTTAGGAAGGACTTGCACAGATCATCATTCAAGAATACAAGTGGAGTTAAAAACAGCCAACGTGACGAATGACCAGCAAATCTGTATTTGCCGTGGAAGGAATGCTGACTCTAGCATAGCTCCGTCATGTTCTTCAAAAAGAGCCACGCATATTTTTTATATTTATTGCCCATTCCGAATTGCTCAGAGGACAGTAAACAGTCAACCACATTGCAGCAGGTCTAGAGACATACACAAAGCCACACTGGGTAAGGATGGCAGTTTCCTTCCCTAAAATTAGTCAGCCAAACTTTTTTTTCCCTAACTATCAACAATGGTTTTGTGGTCATCATTAAGTTTTTACCTCCAGAATTTTATTGAATCCAAATTCTACCATTTGCCATGGCAGGATTCAAACCCAGGTCCCCAGAACATTAATCCAGAGACCTGGGTCATGATCTAACAATAACACCACTAGGACATTGCCTCCCTATTTACATCCATCTGAGTCTTAGTTTGGCAGCTCATCCAAGAGACGATATCTCTAATGAGTCATAAGCCTACTGACATACTCAAGGCCTGGAATGTGACTCGAACTCACAGCCTTCTGACACCAATTGAGCTATCACTTTGTAATAAGAACTGAATACACATTTTGTGAGCAGTGTGCTCTGAGGTCCACTACAAGGCAGTCTATAGGAACCATACCTTGAAATCACACAATAGGAAGATCCTTTCAAAGGCGCCAAACCAGTATTCACAAATAATGCTATGTGACTGATGATGAAAGTGTACATCTTCAAACCGGTTTTTTTCCACTAGCTATCATGTTATAGTTGTTTCCCTGCCTCCTTAGACTGAGCTATCGAAGAATCACTGACATTCATAGAGCTATTCTCCAACATGAATATTCATTTGTTAACACTGTGAGACTTTCAAATCCAATTACATCACTGATAACACTTGCATGTAATTGGTGATTTGGTGCCAATTGTTCCTTCACCCTCTGAATACTGGCTAGCTGGGAGTTCAACCAACATAGCAGAGTACCCAATCAATGTGAAGTTGTTTCTTATAAGCTCAATCATGTAATTGAGGCATTTGAGGAAATTTGCCTCAGGCAGCAATATTATAACTCCTTCTCCGGTGGCGATAAATATGTTGGCATCTGAGACTGATCTGTGTTATATCAACTTTCATGCAAGATTGTAGTATATTAAAGTTTTAGCAAAGTCTCTGAAGATTTACAATCCACTGATCTGTTTATAGAACCTATTAATCCATTAGAATTTCAACTGCTACTTCATATTACCCCAGACACTGACAGTGATGAAATAAATGAATAACTCTCCATTCATTTTCCACTATCTCTATCACAGTTCAACTCCATTCATTGTACATAAATGGAATTCAAACATGAATCCTAAGGATTTTACTAACAGTATGGGCGGGGTTTTAACTCCCCGGTGACAGAAAACAGAGGATTCAAGATAGATGTGAAGGGTAGGGATGGGAAGATCAAATCAAATTCACAAAATCTAACCTCAACAGGCATGTGTCTGTTTCTATTTTAATTCTGCAGATATTGAGAAGTCCCACCATTCTGCCCTAGAGAGGTAGATCTGTGATACGATATTGGACAGTTGAATTCAGATTTTTCGCTGATATTTTCAAGTTAATGTCTTCAATACAGAGTTTTCAGGGGGTGTGAGCAACCGAGCAGCTAAGGAGAATCTCAAACAGTCAAATCCAGCAGGTATGTTATTTCCATGGTCCGGAAAAGCAGGAATACTCCCCTTGAATATCTACTGTTAGGGTCAAGTGCCTGCACCACCTCTCCATCCTAAATCATTAATCCTTCCTGCTTCTCCCACTTAGACCCATTTTCTCCTAGTTGCCATCATTAAAACTGTTCCAAATGCAGTTTTCTGCACATTGACATTTCCACTTCTAATCTGACTGTGTGGGAGATGGGAGTTCTGAAAACAATATTGAGATACTGTCGTTAGTGTCAGACCTCTCCAGTCCAGGATCCCTCTTCCACACAAAGTCTCTCTTCCTCCCATCCCTGTTCTCCAAAAATACCGGGGCCTTGATGCTCACAAATACACTTCCCTGAGTTATTTCCTTAAAGTTGCTCCCACTTTTCCATCATAGCTTCAACAAAAGTGCAAGTCTGTTACACTTTTACTACAAAGCAAGAATCACTTCGAGGAAATTCCTGACTCTTGATTTGTATTATTCAACCAAATTGTTAATTAGACTTATTTTCTACCCTAGACTCTTGTGATATTTTGTTTTATTCATTGGGGACACTTATATCCTCAACTATCTCCAAAAGTTCCACTGTCTACTTGGATACAACCAATGAGATTTCTCATGCATTGTTTGTTTTTCGAACTGGTAATGATCATCTTACTCTGGAACATTTATTCCATCAGGCTATCTCTTAGTGTAACCAATTATCTCTTCCTTTAACTTGAGGACTATGTTCTCTCAATTTCAGTCCAAAAGAATTATATGCTTCACAATCCTTCCATGATGATCTTATTTTCCAAATACTTGATTTCTTAGTCTTCTTCAGGACAACAATAATATGTATTTATATCTCACAATTTAATAAAAAACAAGATGTTTCACAGAAGTATATTAAAACACAAAGCTATACTGAGCCAAAGGAGGGGACAATATGAAAAGTGACCGCAAAAAATGTGGTTGCAGAGGATGGTTTGAAGGAGCACCTTAAATACAGGAGAAAGGACAGGAGGACTTCACACAGTTCAGGTCCTCTAAAGGCAATCTGACAAAGGTGGGTTAAAGGACCTGGGAGTTACACAAGGGAATTCCAGCAGATTAGTTGCTAGTCAGTTCCTAATATACTGACCAAAACTCTCCAAGAGCCAGGTAGCAGGTGCTCCCCCATGGATTCTGCTGATTAACCTCCATAACTTAGTTTGAAGATTGACAGATTCCCATCAAAACATTATCTTTCTGCTTAACTTCTATTTAAAATTAGAAGAAGGCAAAATGAGCTTCAGACTGCCAGCACATGTGAAATGTGAAAGCATTTATAGAAATATCAGTGAGAAACCCTTGACTTCAACAATAAATTAGAAATAGAAAATCCTTTCACCTCCAACAGTAGTGGAGTTGTGGGGAGTAATCATGACTGTACAATCTGTAGCAGGTATCTTTGGGACAGGGAGACAGGAACAAAATATCACCCAGGGTTCTTGCCTCCATTGCTGTCCAATGATTGATGTTAGAAAGTATGTGCTCGTCATAAATACAGGAGGACATTAATAAACATGTAATTGAGAAATGACTTCGATAGAGCTTAGTGTAAGGGAGTGGTAGGACGAATAGGGGCAAAGGCGGTGTCTAAATGTGCAGATGAACAAAGGATCCTGGAGGTTTAGATAAACTGATTATTACAAGTCGCAAGACAGATTTAGAAGGCTTGTAAAAGAACAAACAAACCACTGTGATTAATTTCTAGAAAAATAGAATTCAGGAGAGAAAGGGAGCTTATGTTAAAGTTGTAAAGAATATGGGTCAGATAGCATTTGAATTCCTCTGAACAGTTCTGCTCTCCATATAATAAAGTGATTACAGAGGTACCCAGGAAAATGCAAATAAGATTCACAAGGATGATACTAGTATGGAGAGGCTCTATCACTCAGGGAAAATTGTACAGAATAGGGCTTTTTTTCATAGAAACAAAAGCTTTGAGGGGCTGACCTGATAGAAGACTTCATGATGGTGAAAGGATTTGATAAGGCTGGAGTAGAGAAGGCAAGACCTGAACTAGAGACTATAAATATATGAAAGAACATTGAATTCAGTGGGACTTCTTTAACATGAGAATCATTACAATACGACCGGGAGTCACTGAGATACATTGAATAGGTGCATTCAAGGAGAAACTTGAAGGAACATAAGGAAGAAAGGAACAGAAAGATATATTGATCGGGTTAGAGGAAGAGAAGTGAATAAAAGGGCTTCTATCAAAGTCACAATTTGACACCCTGCTGACAATCAGGGTTGGCCCTTCCTATTTCTGCTCCTATCATGTCCCTGATTCAGCCGTGACTTTACCCAGGCTCCTGGATCCCTGACCATTAAAGGACTCTACTACATGAAGAAATGAAAAGCAACATTGGAGAGGCCACAAAGGGCTCCTAAAAGTTTTTCCAGGATTAATGGATAAGGCTCGAGCCAAGACTGAGGCTTCCTGAAGACAAGCAATCAAAGGAGGAGCAGGCTCTCACTGCACCCTCACCATCTACTTGAGATGTGTGTATCTCTTCCCATGAGGCCTTAGTGCACCTGACAGTCCCAAGGACAAGAAACTAGGAACAGACAAGTGAGAAATGTGGCAGTAAGCTACAATCCAACCCCTCTCTGTCATCCTCCCCAGTCATTTACATCTAGCAGGTAGGTAGTCACAGCAGGAGCTGGGGAAGGGTCATGTAGGTGAGGAGGTTATGATCATTGTGAGTAGCATCACTCAATCTCTCATCTCTTTCCCTCGGATAGCCTATTCAAAATTGGATTGAGGATGAAACTCTAGCTTACATGGAAACACTGTTCTGTCATTAGAAACCTGCTCTGCCTTCTGGCTGAATTTATATTCCCTGCAGGTTAGCCTAATGATTTTTCCAAATAAATGTCTGGCCTGTCATGTGCTGTGCACAAGTATATAATTTCAGCACATTACACAACATTCATTGTAATTTAATAGCACAAACTGTTCATTCCTCCCTCTCATTTAACACGATGGATCCAAAACAGTATAAAGTTACTCATCTGCTAAAACCAGATAAAGCAAAAAAAAATGTAATTGCAGGAACAAATATTTAGGGGTCACTGACAGCTGTCAGAACAAAACTCCAGTGGTTTAGAATTATTGTAAAGATAGCTTGATTAGATTCCAACCTACAAGTAATCTCTGGGTACCAAAATCTTTATACATAACCCATCCAGACTTTATCCTTTAATTTAGTCCCAAATATCCACGAGTCATACATAAACTATTCACATGGCTTAGTTTGATGACACAGCCTGTAGCTCACTATTGGGTATCCATTACAATTTGATAAAAATATCTGAACCTTTCAACTAAATTTTATAGTTTGTCAACCCAGAGCAAGCAACAAGAACCTACCTTTATGTGGCAAAAGCAGGAAGACAT
This sequence comes from Rhincodon typus, assembly GCF_021869965.1. Lineage (NCBI taxonomy): Eukaryota > Metazoa > Chordata > Chondrichthyes > Orectolobiformes > Rhincodontidae > Rhincodon > Rhincodon typus. The sequence goes on along the minus strand of NC_063344.1, from coordinate 62,075,763 downwards.
TCCAAGGTGTTTATGGGAACATCATGTGAACAAACTTTGATTAAAAAGTCACACAGCAGATTAAAGGGCAGATGACTAATAAGCACCAAAAAGGACAAGGGGAGGAGGGAAGGGGTTGGTGAGAGCATCCTGGATCTTCAGATCTAGACAGCTGAAGACACAGCTACTAACAATGGGGCAATTAAAATCATGGGTATTTAGGGCTCAGGATTCTAAATATGTGAATAACCCTGGAGGCTGTAAAACTCCAGGGACAGACCAGGTCAAAGAGGGATACAGGATCAAGGATGAGGATTATAAAAATTGAAATGATGCAAACAGGGAGCCAAGGTAGAACAGTGGCTGCAGTGGTATTATCCTGCCTCTGAGTCAGGAGGCCTGGGCTCAAGTCTCAGCTGCTGCAGAGCAGTGTAACAATATCTCTGAACAGGTTGACTAGAACATAGTCTTTTGAAGAACAGGAATGAACGGCACATAGTTATGAGTGAGAATACATGAATGATTTTGGATTAGCTCAAATTTATGAAGGGCAGAAAATGGGATTGCAACCAGCAAGGTTTTGGAATAGTCAATTATTCAATACTTCAACCATTTCGCAATGAGCTGTGTGTTTTTTCTTCTATCCCCGGCTGAATCCAGCATTAACTCGATAACTGGATTGACACCCCATCCCTGATGTATTTACCTTGCTGTGAAATCCCTCTATCCGTCTCCTGCAGGACTCACACCCCTGAATGAGCTTGTCAGGCAAAAGCTGGTCTCTCAGATACTCCACCGACAGCAAGGGCAAGTGGACCAGCTCGAAGAGTTCGGGAAGCAGGCAGCTCCTCTGGGCTTCATCATGCCGTATCCAGCGGAGGAAAGCCTGCACCAGGGACTGCTCCTCCTGGATCTGCAGCAGTTCAGCGCCGAGGTAGCCCAGGAGCCTCTCGCTGCCCAGCAGGAGGAACTCCTCACTTTGGGACACTGCCTCGAAGTTTTCTAGGAGGAAGGAGCGTGCTTTGGCAGTGACCTCCGGACAGCCGTACATCTCGCCGAGCTCATAGATGCCCAGGCAGTTGGTAGGGTCAATCTGGTGCTGGAGGTAGCGGCTGCAAACTTTCTGGACACTGCTGAACTGCAGCAGGTTGGAGGTCTGGGTCAGGGACTCCACATTCTGCTGGTTGATAGTCAACTTGCCTGTGTAGGCGAATTCGATCAGGCTCTCCATGGCAGCGGGCTCAATCTCCTTCAGCTCCACTCTCGCCGAGATGCTCTCGACAAACTCCCCGCTGAACATGGCGTGGAAGTAGACGCTGCAGAGCGCCAGCACGCTGCGGTGGCAACTGAACTCCCGGCCGCCCACCAGCAGCGTGACATCCGAGAGCTTGGGGTTGGAGCGCAGCGCCCGCAGCCCCTCTAACATGCTCTGCGGGTGCGAGGCCAGGCAGAAATCCAGGTCATCCACATTGCGCACCATTCCTGCTCTGCTGGGCCAGGCCGAGTCTCGCTTCACTCCCAGTCACGCTGTTTTGCCGAATAAGGTTTGACCCTGGGACAAGAGAGGTGCACATTTCAGTGGCAGCCCGAGGATATTCGTAGGATTCCTGCAGTGTGGGAGGAGGCCATTCGGCCCATCAAGTCCGCACCAATCCTCTGTACAGCATCCCACCCAGACCCAGCTCTCCATCCGATCCCATAACCTCTCATTTCCCATGGCTAACGCACCTAGCCTGCATATCCCTGGGCACTATGGGGCAATTTAGCACAGCCAATCCACCCTAACCTGCACATCTTTGGATATCTGTCATATCAGTATCTGCTGTATTGGCTTGCTCCACTTTTGGAGGCTCGGGGTTTCCATCATAGGATCCCTACAGTGTGGAAGCAGGCCATTCAGACAATCGAGTCCACACCGACTCTCCATAGAGCATCCCACCTAGAGCCACAATCCTAACCTATTGCTGTAACCCTGCATTTCCTAGGGCTAATCCACTAACCTGCACATCTTTGGGCTATGAGTGGAAACTGGAGCACCCGGAGGAAAACCATGCAGCGAGAACGTGCAAACTCAGTTGAGCTGGTTTCAGCTGAGGCACCACTGCATGCTGTTGGTGCACTCATGTCTGACTTGGAGAGTTTCTGCTTCAAGTCAGTTCGCAGGGATCTAGCCACAAAATCCAGCCTGGAACTCCAGTGCTGCACAGAGGGACTACTGGAGGGGTTGGCAGTACAGCCTCAATGGGCCGATGGCCCCTTCAGTACTGTACGATTCAATGATTACTGCACTGTTGACAATGTTGTAGTTTATACCAGGTGGATGGAAGATGCTGTAAGGCACCATATAGAATGAGAGCAAGCTGATTCCCCACAGTAAGGAATATGTGATCACTATTGTTTGAATAGATGATGTGGGCATTACCGCATCTACATTTTCTGGGAGCTTGCTGTAAGCTATTTCATAGGCATTGCTACAACATAAAAGTGACTACCCTCCAAAAATACTTCACTGGCTGTGAAGCACTGTGGTTATGAAAGGTGCTACATCAATGCAATTTTTCTTTTATATTTGAACTCAAAGACCCCAGATTCAGCATCCAATGGTTTCCTCAATTATGTGTCCAGCTGACCCACTACATAATGCATACTAAGTGAGGCCAGGCTCAATTCTGATGCCTCATACAGTTAAATAACTACAAGTGGGCAAAGTGGGAGATCACGTCCGAAGAATAGGCATCTACATGATGTTCAAGAGGGCAGGTGGCACCGCAGTGATCGGTAAAACTACCATATTTCAGAGTATCTTTCCATAATTTGTCAGGTGTCATCAACAAAGGTGACTGGATAACCTGTCGCAGAGAGCCCTGCCATGCAGAAAGCACCCAATCACAGGGTGAGAGACAACACCCTGTCAAAGACAATGTCCCGTCTAATAAAATCCTGCAACAAAATCTCCTGTCATAGTACGCCCTGCCTCACATTGCAACCTAGCAGTTAGTCTGCGGCCTGTTTCAGGGAAGCACTGAGCACCAAATTAAACATCAAAGAAATTGAGTCAATGGGAACAAGATCATAAACAGCAGGAGGAAGGAAAACACGAGTCCAACACTTGGGCCTAAGTTGCTGTTAACTCTCAGCATCTAGTCATATGATTGTTAAGGCTAACAAAACCTCCAAAATGTTCTGCACTGTAAGTGAGCGGTTACGTTTTACAATACTTTGAGATTGCTCACAAGCAGAGCAGCACAACTATTTAACCTTTACCAGTTTGTCTTGTCTCCCCTTGAACACAAAAGGTGAAACTTACCCAAGCTTTTCTTCGAATATTAAAAGTACATCCAGCTGGATTTCCTCACCAAGTGAAGATTTGATTTAAGGTAACACGGATGATTTGTAGAGGAACGGAGCTGGGCTCGGGAAGCTAGTGTAGGTATTGTGTCTTCATGCAGACTGTCATGTTCCTGCTGTGTCGAGCTATATTTATCCTGTCCAGGGACACAGCGTTGCGCTGGCTATCTGCCTTCCCACCCAGCCACCTGTTCTTAAAGCAACACTGCAGTCAAACAATATCATGTAACACCAGCAAGCCACGTATTTCAACATATATTGGAGTAAATAGAAGCAAATGTGATTTCACTTTACCAGATGAGGTTCCTGACTTGTAAACTTCCCTCCCTCATTCCACTCAATTTTCAGGGGCAGTCAGCTTTAATTTAATGTTTGAATACATTCACCATCTCCCCCCACCACCCACCCTGACACCACTGGATGTCAATGACAGAGGCCTAGAAAACCAGAGTTAACACAGTGTGGAGCTGGAGGAATACAGCAGGCCAGGCAGCATCAGAGGAGGCAGAAAGCTGACGTTTCAGGTCGGGATCCTTCTTCAGAAAATTTTCTGAATTATGATGCTGCCTAGCCTGCTGTGTTCCTCCAGCTCCACGCTGTGTTATCTCTGACTCCAGCATCTGCAGTTCTTGCTATTTCAGCCCTGGAAAACCAACTAGCTCTGGACAACAAACAGAAATTTTTGGGACATCCACAAGGGTCTCTGGACCTGAAACATTAACTCTGCTTTCTCTCCACAGAGAAAGGGAAGGTGATGACTTGGTAGTACTATTGCTGGACTGTTAACCCAGGGTCCCAGGAATGTTCCTTGGACATAGGTTCAAATCCTGCCATGGCAGATGGTGGAATTTGAATTCTATAAAAAGAAACAAAAATCTAGAATTAAAAGTCTGATGATGACCATGAATCCATTGTTGACAGTCAGGAAAAACCCACCCTGTTCTTTAGGGAAGGAAACTGCCATCCTCACCTGGTCTGGCCTACATGTGACTCTAGACCCCCAGCAATATGGTTGACTCTTAACTGCTTACTGGGCAATAATTTTTTTGTTTTATTCATTCACAAGATGAGGGCATCACTGGCCAGGCAGCATTTATAGCCCATCCCTAATTGCCCAGAGGGCAGTTAAGAGTCAACCATAATGTGTCAGGAAACACATAAAAATTGACAAGGTTAGGATGGCTGTTTCCTTCCCGAAAGAACATTAGCGAACCAGGTGAGTTTTTCCCCAATGATCAATAATGGACTCATGGTCATCATTAGACTCTTAATTCTCAGATTTTTTTTAAATTGAATTCAAATTCCAACATCTGCTGTGGCAGGATTCGAACCCAAATTCCCAGTATATTAATCTGGGTCTCTGGATTAACAGTCCAGCAATAATACCCCTAGACCATTACCTCCTTGCTGGCCTAGTCAGTGACACGGTCATCCCATGAATAAAGTTTTAAAAATGTTGCCAGACCTGCTGCATTTCTCCAACAATTTCTGTTTTGGTTGTTAGGAATTTGCGTACGCTTACTGCTTCATATAATCAGAAACATGGAATACCAACCCACAAGGAAATATTAGGCAGGGTGATCAGAGGCTTAGTCAAAAAGACAGTTCTTAAAGAAAACTTCTCAGCCTCAGAAGGTCAAGGTATAATCAGCTGAAGTGAGTATGGGGGCATTCACAAAGAGTCAGAGAACCAGTGGATGGCAGGTTGGGGGAGGGGGTGCTAGCAGAGTTTATAGAATTGGAGTTAGAAATACACATGACGCTGAGAATTTTAAATTGGAAGAATGGGGCATGGTGAGAAACCAATGTGAGATAACGCAGACAACAAGAGTTTACATTGAGCTGCATTTTCTTGAGGGGAGATGTTGGGAAATCAGTGTGGGGGTTAAAGGGAATATAATCATGTGACATTACATCACTTCCTGAGGTGATGATTAACATATTAAACAATTCTAAGTCAGCCCTTAATAATCTTACCTTCAACATAATAGGACAAATGACCATAACAGCTGGTTTATTTCTAATGCTTGGACATAAAGCTACTGTGAAAGCATCTGATAATCTTGCTTCATGAGGTTATGTTGTCAGTGGAGCTTAACAACCATCAAGACCTTTCCATTGCAATCCACGCAGTGGCTCAGTGTAAGCAGTATGTCCATCAGTTCCCTGAGCTCAAAAGAGTGTCAAGTTTTGTCCCAAGCAGCTCCATGACACAGGACCCTGTGCTCTACAGTCTGTTCCCCGGGACACACACTGAGGCGAACGTTGGCTGTGCCTGGAGGACCATCAGCTCAGTGAAAGATGCCCTTTGGTCTGCCTGAAATTTATTGGTCTTCCAGGACTAGGAGTTGGCCCTGACCAAGTGCTGCAGACTGGCACATTCCAAGGTCCAGGACTACGTGCTGAGGGATGCACTAAAGCTTGGGGCAGCCAAGGCGCAATAGGGAAAGACCACTGTCTGAGGTCTTCCTTCTGAAGCTAAATGGGGGTCTGTTCAATTATCGGACCCTCCCAGAGCTTCAAAAGCATGTGAGTGAAGCCTTGTATATGTAAGTGATGCCTTTGGTTGGTTTGGATACAGTCACACTCCAATGTTTGTTTGTTACCTTAATATGATACTGTACAGAACCGAATTGCATTTTGTGAGTATTTATATATATAAAGATAATTTTTATGAACAAAGTATATTTTTGAAATTAAAAAAAAAAAGAGTTCAAAAGAATTGCACTTTTAGCCTCAAAAGCTGGAGCTTCATTGAGTGCATTTCTTGCTGTTCTCCATGTGATTGTTGGAGTGGACTAAATCTTCTGGTTTCAGATTCATCAGAGATTGGACATGTGATCCAAGATGTGTGTCAGAACCCACTAGAAATGTCAATGCACTGACTCTGAGAGTTGCTCAGGAAGGTTGATCTCCCAATGGGCAATTCTGCAAAAGTGTCCACACGTCTGAATTAGAGTCAGAGACTTTAGGAAGCTGATGTACTTAACTTGGTACTTGCCTATTTACTCATTCATCCGGTGTGGGTTGTTTTCTGTCCAGTCATTGTCAGACACAAGAGTTCCCTGGCTGATTGTAAGACTTGAGCCATTGTCTGGACTGGTACATGATTCCAGTGCAGCAGTAATTTGAGGCAAGCTGGGATATGCATTCAGAAAATAATCAGTTTCTTGCCCTTTGTGAATCTACAGTTCACTCCATGTGACACATCTTGAAGCAACTATGTTTTGATTTTGTTTAGCTGGTCATGTATCTATGGAAAGGGTGCACTGACTGACAGAAATGTCAATGGAGCATTTAAAGTGACTGTGCTCTGGAAATGCAACCACTGCCTCCACCCCCCCCACCCCCTCACTCTTCCCCAGTCCTTCCCTCTTCAAATTGCGGTGGCTTTGGATTGCAAAGTATTTCAGTTGTTATCTTGGTGCTATATTTGACCCAATGCTGAAGGTCCTTTGTAAAAGGTTGTTGTCCGTGGCACTGCCTGATGTGCATGCCCTTGATCAGACATTCGATCCAGAGCTTCCAACCCCGTCCCTTTCTGCCCAATCGACAAGCAGCCCGCACTCCGTTTGATTTGCAACCCGAAGCTGAGTTGATCCAATCAGCTGCAGATGAGTCCGTTAAATTGTCTTTCATTGGCCATTTAAGGACCTCCGTTGCTAGTGGGGCAAGAACTGGGTATGCCACCACCCCATTAATTAAATGTCCTTCCTGCCTCCCACATCACCTCCTCCAGGAACACCTTTAACGTGCAAAATTAGCTTTTATCTCCATGTAATTTAGTTTCATTTTTAACTTTATTGACTGTACTTCATGAACAAACCTCTTTCACAAACCATGGCTTAATGAGGAAAATAATCATTTATTGGATATCAACTTGAAAATTGACACTAGATTTGCAACAATATTATGGGTTTATGCTCAAATTAGATTTGCTAAAATGATGCAGCCCACGGTGAACTTGCAGAATGTGTGATTTTTAGTGTCTATTTTTCACTAATTCCATAACTAGTCTTGTACTCATTCCCTCAACGTCAGCCTTCCTGCTCCTCTGATGCTGCCTGGCCTGCTGTGTTCATCCAGCTGTACACCTTGTTATCTCAGACTCCAGCATCAGCAGTTCCTACTATCTCTGGGAAGATTGGTAGTAAGTTGAGGAAGCCCCATCAGGAAGCAAAGAATAGTATTGAGGCATTAATTGTGAAGCTGTGCCTCTTTACACTCTAAAGAATCCTGCCTTTTGAAAGCTCTTTCTAACCAAGAAGTATACATCTGGGACTGGGGTTTGTCAAGAATGAGTTTCAACAAATACTACCCAACGTTGACTGACATATTTGATTTCTGTGTGCCCACAATTTAATTTAACTTGGTGTTCAAAATGATTGCCAGAACTTGATGCTATAATAATCAATCCTCCGCTTAAAGTTTTCGAAATTTGTGGCTTGGGTTGTGGTTGAGGTTATAGGCTTGCTCGCCAAACTGGTGCGTTGGTTGCAAATGTTTTGTCACCCTGCTAGGTAACATCGTCAGTGCGCCTCCAGTAAAGTGTCAGTGTTCTGTCCCGCTTGTTATTTATATGCCTCGGTTTGTTGGGGTGTTTGGTACCACTTCCAGTTCTGTTTCTCAGTGGTTTGTACACAGGGTCTAATTCAATATGTGAGTTGATGAAGTTCCCGTTAGAATACCAGGCGTCCAGGAATTCCCTGGTGTGTGTCTGTTTGGCTTGTGTGATTATGGATGTGTTGCCCCAGTTGAATTTGTGTCCCTTGTTGTCCATGTGTAGTGAGACAAGTGAGAATTGGTGGTGTCTCTTGGTGGCTAGTTGGTGTCCGTGTATCCGTATTGTCAGTTTTCTTCTGGTTTGACCTATGTAATGTTTCTCAAAGTCCTTGCATGGTATTTTGTATATTACATTTAGTTTTTTTTGGTTGTGGGTAAGGGACATTTGTCAGTAGCAATCACAGGGTGGTTGTTGGTTTGTGGGCTACCCTGATACTTAGGGGTCTGCGTAGTCTTGTGGTCATGTCTGAAATATCCTTGATGTATGGTAGGGTGATTAGTGAGTCTGGTCATATTGTATCTTCCTGTTGTGGTCTGTCTCGGAGGTAACGGCAGATTGTGCTTTTTGGGTATCCATTCCTTTTCAAGACTCTGTGTAGGTGCTCCTGTTCTGCTTTGTGTAGTTCCGGGTTGCTGCAATGTGTTGTGGCTCATTTAAATAGTGTCCTGATGCGGTTCTCTTTATGGTCATTGGGGTGATTGCTAGTGTAATTGAGTATCTAGGCGTATGCGTGGTCTTTCTATAAACGCTAGTCTGGAGTTCTCCATTGTTTTTGCGTTCTACCATTATGTACAGGAAGGGTAGTCGGTTATTTCGTGAATTTTACCCCAGTAAGGATGTTGTTTATGTGTCAGGACACTAACAGCACCAACAAGGACAGCACCCTGAAACTGCTGGATCTGTGCCTCACAACCAACTTCACTTCAACAACTGTATATTCAAACAAATCAATGGAACACCAATGGGATCCCCAATATCAGGACTGATTGCAGAAGCAGTAATGCAAAGGTTAGAATAGACAGCACTCCCCACTATACAAACCAAACCTGAGATCCGATATGTAGATGACACCTTTGTGATTATTAATCGCACAAAACTAGAAGAAACCCCCTACTGGGACAACACATCAATAATCGCACAAGCCAAACAGAGTCACGCCAGGGAATTCCTGGAGGCCTGGTATTCTAACCGGAACTCCATCAACAAACACGTTGAATTAGACCCTGTGTACAAACCACTGAGAAACAAAACCAGAAGTGGTACCAAACACCCCAACAAGCTAAGGCATATAAATAACAAGCGGGACAGAACACAGAAGCTTCACCGGAGATGCACTGACGATGTTACCTAGCAGGGTGATGAAACGTCTGTAAACAAATCCATCGGCTCGGCGAGCATGTCTAAAATCTCAGTCAATTCTCTGCTATGTAGTGTTTTACAGATCATGGCCCAGTTAAATTAGCAAATGTTCAAATGATCTATTAAGAATCCTTTTTGTCCCAAACACTGGCTGGAGCCAATTTAGTGTCATTAAATGTTGACTACACATTTCCTTGCAAAGGAAAACATCTGTCTTTGCATTCCAAAACCAATGGGTCATACTAGTAGGTTATGCATTGTGAAAGTGAAGGAAAAGTTAATTGACATAGGACTGTATTTCACCAATGCTCACTGTCAAAATTGTACAAAAATTTACAAGACCAGGTTTTCATTCACCCCCTCTCTGAACCAGTTCCCTGGACTTTTCTCTGAAAATGATGAGATTTGAACAGATTTATATTTGCCTTTGAATCCTCATCCCTGCCTAGTTTTGGATTAGGAAGGTTAACATTTATTGTTTATCTGTAATGAATGTTTCACTTTTGCATTGCTTTTTTTTTGAATTTGAGTACTCTTTCTCACTTTTTAAAAAATATTTTGTTATGATTGACTTTTTAATCACGCTATGATTTTGTGCCTATTTAATCAGCATTTCAGGCCAAAAGCAAATTAATCTTGCATGCATTAATTTTAAATGTGCTACAGGCTGAGAGGCCAGCTCCTACTTGTTAAATTTATATCATAACTTTGATACAGCAAGGTACAGGGGATTACCTTTTAAAAGGAGACCGAGAATGCACAGTAGATTCAATAGCCAAGTAAATCAGAGGATGAAAATGGTGACGTCCTGATCTGAGGATATGATAGTGTGAGTATACAGAAGGACACATGAAAACATGAATGTGAATAAAATAACAATTCCATTCCTGTAGTGCCTTCCACAACCATGGGATATCCCAAAGCGCTTTACAATAAATAAAGTACTGTTGAATGTAATCTGAGTTGTAATACCCAAAACAAAGCAGCTAATTTGCACACAGCAAGCTCTCACGGAGAGCAAATGATGGATAATCAGCTTTCTGATGTTGATTGAGGGGTGAGTATTGACCCAGGACAATGGGAAAATCTTCCTCTGCTCTTGTCTGAAATCTTGCAAGATGTACGAGTGTGACAGAAGCTGGTTGTCAGGAAAAGGCTCTGCCAGGATCTGGATGTGAGCGTGTGATTGCCTTGTATACAGAAAGCCAGGTGTGAGAATGCTGCAAGGAAGGCTCTGGGAGGATACACCATCATCACCATAGAGACAGACAAGGCCTCCAAGAAAGGCTGTTGTGAAAACTTAGAGGAAAAGAATGTACAGGTCTCAGGAGTGCAAAAGCACTAAGGAGTGGGATTCATGGACACTCCCTCCTGGCACGGAAATAAATAGCTGAATGCTCTCCTTCAGCGATTCTATGTTTGTGAGAAAGGCTTGGTGTACATTGAGTACAAAGAAGGTCCTGTACAAGAAAATGAGTGTCAACGCCAGGCTGTGACTGTGAGGGACACCAAGTTACTCTCTGACAAACCCATTGACTCTGTTCTTTCCTCAAAGCTGATTTCTTCCTATCTCAACACTACATACTCTTCCCTCATCCAATCTTTTCTTACCCCCATCCAGGATACTCTCCACCATGGCAGGCTCCAGTTTCTCAGCCCTAATCTCATCCTTTCTGTTTAACTCAATCTCCACCTCCCCAGCCGGCACCCAGACAGTCTGAGGGATCTCCGCTTCTTCCCCAGACATTATCCATCCATCTGGCTGTTACATCCCTTAACTGCTTCAAGCTCCACTGAGTGGCTGTTAACCAGAAGCATTAGCGCAAATTCTCTCTCCACAACAGAATTCCAAACATTTCCAGCATTTTCTATTTTTATCCTAATAATTGATTTATTGTTGTCACATGTACTGAGGTACAGTGAAAAGTGGTGTTTAGCGTGTTTTACAGGTAGATCGTACCATACAAAGTGCATCAGGGTAGCAGGACATAGTGCAGAATACAGTGTTACAGCCATAGAGAAAGTGCAGAGAGAGAGAGAGAGATCAGAGTTAACAGTTGAGAGGTCCATTCAAGCGTCTGATAACAACGGGGAAGAAGTTCTTCTTGAAGCTATTCCTATGTGTATGCAAACTTTTATAATCTCTGCCCAATGGAAGAAGGTGGGAGAGGTCTTTGATTATGTTGGCCCTTTCCCGAGGCAGCAGGAAGTATAGATGGAGTCAATGGATGGAAGGCTGGGCTGTGTTCACGACTCTCTGTAGTAATGAGAAGAATGCCACAAGCAAGCACAACAAGGAATATGCGAAGAGCAAACAGATGAGCTGGATTGGACTCTCTATTTTTCACAATCATTTGATAAGGAATTAGTGATGGAAGTGACACAAGTCAGAAAGGCCCTGTAGATTCACCTTTCCCCAATTGAAATTCATCCTGTCGAAATGATTGATTGAGCTCTAAGGTATTTCTTTTTCTCCCAGGAGATGATTGTTCCTAGAATTTTCTTCTATTGGGGTTGATGAGGATGGCATGCCTTTGCCAAGGTAGCAGCTGGTTTTCATCATATCCAAGCTGTTTGAAGATGGCAGTCTGTTGTATCTTCTCTTGATTCTCTGCCTCCTTCCTTCTCTCTTCCTCTAGCCTGTGGAACAAAGAGGACTTTTCAACTTGGCTGTTACTGATGTAATCTAACAAAATGGATTTCCCACCCATCACAGAACTCACCCACAGTGAAACTGCTCCCTCCACCTGCCAGGGTATCTTGTTAGAGTAGAGTGGTCAACTGGTGTTAAATTTGGTAAGTGGCACAGTGAGTAAGTGCACTGCCAGATGTGGCAATGAACCATTCCGAGCTGGAAGCTCCCAGACTGGTTTGCGAGCTGGTGTAGGATGGTTTCAGCTGAAGCAGCAGTGGGTTGGAGGGGGGAAGCATTCCCAGAGCAGATTATTGTTTAAGGACATCAGGGTAGCACGGTGGCTCAACGGTTAGCACTGCTGCCCCACAGTGCCATGGCTCGGGTTCGATTCCACTCTTGGGTGACTGTCTCATAGATCATAGAATCCCTACAGTGTAGAAACAGGCCCTTCAGCCCAACAAGTCCACACTGACCCTTAGACCATCCCACCCAGACCCATTCGCCTATAACCCACCTAATCTACACATCCCTGAACACTACGGGCAATTTAGCATGGCCAATCCACCTAACCTGCACATCTTTGGGCTGTGGGAGGAAACCGGAGCACCCGGAGGAAACCCACGCAGACACGGGGAGAACGTGCAAACTCCACACAGACAGTCGCCCGAGGGTGGAATCGAACCCGGGTCCCTGGCGCTGTGAGGCAGCAGTGCTAACCACTGAGCCACACTAAATTCCCCACAGTATTGAGGGATGCGCAGGCTAGATAGATCAGCTATGATAAATGTGAGGTTATGGAACCAGGATTGGGGTATGCTCTTTGGAGGGTCAGTGCAGTATCGATTTGCTGAATGGCCTCATTCTGCACTGTAGGGATTCTATGAAATTCTATGAAGACTGTGTGAGGACATCAGATGAACAGAAGATTGGGCTGAAAACTATCCTGTTCTGCCTATTCTTAATAAATTGACCATTTAAGTGTCTTACTTGGGGCTCTCTCTGGCCTTGCCCTTCCCCTTGGGCCTTGTCAATAACCTCCTTCACTTCTAAAACCCTCTGAGAAATCTGTGTTCCTCCAATTCTGGCCTTTTATGGATCTCTGATTTCCCCGACCCTCTACTGCCTCTGAATTTCCAGTTCTAAACCTCTCTTTTTACAATTCCCATTAAGATCTAATTCTTTGACCCAGCTTCCGGTCACCTGTCTTAATGCCTCCTTCTTTCTGATTAACATAATGAAATCTCCCAAGGAGTGTAAAGGTACTCTGTAAATGTAAGTTGCTGTTGAAGTAATATGCAGCTGCAAATTGAGTTTGAAACTATCGTAGTGGTGTATTTCCCACTGAAATATCACTGAGGCTCCCTGATTGCCGATGAGCCTGTGCAGGATAAACCAGAATTACAGGAATGCTTGAAAGGAGGGCAGATGGCTGTAAAAGAGGGAGTTAGGATGGAGGTTGGAGTGAATGTGCAGGGAAGGGGAAGTTGGAGTGAGTGGGCCAAGGAGGGGGGAGGTTTGGGTGAGTATGTGAGGAGGAGGAGGTTGGAGTGGGATGACGAGGAGGCTGGAGTATATAGTCAAGGCAGAGGAGGATCGAGTGAGTATGTGAGCAGGAAGAGGTTAGACTGAGTGACATGGCTGCTTGTTCATGTGTACAATTTTTATCTTAATCATTGTATTTTGTAGGTAATGCTCCTACGGACAATATCCCATTGTGTTTAATCCTGCACTCTTGGCCTAGTTGATAACTGATTCACTGCCTTTACAGTTAAACTGACTGGCCTTTGATGAAGCAGTTCCCAATCGGTGCTCCGTCTGAATTAACCTGTCAGTAATATACCTGAGGAGCTCAAGCACTTGTAAGAACAGACTGTAATCAATTCCAACTCCAGGGACAACACTCACCTTTGCTTCTTCCTGTTGAGAACGAAGACAAGAGAGCACGTTAAAAATATGTTGAGGAATTGGCTAAAAACGCCTTCAAGAAAAGTGAGTGAAAGGCTATGGTCTGGCAGGACAGCTTTAAAGGGAAAAAAAGAATTGAATCTGGAAAGTTGCAGACAGCTCTGTGACCTCAACCCTCTGTTCAGTTTGGACTATGGTTAAAGGTAGGTGGTCACATGTTAAAATACGCCATCTCATGTTAAACACAGGCAGACATGTTAAGATACACCGTCACATGTTTAAGGTAGCGGCTCACATGTTAAAATACACCATGTGTTAAAGGTGGGTAGTCACATGTTAAAGGTAGATAGTCACATGTTAAAGTAGGTGGTTGCATAGTCCAGAAGTTCCAGCTCCGATCATTGGTTTCATTGTGATTTAACTGAAACATGTCAGGATGCTCTACATTCACCTAAAGTTGCTGGACTAGGTTGAGGCAATAAGTTTTTTCGGTTTTGCTGCTGTGGATCACTTCCCACTGTCCTATTTAGAAATGAGTGTAAACCAGATGAGGGCAAGATTGGGTCTGGTTTTGATATAGCCATTGGCTGAATAGCCAGACAACATGTAAAATGGTCACTTGGGTGAGGTATGGAGGAGATGGCCAGTGGTATCATAGCAAAAAAGAGGCTACAGAGAGGGAAAAGGAAGTGGCTTTGCTACCATTGAAGACAGGCAGGGATGGCAGGGTTGGAAAGGAGCGGACTCACATCCACGGTCTGACCATTATCATAATCCCAGGACATTATGGACGTAACAAATTTTAATTCCAATGTACCTTCTTTCCAAAGAGAACTACGACAGCCAAAAAGAGACTGCAGATGTAAATTTAGTGACTGTCTGTCAAAGTCCTGTGTGGACCCATGGAATGTCACACTTGTGGAAAATCAAGGAAACTTCAAATGGAAAGGCTCAAAGACAATGAGAGGTAGGTGACCCAACACCTCACAAGGGAGTTCTATCTCCTGCAGACATGCCTGTGTTCTACCCATTCAAGGATATACAAAAAAAACAGTGGGTTTACAAGTCTGTGTATGTTAGTGGCCTGAAATCCTAATGTGTGGATCGTGTACTTGGGGATCACAGCTTGAGAAAAATCCGGCAAACACCTGTGCAATGCAGGTAAAGGAACATAGAACATTGAACATTACAGCGCAGTACAGGCCCTTCGGCTCTCGATGTTGCGCCGACCTGTGAGGAAGAATACACACTCTCTCTTTGAGTGCTGCCAGCCACTGTTGAAATGAACCATAACAGAAGAATTTCAACCAAGAATCTAGAAATGGACTATTCAATCACCAATGTCAACACTATAGATAAAATCCACTGTAACGATTGCAATGTTTTACTAGCTACCATCCACAAACAACTCAGGATCAATCTTTATTTCTTAAATTTTTTTTTTTGGACTCACTTCTTATCCCTAATCTCTGTGTATTACGTACTGTTATTATTTCTTCTCATGTTTAGCAACTTATAAACTCACTCTTTTGTTGAGTCAAGAAAGCCTGATTAGATTGGCTCCTTTTAAAACATAAATTCATTGGTCTGGGAGGGAGGTATCCACAGGGGAAGAGATCCATTTTTAAAAAATTAACCTGGTTGTAACCGACTGAGGGAATAGGTGAATAAAGTAGGGGAGTCAATTCGTCCGTCCTCACCTGGGAGCTTAACAATTTGTGGTATCCCATTTGGAACTGTCATTAATGGAGGAACCTCAACCAGGACTGGTTATAACTCTATGCAGCAAGCTCCCAGACCTAGCTTGACAAGTTTATTCATACAAACACCTCAACAGCGAAATCTACAGTGACTGGGCAGAACCATTGCTGTAGATCCATCTGTATGTGAGTGACTACAGGATTAAGCCCTCTGTTTAAGCCACTGAAGCAATAGCTTATTTTAAGGATGCGGGCCACTCTGGGTGGAGGTTATTCTAATATTAAATTTCTCTAGGTGAAGATCATTGTGGGTGCGGACAAAGCACAGTAGGTCCCAGTAAATTACCCTGCCATTACATGTGACACACTCGTTCCTTGAGAGTAGGTAGGCTTTTCCAACCAGTTTTAAGCTGCAGATACTTCCTGTAATAACTGAACTTTGATGTTGCTCCACCAATAATAGTATCTGACTCAGTTACTACCAATACGCACTTTTCTCTGTTCATTTTCTGTATCATCATTTCTTGTCTCCATGGAGACAGACCGCTCAAGAGCACTGTTTCTTCTTTTTCCTGTGGAGAAGAAATAAAAGCAATGATTTAAATTTTTATCCATGCTGAAGAAACCATTTCACTATTGAGCAGTGTGTGACGTATATCTCATTCGAACATAATATATAGGAGCTGAATTAGGCCATTTAATCCATTGATCTGCTCTGCCATTCGATTGTGGCTGATATGTTTCTCAACCCCATTCTCCAGCCCTCTCCCCATTACCTTTGATCCCTTTACTAAACAAGAACCTATCTATCTCTGTGTTAAAGACACTCAGTGACTTGGCCTCCTTTCTTGGGAATGAGTTCCACTGATTAACCACCCTTTGGCTGAAGAAATTCCTCCTCATCTCTTCTAAAAGGTCATCCCTTCACTCTGAAGCTGTGCCATTAGGTCCTAATCTCTCCTACTAGTGGAAACATCCTTTCCATGTCCACTTTATCCAGGCCCCTCAGTATTCTGTATTTCACCCTATCCTTCTAAATTCCATCAAATACGGACCCAGAGTCCTCAACTGCTCCTCATATGACAAGCCCTTCATTTCCAGCCCTCCATTTATTTTTGTGAACTTCCTCTTGATACCCTCCAAGGTCGAGCTCAAAACTGCTCATGATATTCTAAATACGATCTGACCAGAGCCTTATACACCCACAGCAGTACATTCCTGCTCTTGTAATTTAGTCCCCTTGAAATGAACGCTAACATTGCATATGCCTTCCTAACTGCCAACTGAACCTGCATGTTAACCTGAAGAGATTCTTGAATAAAGACTCCTAAGTCCCTTAGTCCTTAAGATCTTTGAGCTTCCCCAGCACCTTCTTCTTAGTGATGGCCACTACACTCACCTTTATCCCTTCACTGTCTTGAAGTTTTGGTATGCTGCAGATGCAAAGTAGCTATTCACTTCCTCCACCAATTCTTTGTTCCCCACTGCTACTTTTCCAGCCTCATTTTCTAGCAGTCCAATGTCTACTCTTGCTTCTCTCTTATCTTTTATATATCTAAATAAAAATGTTGGAATCTTCTTTTACATTACTGGTAGCTTATCCTTATATTTCATCTTCTCCCTGACACTACCCCTGACCACTACCGCACCCCCACACCCCACGCCCAACCACCTTCTTGCTTGTTAAGTTGTTCTCTACTGATCTTTAAAGGCCTTGCAATCCTCTGGCATCCCACTAATCTTCCCAATATTATATGCTTTTTCTTTTGCTTAATGCTGTTCCTGACTTCTCTTGTCAGCCGAGATTGCCTTGTCCTCCCCTTAGTATGTTGCTTCTTCCTTGGGATGAGTTTCTGCTGTGCCTCCCAAATTATCCCCCAAGAAACTCCTGCCATTGCTGTTCCATCATTTTCTCTGCTAGGTTCCCCTTCCAATCAACTCTGGCCAGCACGTCCCTCATGTCTTTGTAGTTACCTTTACTCAATTGTAATATCATTACATCTGATTCCAGCTTCTCCTTCTCAAAGTCTGCGGTGAATTTTATCACATCGTGATCACTGTCATCCCAGGGGTTCCTTCACGCTAAGCTCCCGGATCAAGTCATCCTCATTACACATCAATAAATCCAGAATTGCCTGATCCCTGGGTTCTACCACAAACTAGATTCCCAGACCAAACCAAAATGAAAAGTAAGGTATCTCTTTAGGCTAAGAGAACATTTCATAGAATCCCTACAGTGTGGAAGCAGGCCATTTGGTCCATCAAGTCCATACTGAACCTCTAAAGAACAAACTACACTGACCCACCCCCCCTACCCTATCACTGTAACTCTGCATTTCCCACAACTAACCCACCTAGCCTGCACATCCCTGACGACTATAGGCAGTTTAGCACGGCCAATCCACCTTTGGACATCTTTGGACTGTGAGAGGGAACTGGAGCACCCGGAGGAAACCAACACAGTTTAGGGGAAAATGTGCAAACTCCACATAGTCACCTGAGGATGGAATTGAACCTGGGTCCCTGGCACTGTGAGGCAGCAGTGCTAACCACTGAGCTTATTGTGCCATCCATAATTTGTTTGTAATCTCCAAATCTTTTCTTTCCAAAACTTGAGGCCGAATCTGAGGCTTGATAATCTTTTCAGACTTCCTCTTTGCCGTTTGCCCAATATCCTGTGAAACTCCAGTCTCCTCTCTTCCATTCCCAGTTCATCCCATTTCCTCTTTCACTTTCCCAGTCCCTTCCTATCTCCTCTCCCACATCCCCAGTCCTTCTCAGCTTCTCTGCCATATCCCCAGCACTCCTTTTTTCTTGCCATGTGATTTTATTTTCATAGATTCAATATCTCCTGCTTTGCATTGTCTCCCAAGTCAAAGTTACCTTCCACATAACTGAGGGAAATAGGCTTACCCAGAGCAGGTAAGCTGACAGAAGTAATCGAATAAGACAAAAGGAAATGAGGCAAGTCAGGAGTTTGGCAGCTGTGAGACAATTGTTGGGATATTAATGTGATAATCCTTTATACTTTAAGAGATACAGAGCATGATGTCCTGTCCAATATATAAAAGCATTCAAAGCAAATTATACTTGACATTCAATTATATCCATTGATTTAACATCCAAATGGAAGTATATTCAACTATAATTAGTATTTAATCATGTCACCATTTCATCTCTGTAACTGCGGTACATGAGGAGAGGTCTGTTGAAAAACAAATGATCTTAGACTGCAGGGTACAGTCACAATTAAGCCAACTTTGCTGATGATGCAGTGATGCAAACGACATGATAATAAATGAAGTGCAATGATGTAAGAGGCACAATACTGCAAGATGTGACCAGGAAGTGAGGCTTGTTAAAGGGGCAATGGTATTTTAAATGAGGTGATAGGGCATAAAAAATTTTTTAAAAAAACATTAAAAGTGGAGACTTAAAATGAGGACTCCCTGTACTTCATATCTTTTAATGTAGACCTTCAAGTTCCCAGAGATTTTGTGGAAATGAACTAAATTTGAAATGATTAATGTCTAATCAATCAATCCACAATGACACCACTTAAGATATTGGTCAAAGGAGTAATGACAACAAGGGGGAAAGCTTTGTCCCTCAGCAAGTTGACAGTGTCTGGAATTCCCTGCCTGAGAGTGCGGTGCAGGCAAGTTCAATAAAGGCTTTCAAGGGGCAACAGAATTATTGTCTGATAGTATAGAATATACAGGATTACTGGGAGAAGTGGGGAAGTAGCACCAGGTGTATTGTTCCTTCAGAGAGCTAGCACACTCACAAAGGGCTGAATGGCCTTCCTCTGCGCTGTAACCATCCTTTTGTTTTGTTATATTAGCAAAGCATTGGCTTGGTCATGTTTCCAGTCACTGAAGTACTTTCGCAGCAACTTTAATCTTGCATTACTGAGAAATTAATATGGGCTTTAAATTAAATTAAAGTATTGATTCAAGAAGGCAGCTTAAGATTGATCAGGTAGTGTGTGACTTGGACCAATTTCAGAGTAAACTTGCATGTCCACAGCCAATCATTGGGTAGAAATGGATTAATTGTGTGATAATCTTCAGGATCAACACAGGATAAAAACAGCACAGGCAAAAACCTGACTTCAGGTCACAGAATTAAAAAGAGCACAATGACCACGAAGAACATAAACATGTCATATTAGAACCCAGAAGACAAAGCTGCCTCGCAGTAAAACATAGGGAGGAAAAGGCAGCAAGGGTCACACAGATTAACCTGCTCCACATCTAAAGTTAACAGGGGAACTAAATCCTGTCACAGCTGGTAAAACTTGCCTGTTTTGCAAAGCTTTATATTTTTATACTGTATTTAATGTTTCTGAAATTATCACAAATTAATCTGACCCTCTGGCCATATTCTTTGACAAATCCGAGAAACCTTGAAGCTAGATCACATTCTGACAACATGGAAAATTCTTACCATCAACATCTTGGTCATTGGAAGCATGGCAGTCATGTTCGATGGGTAGACAAGTTGCAAAAATCAAATTGCACTTTTTGTTAATCTTGATTATCTGATATCTGTTGCGGTCAAAGACATTGTTTAAGAGTCTCCAACCTCCTGCAGAACTCCACACTGGTAGGGTTTCTGTTTGCCTGATACCAAATGAACTCTTCTGTCTCTCTCTCTCTCTCTCTCCCCCCCCCCCCCCCCGCTTCTAGGGACACATACCAATGCCTTTAAGACCAGAGAGTTTGAACACTTTTTGGTACAGCCATGGCTTGGTGATGCAATGAAAGCTTTTAATGGGCTGCAGATTGCAATATTGCTAGGTTTGTTATACATTTTTTGATGGCTACCAAGTAATTGTCCTAACCAAGGGTAAACTGACCCCAACCACAAAGGATGGAAGAGCTGGTTACATGCTGTACCCAGGCTGAATTTCAAACCACTGTCAGAGCTGATAAATTCTATCCACAAGCAACAACTTTTCACTCAAATCATAAGAAACATTTTAGAATCATTTACTTCTATTTAATTATTCAACAATCAAAAAGTGACACACAAACACAAGATGGTCAGGGGTTTTGTAAGAACTGACACCATTGCCTCAGCAGATCCTTTGCTGGAACCAACCCAACCTCTTCATAAAGACCCTAAAAGACAATAGTATTTAGAATGCTCATGCTGTTGGATTAAATTATTGAATAAAGTGGATAATATTCCTGAAATTTGCTATGAAACAGGGCACATCTACTTTACTTTGAATCAGTAAGTGGCCTGGACCGTTAGTGGTCTGAATTAACATTACTATAACAGATCATCTGGTCATTTATTTCATTGCTATGTAGGGATTCCTCTGTTTGGAGAGCTGACATATATAACTGTGTTTCCTATATTGCAATAGTGACTATCCTTCAGGAAGTGCTTCATTGGCTATTAAGTTCTTTAGAATGTTTTTGGGTCATGGAAGGTGCTAGATAAATGAAAGTTCTTTCATATCCTTCCTCCTTCATGTCTGTGTCTATGCAAGCTCATATATACAAAGATAATGAACCACATAGACAAACAAATCAAAAAGTTACTTTTAATTTCACTCCACTTTCTAATCAAATCAGTTGAAATTTATTTTGGATTTTTTTCTCAATTGATACTTTTTCTCTTACTCACGAATTGTAGTATTGATAAATATACCAAGTGGAAGTGAATGACTTTTAAAAAGTGAAGGGAGTTTTATATGTTAGAAGCACTTTAGGCATGATTATATTTACAGCTTCAAGTAAATTAGTTTCTTCTGGTACAAAGTTAAAGTTATTCAACTTCTACCAGTAATGACAGATGGATGGAAGCTCATTTTGCTGATGATTTTTAACCTGCCATTGTTTATAGGAAATAGTGTTAGCTCTACTTGGGTGCAGTTGATATCCTCCTCACCCAAGTTGGAAGGTCATGCTTCAAGCCCTGTTATGGTTACAAGTTTCCAACAACACACCAATCAGAGATACTGTCTGTCAATGAAGAATTTTATCTGCTGTCCTAAACAACATTGGTGTCAAATTATTTGAGGAAACCAAATGGATTAACTAGACATTCATTTCATTTATTCTTATAGCATCTTGCTGTGTGCAAATCATCTGCAACATTTGCCTAAATAACACTTGCTGCACTGCAAAAAAAAATTCTTGGTTATAATACGCTTTAAAATATTCTAACTGATGTGGTAAGATGCAGTGTAGATGCATGCCTCTTTAGTGTGTCATATTAAGAATTCTTCTCACAGCTGGAATCTGAGATACATGTCTGGTGTTGCGCTTAGTCTATAGTAATATTACTCTAGGCCTTGAATAGTATTAAACCAAAGTGATCTATTAACTCGATATACCAAGGGATCAATGCATTTATATTGTATTATGTATATATTAAAGAGTGAAGCTAGAACTAAGTATGTGATTTCTTGGTTTCCATGATTGGATAGATTAACAGTGCATTCTAGCACCTTACTGTACCCAACTTGCAGTCAAGAGAGGCAGGTTATATTGCTATCTATAAGTTTGATAGGAGGCATGTTATTATTGCTCTCTATGAGCTTGATTGATTTGGTAGTGTTGTATGACAAGATCACTTTATTTAGTGCACTGAATCTGTTGGAAATCTAATGTTTATAAAGAAGAATCATTATGGTAATACACGCTATTCCGTTAGTGTTTAGTTTTACTTGGTCTGTTTTTACAAAAATAAACTGTGCTCCTGTTGGATGTCTATCACCAGGAATTACACAATTATTTTAGCTACATACATGGACAGAGTGCAAGTAAGGTTTGAGGTTATTGTAATGGTACAGTCATTAGGGAGAGGGGAGAATTGGCTTCTGTTCATTATGAAACGTGGGTTACAGGGTTCTGCTGGTTAGGTGGTTTGTCAACATTACATTATAGTTAACGGGGCACTAGTCAGGACTCAACATAATGCAGTCAATAAAAGGCTATACTAGCACCAAAAAAAAAAGTGTTCCCTTTATTCTAGGTCACAAAGGCCCAATTTTATGAAACTTAAATCCATTTGGCCAGAGAACTGACCCAACTATTCTCCCAATAGCTGTAGGAATTCTAACCACACCATTGGATGGACAATTAGCCTGAAGCTACTTAAAATCAAAAATTTCAGCTTCCTTGTCCTTCCAGAAAGCAAAGCTTCTGTCAATGTACTTGCAAATCTCATCGTTGCTGAAACCTCCGAGGTCTGAGGAGTAGCCTTGCCCTTTGGACATTTCATCCTCTTCAGGTGTGGCACTTTGCACGACAACTTTAGGCACTGTTCTCATAGCTGTCTCAGGCTGGGTGGACGAGCTCATGGCAGCCGCCATGCTTTCAGGGTTGCTGAAGAACCTTTGCTTAATGTCGTCAAACCCATCCTTCCATTCCCTTTTGCCAGCGTCTATCTCCTCGATGACGGCCTTATGGAACGCACGGACCAAGTCCCAACTGAACTTCCCTAAGTGGTCAAACACCTCAAAGCACAGAAGATGTCTCATCTTCCTTTCATCTGGGGGCAAGTCGAGTTCGAGGATGTGGAAGTATCCCAGCATGAAAAGGTCAAGGGTCAGACTATTGTGATCAATGGGAACACCATTGACACGAGGGAGAAATTGCTCAGGGGAGTAGGTGATCCTCTGCCGGTTCAGTCGCCTGATCTGTCTGGATGGAACATGGGATATGATATTTCTCCAATTACTAATGAGTTTGGTGATAGTCCTTTGCTGTAGGAACAGATGCCTAAATTTTCCATTTTGTATGGATTGCTTAGATTGATGTTGAAGCTGCATTTCCAGCTCTGGTGTTTGACTACTCTCGCCTGTTTCAGCCATCTCACCACCATCTGGTGCTTCACTCCTGTCTTCAACAATGGCAGCTTTACACAGGTTTCTGGCTTTCATTCCCAAAGACATGGCATAAGTTGACTTTTTCCAGTGACCCAGGAATAACACAACTATTCTTTCTTTTCTCAAACTAGTCGATTCTGTCACAAGTGAACGTGCAGTGCCGTCTTCAGCTATATCAGCCTGTGAAGCAACTCTTGAGTCACTTCTGTCCTCCATCCTTCCTGACTGCTCAGGATCAGGCAACTGTTCATTACATGACTCACTCTGCTGAGCCCTCGTGATAACCTCATGCAGGGATCCATCTTCATCATGGAGGGCACCATCATGAGTAATCTCTGTACTTTCAGTCCCATCTCCACATTCAGAAGACTTGGAGTAAGACCCCCCATTGCTCTCGTCCTCCTTCGCCATACCTCTCTGATTTTCTTGTGTGTCAGAGTGTGCCAATGCTTTTTCTTTCATCACACACTGCTTTTCAAAGTTTGCTTTGAGTGTGCGTACGGAGACACCGAACTGCTGGATCTCTTTCTCCACTTTGTTTCTTGAAGACATTTGGTCAGGCTTTGGTGAGAAGACAGCCGCTAATTCCACATTTGGCATTCTAGTGATTTGCTTGCTGTTGTGTTGCTCAGCGCAGTCTTTTTCATTCAGATTTGACAGGAGCAGTGACACAGTCCTCACAATGCCAGATATCCTGCTGCACCACACAGGCAAAGACAAGTGCTTATCCATGCTTGAATCCTGACACAAAGGCTGAATGCTGACTGTTAGATTGACTATGGGAGCAGGGAGAATGGTTCGTAGCTGTACTGCCAAGTGATTCAGCTCCCCCTCGTACCCCTGGCACTTCTGCATGACTTGGACTGTCTCGATCTGCTTCTCCAGATAGATAAGGTCTTCCTCTGTCAGAAGCTCTCCAAATGGGCCCAGTATGGCGTTGTGTTCCTGGGAGTACCTCCATATCTCCGTCTGTAGATAACCATTTCCGATGCGCTTGATGGAGTAAAGAATATTTGAATGGAGCCTCACGCAACATCACCAGCCATGATTAAGGATAAGATAATCTTCCAAACCAAATGTGACTGAATACACTTAAATAGGGTGAGAGTTTACAGAGGAAGTCACTTGATATCCCACATTAAGCTTGGGCATTTCAATTTTAATTTGGATTGTTTTTAAACATTTAAAGGTCATGTGTCATATTTCTCTCAGTTTTTACGATTTCCAGCTTCAGATTGTGACTTTCCCCTGTTTATTCATATCGTACCCAAGAAAATATTTGTTCACTTTGCATTTTTGGTTAGTGTTAATATTTCTACTTCCGAAATTGAAAAATCTCAGAGCCCTCAACTCATTCATCACTCCAACATAAGGGGCACCCTAGCCTATCCCTTCCATGTCACTCTGATCAAAAGGCATTCTCATTGATGATTAACTTCCCAATTCACTCTTGCATCCCCTGAGTCACTAACTGTTTGAGTTACACTACTGTCCCAGAGTCACTCAATTCATCCTCAGGGTTACTCTATAACAGCAAGCTATTCTTAGCCAAGATTCATTCTAACCTAAAAGATACTCCATAGTCTCTGACCCAGTCTAACTGCCAGGTCAACCTAATCTGACAGACTAAGACCTAGTCACTGTAACTCACTTTAACTTTTCAATCTAACCCTTGGGTCAATCTAATTCTGTTATTTTGAGAGGTTACATATAGTCAAATTTATTCTGCAAAAGCTCAAATGGACAGCACTGAAGTGACCTTTTACTCTGATCTGTGCATGTGTAGCTTGCAAGTTTTTGACACTGGAAGGGAAAGCAGAAGTGGAAATATTCTCCTTCCCAGAACTGACATCTCCCCACCCAATATCATCCCTTGAAAGTGCAATGAATATATATTTTGTTATTGAATCATGTGGAATCCAGCGTTTTGTTTTGCAAGATTAGCCTTATCCTTAAAAGTGATGCACAAATACCAAGCAAGAGTTAAAAAATGCACCACAAAGCAATCTCAATTCACACTGAAACTCCATGTCAGTAAAACACACAGAAACACACTCAAGCTGCAGGTCTGCATAATGCACACCGTAACTGGATGTATTTTTGTGTGTTTTGTATGCATGCAGAAACTGTATATCTGCATGATAGACAAATATCCACTGAAACTTCAGGTTGGCAAACCACACAAATGCACAATGTAAAGAAATCCAAGCTGAACAGCTGGTATGCAAAATGCATAGAAACACGACGCAACACACCCCAAGACTACATGTTTCCAACACACAGGAAGACTGCAATTTTGTAACTACATGGTTACATGAGATGTGCAGGTAGGTAAATGCATAGCAATTCGTATTATAGGTGTACAAAACACACAGAATTGCATATTGATACACTGGAGATTTACATTACAGTCAGTACAACAACACACACTGCAACTACAGGTGTATAGGACACTTTGCCACACATCCCAATCCTGAACAACCCACAGTGATGGACACTGATACTGCATATCAGTGGAAAAAAGGAGCAGAAATAGGCCATTCTTTACCTTGGTCTTGTTTATCTGTTTAAATTTCATCTGACCCACATTTCAATTCCATTTACCCGCCTTTTGCTTCCTGTCTCTTGATAACCATATCTAACAATATAGCTACCAGTCTCTCAATTATCGCAGTATTCACAGATCTTTACGAAGCAAGTTCCAGTTCATTACTTACCTTTCATGGACAAAGTGTTCCCAATTTCACTTCTAAACAGCCCAGCTCTAACTTGCAGATTATGCCTGTTTGTTCTTTATTCCCTTGTAGAGGAAATTATTTATATAAATACCCTACTGAATCATGCTGTCATTTAAGGGCCTTAACAAAATTACTCCTGAACCTTCAAAAGCAAAAGGGAGTACAAAGTAAGTGCAACCTGTCCTCCTACTTTAAATCTTCGAGCCCTGGTATTGCTACATAAGATACCAAGGGTGTTGTGGCACAGTGATAGTGTCCCTATCTCTGAGCCTGAAGCTTTGGATTGAGACCTGTGCCAGGACTTGTCGGCCATGGAAGATTTGATGATGTGCTGGCCAGATGGGTTGCCTTTGAGCCTGTAAGTCCTTCCGTCCTTTGCCCATCAGTGTGGACCAATCCAAGGGAAGTATATGGCTCAACCCTCAGACATGAGCACAGGAGAAAAGATAGACAGTGGAATGGTAGGCTGTCCAGAAACAGTCTATTCATCCAATAAGTCCTTGCTTGAGTTTGTGCTCCACTCAAGTCTCCTGCCATCTTTGGGGCTCATCTAAATCTATCTTTGTCACTCCCTACTCTCTTCTCCCTCAAATGCTTGACTTGCTTCCCCTTAAATGAATCTACACTATTCACTTCAACCACTCCTTGTGGGAATGAGTTCCACATTCTTCCTGCTCTTTGAGTAAAGGACATTCTTGCAAATTCCCTATTGATTCCTTGCTAACTATCTTACATTAACAATCGTGAGTTATGATCTTTCCACGAGAATGCAATAAAGGCGAGCAGGAATAAATCATTTGGCCCCTCAAGCGTGCTGATCCATTTGATAAAATCATAGCAGATCTGAATGTTCTGTAATCTCCATTCCCCACAAGAGGAAACATTCTCTCTTTACTCACTACATCAAAACCTTTCATAATGTTTGAGGCCTCTATTGGGTTTCTTAATTGAGAAGAAAAGAGACCCAGCCTGTGAATCATTTCCAGATCCTCTTGATCTTTTTATGACAAGCAGAACAGCACATGGTACTGTAAATAAACTCTAAACAAAGTTTGAGACAGGTCTAACATAACTTGCCAAGTAATTTCAACAAGCAGCACTGTGCCAGGGCTAATAGTTCATTCCTGAGGAGCAATACACAAAACTAAGCAGACACGTTATGAATGAAGTACTGCAAAACTGAATATTGCTTTCTCATTTTTTTTAATTCCAACCTCCTTGAGTTAGAGATCATTAGCCTTTTTAATTACCATTTGTTCCTGTGTGTTAGCAATTAATGATCTGGGCACAGGGACACACACTCCCTTTGCTTCTCTACAGCCCTTTGTCTCACATTGAAGAAAATATTCAGATTTGTCTTTCTGGCCTCACAAATGGATTACACATTGATACCACAGGCATCCTGCTGGCACCCTGAAGACTGTTTGAAACAGGCTCACCTGGTGGGAAACTGATAGGTTCAGATGTGTATTCTATCTGATTTTAACTGACTGAAATCAATGCAAAGTGTTATTAGAGTAAAACGTTCACTGCATCTGATCCCCTGGGTTTCTCACCCAGCAGACTGTAGCATCTGCTCGTCTTGTTACACATGAATGTTCTCGGCCAGTAGAAATATAAATGTCCAAATAATGAGCTGATAAATCTATAAGAGATCTATTAATTCATCGATCAAATCTTGCAGGTGATAGCAATGCAACCACTGGTCTAACAATGGGTCAACACCAGTAAGTCACAGACAGCCCACAAAATGCATCCAATACATTGAGTTCTCCCTCTGTTAATGTGTTAATCAATGGATTCCAGTCTCTGGAATACCAATAGCTGACTTTCTTTTTACTAGGTATCAATGTATAATTCCTACTCTGAGTACTGAAGAAAGTTTGAACGTTCCACCTAATACTGTTGGAATTTTTTAGCCTTTTGGTTTTTAGTTTCTGTGTTTTAGGCCCTTTATAGAGTCACAGAGTCATACGGCATGGAAACAGACCCTTTGGTCCAACCAGTCCATGCCGAACATAATCCCAAACTAAACTAGTCCCACCTGCCTGCTCCTGGCCAATATCCCTTGAAACCTTTCCTATTCATGTACTTAACCAAATGTCTTTTAAACATTGTAATTGTACCAACATCCACCACTTCCTCAGGAAGTTCATTCCACATACTGACGACCCTCTGTGTAAAAAAATTTGCCTCACATCTTTTTTTAAATCTCTCCCCTCTCACCTTAAAAATGTGCCCGCTAGTCTTGAAATCCTCCATTCTACGGAAAAGACAACTAACATTAACTTTTATTTGTGATTTTTAAGTCTCTATGACCTAAAGTGCTGTCATCATCACTAATGGTCACTCTAATCTGTGTGAAGCATGCCAGCCTGAAATTCTCACACAGGCCATGCCCATGAAAGCTCCTTGAAGCCAGTGTGACAGCAATATCAAGCCCAAAAGTTTAAAGAACCCATGCATTCTTAAATATTGCCCAAACGCTAATAAAAAATTATTAGGTATTCATTGATCATCACTGGCTCTGAAAATTAGATGAGTATGCGCAGGAAAATAATCAGAAAATATACATCAAATCTGAGATTTTGCTTAATTGACAGAACTTATTACAGGCTGCGACTTTCAAGTGAATTTAATTATCAGTGGATGGTAAGTTTGAGAATTTCTGTTTCAACCAGTTTCTGTTGTTTTTATGATAATGATTTTCTCTAATACTTCACTTTTTTTGGTGTCTCTCTTTCTTTTCTTCCTTTTCTCCCCAACATTTTTTGAGTCCTACCCTGTCCTTTACCTTTTCCTCTTTCCTTTCAGTGAGGGGTACTGTGGTTGTCAAAGTACAGAATGGAGCTGCTAGGAAGGCAGATGATATTTGAATGGTAATACCACGGACCATGTAATACAGGGTGGGGGTCCACACAAATATACTGGGAGACAGGATCAAATCCCACCAATTCAATTTGATTGATAGCTAGTCTCAATAACATTTGTCAAGAAATTGTCATTGAAAGTTGTAAAACCCTGATGCTGCTTAGGAACAGAAATCTGCCATCATTATATATGGTCTCTGCCTATGTGTGACTCCAAGATGTGGTTTTATGTCTTGAACTTCCCTTTGAAGCAGTGTGGTAAGCTTCAGAGTTCAAGGGAACTTGTGGGCAGCATAATGAATGCTGGCCTTGTCAGTGGTGCCCACACCTCAGGAAAGAATAAATATAAAAAGAGACTAACAATTGCAGGCAGTATTTTCCAGGGAAACAGTGGTCTTTAGCAGGTTCCATCTCATTGTCAACCATGACTTATGTCACCTCACCCATACTTTCAAGCCTTTGTCTTCTCACTCCCCTGCTGTCCTACCAACTCGTGACCCTTACCGTGCCTCTATTCACTGCATGACTGCCTCTACAAATACTTTCCTCTGGGGCTATTTAGTCAACCATTGTATTTTCCCCGCTTCCTCTTTCCATTCCCAATCACCTCATCAGGGACCCACCACCTACTCTCTCCTTAATCCCACTCTACTCTTGATATCAAGTCAGCTGGGCTTTATACAGAACCTCTGCCCTAAGATGGTCATTGATCAATGGCACATTGCCGTTTTAGGGGATCAACTGATCACAACTGTCCTCCTGATCACGAGGACAGCACCAATTTTCCAGTGTGCTTGTTCATAGCAGCAATTCCTCCATTCGTTCGGAATGCAGGTGCCCTCCCTTTGATCTCAGGAAAGAGGAAAAGTAAACGACAGGGTAGGACTCATAAAGTGTTGGGGAGAAACAGGAAAAGAAAAAGAGAGACGAAAAGAAAGTGAAGTATCAGAGAAAATCATCGTCATAAAAACAACAGAAACTTGCAGGGTAAATGTGAGTATACATCTTGTGTAATATCGCTGTAGTGTGGCACAGGTACTGGCACAGGCATAATGCCCTGAACGATACCCGCACTGTACTTGGTTATTCTGCTCATAAAGGTGAGGTTGCATTGTCTGAGAACTGATCTTAAGTATGGAACAATAAATATATGATAAAATATAAATAGGACAGCAGAACTTCAAAATAAAGAAGTGCCCACCAACAAGCCATATCCATTTACAAAGACCAACTACTCCTAGCCACTCTTTCAATTCCCTCACCCTTAATCCATCTAACCATTACTAATTACTATTTACATTGACTGTTTGATTGTCCTTCCCTTGTAACTTATTCCACAACTCGATCAGCTTGTAGATCATAGGGTTCCTCAGGGAAAATCTTTGTTCCTGTGGTTTGAGCCGTACACCACAGAAAAACAATTTACTTGGATTAGTTTTGCTAATCCAGAGACCCAGGTAATGTTCTGGGCACCTGGGTTCCAATGCTGCCATGGCAGATGGTGGAATTTGAATTCAAAAAATATATGGAATTAACAATCTAATGATGACCGTGAATCCATTGTCAATTGTTGGAAAAACCCATCTGGTTCACTAATGTCCTTTAGGGAAGGAAATCTGCCACCCTCACCTGGTCTGGCCTACATGTGACTCCAGACCCACAGCAATGTGGTTGACTCTTACCTGCCCTCTGGGCAATTAGGGATGTGCAATAAATGCTGCTTAGCCAGCGTCCCGTGAATGAATAAAGAAAAAAAAATTCACTGAGGTTCAGTCTTTTTCACTGGGTAGTTCATTCAGATTGATATGGCAGTCACACATTCACACACACACAGCATGCTCCTCAGTCAAGCCTTTCCCTTACCTTTCTCCGTTGCTCTTCTTCATCCCTGAGTCGTGCCTGTAGTTTTCGTACCATCACTTGCCGTTTCCACTCCGGGATGGGACATCCCTTCTCATCATGAGTGGGCACCAGCAAATCAACATCGGTGCTGGCAACCTCATTCACAGGGAGTGATGCTAATCCATTCTCTTTTGGCTTCTGTTCGGACGTTCGGCTTTCGCTCTGTGCAAGAGGAAATTACAATAAAAACACTTTAAGAAATTTAGGATCGGGAGTGGGGGGTTGGATTGATTCCATCAATTTCCGCACGCTTAACCCTCGATCCCCTTATTGATCAAGAATTTACCTATCTCTGCCCTAAATATACATAAGGTCTTTCTGCCCAACCTCCTCTGAGGCAAGGAGTTCCAAAGGCTGCCAACACTCTGAAAGAAGAAATTCCTTATCTCGGTCTTATACTATAGACCTGGGAGTTTGGTATCAGTGGTGGGTAATTTGTTAGCGGGGATTCTGAGAGATAGCATTTACATGCATTTGGAGAGGCAAGGAATGATTAGGGATAGACAGCATGGCTCTGTGCTTGGAAACTCGTGTCTCACAAACATGATAGAGTTTTTGAGGATGTAACCAAAAGGATTGATGTAGACAGGGTAGCAGATGTTGTCTACATGGACTTTAGTAAAGCCTGTGACAAGGTTCCACATGGTAGACTAATTAGTAAAGTTAAATCACATGGGATTTAGGGTGAGCTTGCCAACTGAATACAAAAATGGCTTGACAGTAGGAGACAGAGAGCGATGTTGGTGGGTTGCTTTTCAGACTGGAGGCCTGTCACCAGCAGTGTTCCACAGGGATCAGTGCTGCGTCCACTTTTGTTTGTCATTTACGGAAACAGTTTGGATGAGAATTTAGGAGGCCTGGTTAGTAAGTTTGTACTGACACCAAAATTGGTGGTATAGTCAACAGTAAGGAAGGTTATCTAAAGATTACAAAGGGATCTTGATCAGGGGCCAATGGGCTGATGAGTAGGCAGATGGAATTTAATTTGAATTAATGAGAGATGCTGCGTTTTGGTAAAACAAACAAGGGCACGACTTATACAGTTGACAGTTAGGGTCCTGTGTACTGTTGTTGAACAGAGAGACCTAGGGGTTCAGGTACATAGTTCTTTGCAAGTTGCATCACAGTTAGAAAGGGTGGTTAAGAAGGTGTTTAGCACACTTGCTTTCATTGCTCAGACCAGTGAGTGCAGGAGTTGGGACATCATGTTGAGGTTGTATCGAACATTGGTGAGGCCACTTTTGGAGTAGTGTGTACATTTCTGGTCACCCTGCTATAGGAAGGATATTATTAAATTGGAAACAGTTCAGAAAAAAATTTATCTTGTTGTTGCTGGGACTGGAGGGTTTAAGTTATAAGGAGAGGCTGGATAGGCTGGGACTTATTTCACTGAAGCTTGGGAGGTTGAGGAGTGATCTTTGATAGAGGTTTATAAAATCATGAGGGGCATAGATAAAGTGAATAGCAAAGGTCTTTTCCCTAGGATAGGGGAGTTCAAAACTAGGGGGCATATTTTTAAAGTGAGAGGAGAAAGATTTAAAAGGGACCTGAGGGGCAACGTTTCACACAGAGGGTGGTTTGTGTTTGGAATAGATCATAGAATCCCTACAGTGTAGAAACAGGCCCTTCGGCCCAACAAGTCCACACTGACCCTCTGACATCCCACCCAGACCCATCTCCCTATAACCCACCTAATCTACACACCCCTGAACAGGACAGGCAATTTAGCATGGCCAATCCACCTAGCCTGAACATCTTTGGACTATGGGAGGAAACTGGAGCACCCAGAGGAAACCCACGTAGACACAGGGAGAATGTGCAAACTCCACTCAGACAGTTGCCTGGGGGTGGAATCGAACCCGGGTTCCTGACGCTGTGAGGCAGCAGTGCTAATCACTGAGCCACTGTGCTGCCTGTGAGTAAAATCGCAAAACCATGAATAAAATTGCAAGATAACAAGATGTAGAGCTGGATGAACACAACAGGCCAAGCAGCATCAGAGGAGCAGGAAAGCTGACGTTTCGGGTCTAGACCCTTCTTCAGAAATGGGGGAGGGGAAGGGGATTCTGAAATAAATAGGGAGAGAGGGGGAGGCGGATAGAAGATGGATAGAGGAGAAGATAGGTGGAGAGGAGACAGACAGGTCAAAGAGGCGGGGGTGGAGCCAGTAAAGGTGAGTGTAGGTAGGGAGTTAGGGAGGAGATAGGTCAGTCCAGGGAGGACGGACAGGTCAAGGGGGCGGGATGAGGCTAGTAGGTAGGAGATGGGGGTGGCGCTTGAGGTGGGAGGAGGGGTTAGGTGGGAGGAAGGACAGGTTAGTGAAGTGGGGACCAGCTTTCCTGCTCCTCTGATGCTGCTTGGCCTGCTGTGTTCATCCAGCTCTACACCTTGTTATCTCAGATTCTCCAGCACCTGCAGTTCCTACTATCAGTAAAATTGCAAATGATGTTGTGTTCTTTGTGGTTGTATGTGAACTCCAGAACATGCTGCAATTACTTTTTTTTGCTGAACATTTGAATACATTGCACAGAAGGAGACAAGCTTTTATTAAACCTTAGGTCCGAGAGAGAAAAAATCTATAGAGTACTGAGGCACCATTTCAGACCATCTAAGACGCACTTCGTCATACAGCGTGGAACAGACCCTTCTGTCCAACTTGTTGATGTTGACCAGACATCCCAATCTGATCCAGACCCATTTCCCAACATTTGGCTCATAACTCTAAACCTTTCCTATTCATGTACCCATCCAGATGCCTTTTAAATGTTGTAATTGTACCTGCCTTCACTTCCTCTGGCAACTTGCTCCATCTCTGCACCACCCTCTGCATGTAAAAGTTACCCTTCAGGTCCTTTTTAAATCTTTTCCCTCTCATCCTAAACCTATACCCTCCAATTTTGGACTCCTTCATCCTAGGAAAAGACCTTGGCTATTTACCCTATCCCTGTCCCTCATGATTTATAAACCTCAATAAGGTCCCCCCTCAGCCTCTGATGCTCCAGGGAAAAAAGCCCAGGCTATTCAGCCTGTCCCTATAACACAAACCTCCAGTCTCAGCAATATCCTTGTAAATCTCTTCTGTACCTTCTCAAGTTTAACAACTTTCTTCCTGTAGGAGGGCAACCAGAATTGTATGCAGTATTTTAAAAGTGGCCTCACCAATGTCCTGTACAGCCACAACATGACTTCCCAACTCCTATACTCAATGCACTGACCAATGAAGGCAAGCGTACCAAGCACCTTCTTCATCACCCTGTCTACCTGTGACTGTAGTAATGAATTGCCAGAGGCAGTAGTAGATGCAGGCACAGTTACAACATTTAAAAGACATTTGGAAAGGCACATGAATAGGAATTCAGCGAGGTATAAGACCAACCGCAGGCAAGTGGCACTCACTTAGTTTGAGAAACTTGGTCAGCATGGATGAGTTGGACCAAAGAGTCTGTTTCTATGAAGTATGACTCTATAAATTGGCATCCCTTTATTCTGAGCCCTCTAATCCTAGACTCTCCCATGAGGGAAAATATTTAGTCTGGCAAGCTTTTTAAGAACAAGATCACATCTCATTCTTCTAAATTCCAGTGAATAGAGTCCCAACATGTTTAACATTTGCTCATAAGACAATCCCTGCATATCAGGGATCATCCTAGTGAACCTTCTCTGAACGCCTCTAATGAAATCATATCTTTCCTTAAGTAAGGGGACCAAAACAGCTCACTGTGCTCCAGATGTGCTCTCACCAGCTCCTTGTACAGTTGCATAAGACTTTCTTCCGCTTATACTCCAACCCCTTGAAATAAGGGCCAACATTCCCTTAGCCATCCTGATTCCCTGCTGCGCTTGTGTTTTAGCTTTCTGTGTTTCATACACAAGTATGCTCAAGACCTTTTCTGTTGCAGATTTCTGCAGTTTTCATCAGGTTAAAAAAGCAGTTCTCCCTCCATGCTAGAACAAGTGAAATTACTTTAAAAATTTAGGCATGGCATCCGGGTCAATCACCATGACACATACATTCACTCAAAACCTGATGGACTTGTGCCAAAATACTTGGTCTGTGTATATATATGTGTGTGTGTGTCTCCACGTGTGTATTGTAATAAATCACAATTTCACAAGATGTTGAATTGTTGAAATGACTTACTGTCTGAGCCACATTCTGACCAAAACCCGTAGGTTTTAATGTCTTTCCTAACTTGAGCTCGTCTATGAGGCTTGCATGGATGTTTTCGATGAGATGTCCTGTGTTGAAGGGTTTCCCACCTACAGAGAGAGTAAACAGAAAAAGTCTGGAGCTGAAGTAGGAATACAGTCTCCGCCTGGTTGCATATGAGGTCTCCTGTTAGCTTGGCCACAGGTAGTTGCAGCTTAGGCTGGGTTCAGGAGGCCTCACCTTAGCCTGGTTCTGGGAGAGCTGCCATCAATCTCACTGTGGGCAGCTTTACATTAGTCTGATTACAGAACGCCTCACACCAAAGGGAATCACAGAAGCCATTGAAAGACAGCGTGGACTACCTGCAGCAAAACAAATGATACTGAGTACTTTTTTAAAATTATGTACCAATACACCAGAACTCTCCTATTTGTTGTTTACTGTCAGAGCAGTTCGCAAGTGGATTTTGCCACAACACGATCCAATGCACAAAATAAAAACAAAGAACTGCGGATGCTGGAAATCTGAAACGAAAACAGAAATTGCTGGAGAAACTCAGCAGGTCTGGTACCATCTGTGAAATGAAAGCAGAGTTAACGTTTTGAGTCCAGTGACCCTTCTTCAGAACTGATATTAGCTTGGACAAGGTGGTATATATGCTGAAGACAGAGGGTGGTGTTTGGTTGAGGTGGGGAAGGTGGGAGAGAAGTGAGCAGATAGGCGGAGATAGGGCCCTGAGAGAGAGAACAGCAGCGAGGCGGATAAAGGGATGGATGATTGTATGTCAGGGAGAAAGAAAAGCCGCTAATAGGGACCATAAGTTGGTAAAATTGGGTCGGCTGTGTTGAAAGCAGCCTAGTGACATGTCTGCCAAACTGATAATCTCAAGATTAATCCTTATTTAGGTCATAAGGCAGGACAAGTCAAATCTGTTTTACACCTGCAAGTGTATTCAGGATAGGGTCAGGTATGGAAGCTGCAGGCTACCTGAGATCAACAGTGTATTGCATTGCAGCTTAGTGTCAGCTCAGTTGACTGCACAGCCGATTGTAATGCAGTGATGCCAATAGCATGGGTTCAATTCCCATATCTGGCTGAAGTTACCATGTAAGTCATGTTTTTTCAAGTTTATCTCTAACCTGAGGTGTGGTGACCCTCAGGTTAAATCACCACCAGTCTCTCTCCCTAATGAGAGAACCCAGTGGCCCTATGGGACTATGGCGACATTATCTTTCCCTTTACCTTAGATGAGCAGTGGAAGAATCTGAGTCAGACAGACAGAGACAAAAGGAGGTGAGCGCTGATCCTACTCACCACTTGGGTTCGGATGGTTCTGCCTTGGTAACTCAGGGGCTGCTGGTTTTGAGGGGAATGGTGGGGGCAGCTGCGGTGGAGATGTTTGAGCAGATGTGGGTTTCACCAGAATTGTATTCTGAAATGAAATCAGATGCAAAATGAGAGAGTTCACTTGTTAAGACAGCACAACCCCTCGGAGGACAAGGTCTGTAAGAGACAAAACTCTCTGTAAATCTCAGTGTTAACTACTCATCCATTAAGTTCAATCAATGATGGCATTGCCACTTCAAACAGTTTGAAAACAGTAAATTTGCAATGAATACTGACTACATTCACACACACACACACACACACGTTGGTATAGACATGTATGTACAGACAGACGCATACATATACAGATACAGACACACAAATACAGATATATACACACATACAGACACATATATAATGACACACTAACAGACACAGACACAGGCACATAAATAGACATGTATACAGATATAGACATATATATGGATACAAACTCATATACAGACATATATACAGATATAGACACAGATATACAGACACACACACACAGACAGACACATATATACAGACACACATACACATGCATACTGGTTTGTCTGTCCCCATACCCTTACGGTCTTGACCTTAGACCCTCTTAGTCCAGACTCAGGGAATGCTGTAAACTCAAGATAGCTCCTGATTAGAAGAGGACAGTAAATAAAAAATATGAATAAGAAATAAGAGTAGGCCACTCAGCCCTTCAATTCTGCTCCACCATTCAGTAAGGTCATGGTTGCTCTGATTCTCCAATTTTAACATCTCTACGTTCCTGCATAGCCCAAACATCAATCATGACGATGCTGATGATGTTGAGTTACAGAGATGACCTTTGGAAGATCTAGCTGGGAGCCCCCTCCCTACCTTGCCATGCTCCATTCCTTTCTGAACGTCACGTGACTCCCTGCTCCCCTCGTTGATGGATCTGTAGTAGTCACCACCGCTCTGCTGCCTCACAATGTTCTTTGTTTTTCGAAACGATTCGTGTCTCTGAACAGAAGCTGGAGGGTCAGCTGGTGCCGGCTGGAATTGAGGGAGAAATCAGAGCTCAACATTAACCTGCACCCAAACCATCAGCTAAAACTGTAACAGTAGTTAACAGTAACCAGGACAGGAGGGTGGCACACACTCAAAATAAACAACCACAACAGCCATTTATAATGTGCCAACAATATAGAAAAAAGTGCTGCGTGGAAGATAAAGATATTGTTCTCTCCTTCCCCCTTTTCCTGGAATATGACTTTACCTTTGGCACAGTTGGTTTGCATGTAAGATTTATATGTCTTTTTCTCTGGCACCCAATATATTTCTTTAGTGAGTTTTTTTTATATAGAATCCCTACAGTGTGGAAACAGGCCCTTTGGCCCAACAAGTCCACACTGACCTACAGAGCTTCCCAAGCAGTCCCATCACCCTATAACCCATCTAATCTACACATCCCAGAACCCTATGGCCAATCCACCTAGCCTGCACATCTTTGGGCTGTAGGAGGAAACCCACACAGACACAGGGAGAGTGTGCAAACTCCACACAGACAGTCACCCAAGGGCGGAATTGAACCCGGTTCCTTGGCAATGTGAGGCAGCAGTGCTAGCCACTGAACCACTGTGCTGCCCTATGAAGTGGGTAT
This sequence comes from Rhincodon typus, assembly GCF_021869965.1. NCBI lineage: Eukaryota > Metazoa > Chordata > Chondrichthyes > Orectolobiformes > Rhincodontidae > Rhincodon > Rhincodon typus. Next base: position 62,037,772 of record NC_063344.1, on the reverse strand, counting down.
TTCTGAAAAGACCCATTGCATTGCCAATCCCTAATTGATTGGTTATAAGCTGCCTTCAAATTGGAGTTCTTAACAGCATGGAAAGAGGCCCTTTGGGCCATCACATCCTTGCTGTTCATTAAACATCCACCATCCAGGCTTCTATGCTAATGTGTTTCATGTGTTCATCTAGTTTTTAAAATGTTTTGACAGTTCCCATTTCTACCATCATTTTAGGCATTGCATTCGCTCTGGAAGAGGCTTGCTAGGCTATTTCAGAGGGCAGTCAAGAGTCAACTATATTGCCGTGAGCTTGGAGACTAGGTAAGTACAACAGATTTCCAACAGATTTCCTTACCCAATGGATATTAAGGTACACTTGCTATAGTTTCATGGTCACCATTACCTATACAACTGTTACAGACAGAATGTATGTAATCTCCTACACCCTTAATCAATATATTTTGAATAGAAAGAGGTGTGTCTTTTCCTATCCATATATTCCAATTAAGTAATTCAGCAACAAGCTTTTGTGAGGTTAAAAACTAAAGGATATCTGTGCTCACCCATTTATATCAAATCAAAGTACTGTCACACACTCAGTCACACACACACACCTACACTGACAAAGACTGGATACAAATAAAAACAGTGCACTTTCAGTCAATTCAATCTCTGATTTACGACTTCCACTCTCCTACATGGCAGCCCAATGGTTTCTTGAATGGACTGGATGCTTTAAGTTCAAGTAAGGATTTGTAAAGCAAATTGTGAGGCTCCTTGTAGTGGAATACCTAAGAGGTTCCTTTCAAATAAAATTTGAAATAGGAACAGGTTACATACTCTGGCTGCTTGATGACTCGCAGCTCATTTCAGGGTCTGGTTCTCAGACTGGGTGATGGCTGATGATTCTGATAAATGTGGTTGGTGCTGTGGAGATAGGCTGCTGTCCCTGAAACAGTTTCAATCACATGGCTCCTGTGTTAACATGTTTAAGGCCGACACCATCTGTTTTGGAAGTGAGAGACCTTCAAGATGCAATGGGAAGTTGACAGTATCGTTACGTTTTGATCTTCCCCTTTGGCCAGTGTGAGATATGGAAACAGGCAGTTTGGAATCTCTACAGTCTTTAAGTGTTGATCCAACTTTAAATAATGATATACCTGGATTTCACAGATGGCTGGGAGGTACTCTCATTGATATCTATTTTTATTTAGACATTCACCAGAGTACAGACTGTAGTCAAAAGTCACATAATTTGTGGCAGCCATCTTAAAAATTTGCTTGTGTCTAATTTTTACAAGTGTGGAATGAAAGTTCATAATAGGACATGCGTGTACTAGGCATGACACTAGCTTTTTATTGTAGATTTCAATTAAACTTGGGGTGGCTGAGGGAAGGGGAAATGTTACGCCTGTGGTGTTAAACATGGTGAGTAGAGTGACTAAATTAGGCATGCTGAGAAATCTTGATTTTCAGACTGTGGGCTGAGATGTGGGGTTGAAGCCAGAGGTGTATTTATGGCATCTCAAGCCTCATGCCAGCATGCTATTAATACTCATAGCATCTAAACCTTTTAAAATTACATCTTACCCTATGTAAGGTAAAGTCCAAATGTTTGTCCATATCAAGGTATTAACTGGTAGGGTCCTTACAGGACTTTGAGTTCACCTACAGTATTTCAATTACACTCACTAAACATAACCTCAGACAATGTCCTTTACCATGGACAGAAGGCAGGGCTAGCTGAAGCTACAAATTCGGCCATGTCTCACAGAGTGGAGTGTACCACGTTGGACACTAGCATGGATATTCAATAAAATGTGAACAAAAAGTCCAACATTGTTTCTCCTGCAATTAAGAAAATATGACTAGCTCCCCTATAATCACCAATGTATGTCAACTATGAGGAGCACCAATAAATTTAGCGCCCTGACTGTCTCAACAAATAATGGTGACACACATGAATAAAATGAAAACAATGCATTGTGAAATAATTACATGTGAAATTTAATTTTGAGTAACACCACTCTCACCTTTGTGTTTTTAAATTTATATTAATGGCAGTGGTGTTGGGTAGGAAAGTTGTGTCTACGAACAGTGCCTCTCTGACCAGGGGCCTCTTTTACAGTCCACCCATAGCTTCTGCGTTATCAATAGTCAAAACACTGAAACGCTTTCTCCATGTGATCTGGTCTCCCGTGTACACTACCAACACTTCAGGTTTTATTGTAATTACATTGGAAAGGGGATAAAGCATTTGAATCTTTGATTGTAAGATGTAGGAGCAGAAATAGTCCATTCAGCCCATCGAGTCTGCTCCACCATTCAATGAGAACATGGCTGACCTGATAATCCTCAATACCACTTTCTCGCCTTTTCTTACCTGTGATTCCTTTTCTGATTAAAAATCAGTCGATCTCAGCCTTGACTTTACTTAATGACCCAGTCTCAACAGCTCTTTGTGTTAAGAAGTCCATCAATTCACCACCCTCTGAGAGAAGAAGTTCCTTTGGATTTGTCTCGCTCTGAGGATTGTGGATGTTCCATCATGAAGCATAGTAAGGCTGGGATTGAGACCTTCTTTGGTCTCTCAGTGAATCCAGGGAGAGGGGATAGGGCAGAGAAATGAAGTTCAAGTAGAAGATCATCAATTGTTACACAGAATGGCAGAGCAGTTTTGAGCGGCCTGAAGAGAATGGAACTTAGGGTGAAAACTCTCTGATTTTTGGAATCATAATTAAGACAAAGGAAAATTCAATTCAATTTCATTTTATTGTCCATAAGGAAATCAATTTGAGGTATATTGTTTGTTTGTTAAAAAAATTATGTATAATTTTCATAGAATCCCCACAGTGTGGAAACAGGCCTTTCAACCCAACAAGTCCACACCAACTCTTCAAAGAGCATCCCACCCAGACTCACCTCCCTATCCTAGCCCTTGTATTTCCCACGGCTAATCCACCTATGGGCAATTTATCATGGCCAATCCACCTAACTTGCACATCTTTGGACTGCGGGAGGAAACCCACGCAGACACAGGGAGAATGTGCAAACTCCGCACAGCCAGTCACCCAAGGCTGGAATCAAACCCAGATCCCTGGTACTGTGAGGCCTCACTGCTAACTACTGAGAGACTGTGCTGGTGGCTATGGCTGGGGTTATTGGAAGTGAACATTTTAGTCTCAGCGCATCTCTGCTTGAGTTCCTCAGGTTAGTGTCCTAAGCGGAACTATCTGCGGTTGCTTCATGAATGATGTTCCCTCCATCATAACGTCACAAGTAGGGATGTTTGCTGTAGACTGTACAAAATTCAGCACGATTCACTGATACTGAAACAGTCCATGTCTAAATGCAACAACAGCTGGACAAGTTTAGGCTGACAAGTGGCAAATAACATTTTCACCAGGCAAGTGCAGGCTATGGCTATCTCAAACCAAAGAGAATCTGATCATCTTCCCCTTCACATTCAGTATTGTTACCATCACTGAATACCCACAATCAACACCACTGACCCGAAACTAAACTGGACTAGCCATGCAAATACTGTGGTTATGAGACAGGTTATAAGTGAGGGATCCCGTGATGAATAACTCACCTCCTGACTCCCCCAGAACTTGGCCAACATCTACAAGGCAGAGGCCAGGAGTGTAACAGAACAAAATGTTCCAATTGCATGGAGTGCAACTCCAATGACACTGAAGAAGCTTAACACGAGGGTAAAGGAGTGTACTTGACTACCACCTTCCCCCCCCCCCCGCCCACCCCACCTCAATCCCCCCACATGGTGGCAACAATGTGTGCTATCAAAAAGATGCATCGCAGGAACTCACCAATTCTACTTCGACAATACCTTCCAAATCCACAAGCTTTGTTGTATCGGGTAATTGTAAATCAGGTCTCCATACACTCCTGTCACACACAGTCTGTGGGTGGCATTAAGAAGATCTGCTCTAGCTTTTGGAGGGAACAGATGCATCTGTACCAGCACCCTTAGGTCTCATAATTAGCCCTAGCCAACTGTTGTTACACGTACTGCTATCATGCAGTGAATCTTGTTTTCTAAGAACAATGTTTCTTATGAAGATACTCTATGGAGGTCAATCCTCAGCCACTAATCAATAGATTGACCTAAGACAAATCAAAGACAAAGGGGCATTCCTGTTTGAGATCCACCTCAAATGACCTTTAGATTCACATACCTTGATGTATTTGTCACCTCTACCTGTATCGGATGTGATCAACTAACAAAATACTCCAATCTCGGGTACCAAGAAGGGCAAAAGGCAGCAGATACATCAGAATACCACCACCTGCAAGTTCAAGTCACTCACCACCATAAGTTGGAACTGTGTCTCTATTTCTTCACTGTCGCTGGTTCAGAAGGGTAGAAAGCACTTCCTGGCTGTACCTACCCAATGAACTGCAGTGACTCGAGATGACAGTTCCTGACCACCTTTTCAACGACAATATTAGGGATGGTCAATTAATGCTGGCCTAGCCAATGTTGTGGACTTGCGTGTTCAGGGCGTTCCTGAACCACACAATACTTGTCGGCTGTACAGTGCTCATCACCCACTCAGCTCTCGTCTGCTAAGCTGATGAATGGGCATGTGATAGATTATTTTTTGGAACCAGCCATTCACTAGTGTGAATCTCTCACAATGTACCTGTCTCTGAGAGTAATTAGGGGGAAGGCTCCCAGGATTTGCAGAGACAGGCTGCCCATATTACCTGAGCTGGCACTGATGTATATCCCTGCCACAGAGCTGCCAACAGTCTAACCCAGTTTCTGTTTCAGTACTCACGTTCTTAGACTGTGCACCGTTTGAGGCTCTTGCTTCAACAACTGTTGAATTCTCAGATGAAGTCAGTATCGATCAACTCACTGATAGGAAGTGTTAAACTGGCTGAATAAAACCTGAATCTTTTTCAAGTGAACAATCTCTGGGCATATTGCTCCGCACGCTACAGTGGCTGTTTGCAATCCCACATCCTGTGTGTTTTGGAGTGGTCTAAGTTACAAAGACTGTAATGCCCGTTTATGAAGCTGCAATTAGTAGTCACTCAATTATTTAAGGTAGGTTCAAGTGACAAATTAGATCATCAACCGCAAGCCAGTTAGGAGCAATTTATTAAAGCTATTGTGCTACGTTGCCATCTCCCCGCTTTGCATCACTGCTCTCTTCTTCTCTCATGTCACTCTGAGACAATGCAAGGGATTTTAAGTAAACTAGATTGCTTCCCACTTGAGTGATGGCCCCTGTTAACCTGTATAATCAAGCTGGTAACTGGCTGACTCCCATCTATGTGACTGAGCAACCAAAAACAACACAGGGACTCTCATGGCACAGTGGTAGTGCCCCTCCCCCTGGGCCAGGAGGCCTGGGTTCAAGTCCCATCAGCTCCAGATGTGTGTCATAACAGGTTGATCAGAAATATCCATAGAAGCAACATTCTGCTCTTGTGGTGCAGTGAAAATGTCCCTATCCCTGGACCAGGAATCCCAGGTTCAAATCCTACCAGAGGTGTGTAATACCACTTCTGAACAGGTTGATTAGGGAAAAACAGGTTAAATTAAAAAAAAATCAAAAACACCAACACCATCTGACCGCTAACCCAAAATGGTGGCTACACCTGCCACAGCCTTCTCTAGCAATGGCAGTGACATCAAGGCCTGGTCAATCAGATCACAACTGTCCATGTTGGACTTTAAAACTCTCTCACGTTATGGTATCAATGGTCGTGGCCAAGGCTGCTGAGTTCATGGCAAATAGAATTTAATCTACAAAAGCAACAAAATTCAATCCAGAAATCCCAGTTCGCCTTCCAATCTCTAATACTTCTGCACGTCTCCAATTCTGGCCCCTTGTGTATCCCCAAATTTAATGGCCCAAACTTCCAAGCCACAATACAGAAGAGCTTCCTCAGCACGGAGAGGTACACAAAGAGCAGTGGAGAGAATCAGCACATTCCCTTTATGACGGCTGTAGCTGCCGTATGTTATGCTCAAATGTCCAACATGAATGTAGGTGAGTGGGGAGTGGGTCAATGGGAAGGGTGGGTGAAGCTGGTGAGTTAAGTGGACTGGGTGAGTGAGGTAAGGGACAAAGGTAGGGAGGATGGTGAATGGGTGTATATCAGGGCCCAATAACCAGGGCCTGGTGCTCTAGGCATCCTGAAGTACCTGGGACATTGTAATCTGGGGACAGAGCTAAGAAGCAATTCTAGGGCCTGTACCTGGGTGAAGTGGTAAGTGGGTAAGTGGGTCACAGATTGAATTGGGAAGGTTTGTCAGATCAGAGACTGATTTAGGTGGAAGAGGGCATAGTGAGTGGTGATGTTGGGGCCGTGGTGGAATTCAGCATGGAATAACCCAGGATCTTTACACAAGGTTCTGGGGAGCAGGGGAATTTCCTATCAGAGGTTTAAATGTCCAGACAATTCCCACAGGGGTCAGTGCATCAGGAATTCTGAGAAGTTCCATAGCGCAGTTTGGTCTGGTTTCCAACAATTTGGAGATGGGAAGATCTGGATCTCTACACCAAGAGCAGCCATGTATTCCATTCCCAATTGGCTGATTCTTCTGGAATTCAATCCTGAAGCCTCCCAACCTTTCTTGCCTCCTTAAAACTAATCTCTTAAACATACCTCTTTAACTAAGTCTTGGTCACCTGTCACAATCTCCTCCTTTCTCGCTCAGTGTCAAATAGTGATTAAGGTTCTTGCAAAGATTTGTAGCTCGGGTTGTGGATGAGGTTTTTGGCTTGCTCGCCGAGCTGGCTGGTTATCCTACAGACGTTTTGTCACCATTCTAGATAACATTATCACTATGGCCTCTGACGAAGCGATGTTGTTCTACTCCACTTGGAATTTATATGATCCAGTCTGTTAAGTTGAGTTGTGTCATTTCTGGTTCTGTTCTGCATGGGTTTGTTATATGGGGTCTAATTCCACATGTTTGTTGATTGTATCACGGGTTGAAAACCAGGCCTCTGGGAATCCCCATGTGTGTCTGAGGTTGGCTTGAGCTAGGATGGTCACGTTGTCCAAGTTTAGTTGATGGAATTCATTGTCCAAGTGCACTGAGATGATGGAAAGTTTGTCTTGTCGTTTTGCTGCTAGCTGGTGTTCATGTATCCTGATGGCTTGTTTCCTTCTGGTCTGGCCAATGTTCATGTTTGTTGCAGTCATTGCAAGATATTTTGTAAACTACGTTGGTCCTGCATGTCATAGGTATGGGATCTTTGGTCCTGGTTTTCAACCCGTAATGCAATCAACAAACATGTGGAATTAGACCCCATATGACAAACCCACGCAGAACAGAACCGGAAATGACACAACCCAACTTAACATACTGGATCATATAAACACCAAGTGGAGTAACACTTCATTGGAGACTGCACTGATGATGTTACCCAGCAAGGTGATGAAACGTCTGTATGATAACCAGCCAGTGTGGCGAGCAAACCAACAACCTTATAAAATTGTGATTGGTAACACCCTTGTGTGGCACTTTTTGGCACGTTATTACATTCAATGCTGTATATAAATGCTTATCGTCGTTGTTCAGTCATTCAGAGATGAGTTCCAGTCCTACTGCAGAACCTTGAACACACAAACCAGGCAGATAGACACGTACAGCTTTCAGGTGGTGTTGCACTTTCGGGTGAGTTGTTAATTTTAGGACCTATCTTCACTCTCAGATTGACACAAAGGGTTCCATGGCACTGTTAACACACTAACAGGAGAGTTCTCTTGCCTTGATTCATATTTACTCTGGATCCAAAGTGTCTCTAAACACTTAATGTGGTCAGCAAACCTTTGTTATATGTAAATTGATTCTCATGTTTTCTACATAGCAACTGTGTTTACACTATTAAAGTAAGTAATTAGGTCTACACTGATTTGAGATCTCCTGAGTTTGTGAAAGAAGTTACATAAATGCAAGCCTTCTGAAAAACAGTTCCATTCATACCTCATCCCTGACCTTGCTGAAGTACACTGGCAATGATCAATTTTAAAATTTTGGTCCTTGCTTTCAGATCCCTCCAAAGTCTCACCCCTCCCTTTGTCTGTAACCTCCTCTCCAGACCAACAATGCTCTGAAGATCTCTGCGCTCCCCCAATTCAGATCTCTTGCATCATCCAGATATGAAATTTCTCTATTACTGGAGGTCAAGTCTTCAGCTTCCCTAAAACTCTTTGTCTTGCAAACTCTCAATTCAAGATATTTCATGAAACTTCTCTTTGTCCAAGGTTTTGTTTACATGTCTGAATATCTCCTTACATGACTATGTCACATTTGTTCAGAAATTTTCCCAATGGACCTCGTTGGGATGGTCTACTATAATGATGGCAATACGGAAATGTACCTTATTGTTGTACCTAGAGACAAATGGGACTGAGCTTTCTATGGATTATATGGAGAGGTAAATATTTTCACTCCTGTATACCCTGGCTAGGGTTTTCCACCTCACCACTTGTTGGGCAAGATCTGTGGGGACTGACGAGATGTTTTCATGCCAACGGACCCCAACTATGTCCTCATATGCACACAATCTACACATTATCGCATGGGCCACAGAATAGAATGAAGACTTGGAGTGATGGAATCCGCACTCATAGTCCAGCTCACTAAAGTTCACTCAGGGTTCGAATGGGCATCAAATCCAGAACTTTCCAACAGTAGATGTCTCAGTCATGAATGAAAATTTCTGATGCCTTTAATGTTCTTTCACGTGCGCCACTACTCAGGATAGCATCAGCCTTGCTCCTAGATTCCAAGCGATTGAAACCTGCCTGCATAAATTACTAATCAAGCTCCATTCATGTTCTTTTAGCTGATTTTTCCAAGTGTCACTTGATCGTGCAGTGGCCCATTCACACTCAAAGGGACCCAGTTCACAAACACACTGAGCAATTCAGGAAGTAAATCAATACAGGATCAGGGAAAGCAGGTCAACGATGCTGCAATCCTTGCACATTTGTTAAGTTTGATGTTAGGCCAGCCTGTCATTCCCCTGAGTCTCCAGTTCACTACTTCCAAATTGGCATGATGCAAAACCTGCCGTTTCTCCTCCTTTCGAGCAGAAAATGAAACAATGGCAGACGAATGGAAAATCCAATCTTTAATTCCAGTTATTTACGATGAAATAGTCCCAATGCAGTGGTTAGAAGGATTCAATCCAACAACTGACTCTGATTGTTTCTGTAATCACTCTGCCTGAGCACTGTAATCCTATAGGTATTCCATGTTTAATGGGGAATGTGATCTGCTTGTTACATCCTGTTTGCTTGTGTAGTTATTCAGTAAATACAGAGCTTAAAGGAGCACCGTAATGACGGATGTTTACCACAAAAACTGTGGTACGCTCTGTCACTTCCTTCGATGCAGACTGTGTCCAAACCCACTCGTTCTCCTACAAGGAACAAATGCATAAAAGCAAACCACCTCTTCAATTGAGTTGAAACAGCAGCCTACTTGGTGCCAGCATTGGTCAGAGGCAGCTCACTTGCCCTCTGAGTCAAAAGGCCATAAAGGTTCAGTTCTACTCCAGGACAGTAAACAAGGCTGACATTCCGGCACAGTACTGAGGGAGCACTGCACTGTTGGAGCTTCCATCTTGTTGATGAGATGTCAACCTCTCAGTCCTTTCAGATGGTTGCAAAAGACGCTATTTCAAAGAAATGGTGAGTTTATCCCAAATGCCAACATCTGTTCTACAAATAACATTAAAAACAGATGGTCTGGTCATTGCACATTGACCCCTGTAGGATCTTTCTGTCTGCAATTTAATTCCTGTGGTTCCTATATTACAACAGTGACAACATCAAAAGTACCTCATCTATTTGAGGTTGTGAAAGGTGCAATAGAAATGCAAGTTCTATGGAATATCTTGCCAGTATTCAGATTCCAATATTAACTGTGAGCCAGCGAGGTGTAAGTGAGAAGGAGTACAGGAGAAGAAGGGGAGATAGAGAGGATGCCTGCAGTTATTGGCCCTGCCCCATTGACACAAAGTAATTGCTGCCTTTAATGATAAAGACGTAGTCGAGCTGAGTCCAATCTGCTTTTAGTGATGTTGATTGAGGGATAAATATTGGGCAGGTTACCGGACAGAACACTCATGCTCTTCTCTGAATTATATCACAGGATCTTTATCATCTGCCTGAGAGGTCAGACACTGGTCTTGGCTCAATATCTCATCCATTGAGCGTGGAGGCAGTACCTGATTCAGATACTCATTAACATCTAGACGTAAACATGTTGCAGCATATGTCACAGCAACAAAGCTGATTTTCTCTTCCCACCAGCCTGGGGGAACTGAGATCCATTGGTAATGTAAGTGTTTGTGCTGTATATTTTCTATGATTCGATAGAGAATTGTCAGGACAACACACTGAAGCCTGAGACTGCACAATCAATAAAAAAAAGCATAGCAGCTACAATTTAGCTTTAGCTTTCCTTTCATCCTAGTGTTGGATCTAATGGGACACACTGAACTGAAGGGGATTCACTCAGCCTCGGGCTACATAGTTTTCTATCGCAGTCATAGCAGGTAAACAAATGATTCACTCCATCTGTTACTCTACGGTTTCCATGTGTCTCAGTATCTGCTTGCGTGCCTGCACCCCCTTCACTTTGTGTGAACTAATATCTTTTCTCATTGTCTACAGTCGCTAGGACTGTGAGTGTGCAGCTAACTCTTTGTGTCATGTGTCATTGATATTGAACCAACTCAAACAATTTCACATCACCGATTCCCTCCCTGACAAGAACAATAAAGGAAAGACATATTGAACAGAACAGCCCTAGAGCTTGAAAAATGAAGCCTGGTGATCTTATAGCAATTGAAAACACAGATCATGGAACATGGAATGTGGAAAGGGTAAGTGGATAGCCAGCACAATATATAGGTTCCTTCATTCACAATGATCAACATTTGTCAACAAAACCTTTTTTCATTGTATTTTCTTTTCTCTGTATCACTCCGAATTTTTAAAAAAACTGATCTTTGATGCCAGGGATTAACATCCCACCATTCCTGGTTTAAGCATAGCATTGCTTCAAGAGATATTGCAGATATCTGTTATCATTGATATGGATCTGAGTTTCAGTTGGTTAGAATTGATAGACTAGGCTAGGGTGTCAGCACACTTTGCCTTTCATTAAACATTATCTTCTGGGATATACAAAACAAGGCTGGACACGCGACTTCACATAGAACCATCTCTCAGTAGTCTGTTGAAATTGTATCACTGATGATGCAGACTATCTGTATGTATTTAACATTAATCCTTTCCACCACATCTCCCCGCTGACTTTATCTAATACGTTTTCCTACGTAATCCAGGCCAGTCAAAATACAAAGAACTGCTGGTGCTGGAAATCTGAAATAAAAAACAAAAATTGCTGGAGAAACACAGCAGGTCTGGCAGCATCTGAAGAGAGAAAACAGAATCAATATTTCGGGTCCAATGACCTTTCTTCAGAACTGTCTAACCATTGTCTCGCAGGCCTTAGGCCTCTCAGCAATGATCACAGAACCTTAGAGATTGCAAAATGTCAATCAGCTAGTTGCCCATGAAATGGTGTTCACTTCACATCAGAGCTGCCGCCTCCAATATCAATCCCCTGCCTGTCCCAATGTTATTTAACATTGTTCAATTTTAACACACCGACTCTCCTTAATGTTGGTGCAAGGGCCAGGTCCCAATTTTTTGGGAAGGGATTGACTACAGAAAATCCACTGAGATTGGTAACAGATCTTTCAAATGGCTTCTGGCAATCTTTATGAAGTCACTGGGACGAATCCCAAAGTGTTCCAAGAGGGCCTTGGGAGGATAAAAGCCGCCATAGCCAACATCTCTGTTGACCAAGAGGCCCATGATAGATCTCTTGCTCCCTATGCGCCAGAGTAGAGGCCGAGTTGGAACATCACGGTAAACTTGGCATTATATGTCCAGTACAATTTGCTGAATGGGCAGCACCAGTGGTTTCAGTTGTAAAACCTGACAACTCAGTCCGTCTCTGCGGGGATTATAAGTTGATGGTCAATAAATCTTAGACCGATACCCTATACAAGAAGACTTGTATGCAAAGCTGGCTGGGGTTGAATATTTTCTAAATTGAATATCAGCCATGCCTATCTCCAAGTGGAGCTTGACGGGGCATACAGGAAATATATCACTATAAATACAAAGGAGTGTATGAGTACACTCACTGTCGTTTAGGCTTGTGCCATCTTTCAATGGTAATGGAGAACATTCTCCTTGGGGCGCCCAGAGTGGAAGTCTGTCTGGATGACATTTTAATCTCAGGTGTCACTGCCAAGGAACATGTGGAGAGTACAGAGGAGGTCTTATAGTGTTTTTCTGAAGCTGGATCTGGCTAAAACATGTCTATTCCAGGTAAATGAGGTAAAGTACCTCAGGTACAGAGTCAACAAGGGCAGGTTACACCCTGTTGAGCAGAAGGTGAAGAGCCATAAAAAGGGGGCTCTAAGTCCAAGGAACACAACAGAGTTGACGTTTTTCCTCAAAAATCACTAGGGGGCAATACAGTCCATGTAAGGATCTTTGGTAATGATTCTCCAGGGAACTCGGGAGTTACCCTTAACAAAAAACAGGGCTGGTATCCGATATGGTCAAAACCAGGGAAAAGATTGCACATCAACCATCTGTGGTGGGAACCCTCCACAGAGGCAATGTTTTCAATGGACACATCACCAAGGACAAGTACTCTGCAGTAACTCTTCAATAGTCTTCACAAATGACATGATCGCCTACTTATTATACGCTCCTCATTCAGAGCTAGAAAGCAACAGGAATAGGGCAATGGGATAAATCTCACAGGAGGTCCCATCATAACAGGAGCGAGGGGCAGATCCTTGGACTGGGAGGTGAAGGGGTGTGATCACTCCTACAAGGTCCACAGGGAGTTCATTGAGTATGGGTTCCCTTGGTAACAAGCAATGGCCTACCCACTTGGATCTCGTCACCTGAGCCCTTTACAAAACGGACCCAAGGATGGGTCTGCAGAACTGTCTGTTCTGGGTTCGGACTAGCCTGGGTAGGCCATGAGTAGTGGCTCTGTTTTGATGTTCAACAATAAATGATGTTCCGTTCCAGCTGGGCTTCCTGACTTTGTCAAAATCACAGAATCATACCTTGCACATAACATCCCAAGAAATGCCATCACTATCCTGGATATGACCACTCCCACTGGCAGCACTGATGACCAGCAGCACAATTACATTCTAAACTCTACTTCCAAATTGTATTTGATGGCATTACCTTTCCTGAATCCCCCATTATCAACATTCTGGGGACTACCACTAACCAGAAATTGAATTAGACTAGCCATATAAATATTGTGGTTATGAGCAATTTAGAGGCTTAAAAGCTCTTATCTCTCCTTAGCCTGACTACTATCTACAAGGCACAAGTCAGGAGTGTGATGGAATACTCCCCACTTGAATGGATGAGTGCAGCCCCAACAAAACTCAAGAAACTTGACACCATCCAGGACAAAGCAGCCGCTTGATCAGCGTCACATCCACAAGCATCCACTCCCTCCGCCACCAATGGTCAGCAACAGTAGTACCATCTACAAGATGCCAGCACTCACACGAAGGGCCAAATGACCTCCATGTCTGCTGTACCATCCAATTATTCTGTGGGAGCTCTGCTGTGGTTCTTTAAACAGTACCATGGGGCAATTTACATTCACCAATTCACAGCCTAATGGGCCAAGATTTAATGCATCTTCCAGGAGTGGAATGGCAGACTAGCACACACATTTTAAAAAAGCACAACAGTGTGGGTATCCCTTCCATGTACTGTAAGAGTCATGAGCCGGAGTAGGCCATTCAGCCCCTTAGGCCTGCTCCACCATTCCATAATGTGGTGGCTGATCTGACTGTCATCTCAAATCCAATTTCTGCCTTCCACTGATATCCTTTCACCTCTTTGCTTTACAAGAATCTATACTCAGCCTTAAAAATACATTATGCCCCTGCCTCTGCCACCTTTTCAGGAAGAGAATTCCATCTTTTCACAACCTTCTGTGAGAAAAAAGATAACAATGTAATCTCTGTTTTAAATAGATGAACCCTTAGTTCTGGATTCTCCCGTAAGAGGAACCATACTCTCCATATCTACCCCATTAGGACGCCTCGGGATCTTAAAAGTTTCAACTAAGCCATTTCTTATATTTCTAAACTCCAGTGCGTACAAGCTTACCTCATTCAATCTTTCCTCATAGGCCAACTCACCCTTTCCTGATATTAACCCAGAAAGCCTTCTCTCCAACATTTACATTCCCCCTTAAGTATGGTACCAATGCTGTGACCGTGTCCCAGATGAGGACTCACTAATGTCCTGCATAACTGAAGCATAACCTCCTATCTTTGTGTTCAGTACTATAGCAGCACTGTACAACAAGAACGTAGAGGATTCTTGAGGAACACAGCAGGCCAGGCAGCATCAGAGGAGCAGGAAAGTTGATGTTTCAGGTCGGGACCCTTCTTCAGAAATGGGCAGGGGGAAGGGAGCTCAGAAATAAATAAAGAGAGAAAGAGTGGGGCTGGGGAAGGTAGGTGGGATGGTGATAGGTGAGTGCAGGTAGGTAGTGGTGGGGATTGGTCAGTGAAGTGGGAGGGATGGATAGGTTGGAGAGAAGATGGACAGGTTGTGTCAGGTCAAGGAGGCAGGGATGAGAGGGAGGGTTGATCATGGGATGAGGCTGGGGGTGGGGAGATTTTAGAACTGGTAAAATCCATGTTTAGGCCATTGGGCTGTAGGCTGCTGAAGTGGAATATGACATTGTGACACTGGAGGAGGCCCAGGATGGACATGTCACCCAGGGAGTGGGAAGGGGGAGTTGAAATGGTTCGCAACTGGAAGGTGTTGTCATTTGTCGCGAACAGAGTGCAGGTGCTCTACAAAGCGGTCTCCGAGCCTCTACTTGGTCTCATCGATGTAGAGGAGGCCACATCAGGAGCAGCGGATACAGTAGACCAAGTTGATGGATGTACAGGTGAACCCCTGTCTGATGTGGAAGGTTTGTTTTGTGCCTTGAATGGAGGTGAGGGGGGAGGTGTAGGGGCAGGTGTAGCACTTCCTGCGGTTGCAGGGAAAGGTGCCGGGGGTGGTGGGGTTAGTGGGGAGTATGCAGCGGATGAGCGAGTCGCGGACAGAGCGGTCCCTACGAAAGGCAGATGTGGGCGAGGGTGAGGGAAATATCTCTTTGGTTGTGGGGTCGGATTGTAGGTGGCGGAAGTGGCGGAGAATGATACATTGGATGCAGAGGTTGGTGGGGTGACACATGAGGACAAGGGGGATTCTGTCTTTGTTTTTGTTGGGGGGAGGGAATGTGAGGGCAGGGGGAAATGTAAGAGATGCAGTTGAGAGCATTTTCAACCACCAAAGGGGGAACGTTGCAGTCAAGACAAGAAAAGACAAGAAACTTGGTAGGTAACAAATTCTAGTCATTAATCATCGGTTTCTGGCCTTGAACTAGTTGAATTACTGGATCAATACTTTACAGTCTTGGACTAACTAGGCAAAAGAAGCGAATTCAGTCTCCATGAAGGAATTTTAAATTATTAATAATTTATCAGCTGCGGACTAGGTTGGTACACCTTGGAATAAAGATGGGTAACGGGTAGCCGAACTGAATTGTTTGCAATTATTCAAGAATTTAATAAAGTAGATGAATAAACTATTTGTTTTGGAAGAAGAGTTCAGGAGTACGGTTTTACTAAGGGGTCATCAGGAAGCTCAACTTTATGCAAAATCAAGCGGGAATTTATAATTCTCTCTTCCAAAAAGCTGTTGATGCTGAAAACCAATCAACAGTGTGTAAAGTCCTGGCTTTTTATTAGGTAAAGATATTGGGGAATATGGGGCTCCAGGCCAGTAGATGGGGTTAAGATATATGATCGAACTCAATGGCAAAACAAGGATTGATGGATTGAATGGCCTCCTCTTCCTATGCACTCTATAATCATCTGTTGTAAGCCACATGTAATTAGCACACAGTGTAATTTATAACAGGAAATCCCGGAAATGGGTGGCAGGGGTCCGGGAGCCAGTGGAATGGGTTCCCACCTGATGTATTTTCCCATCCCACTGCAGTTAGGAAAGAGAGGCAGGGTAACCCCAGAGGAAGCCCGGACCTTTGCTTCCTGCCTTCAGCAGTGACTATGCAGTCCAGCCAATAAATGAAATGGAAGATGATGACAATCTTCCTACTCAACAAGTCAACAGGAAACATATTTACCAAAGATGATGCTGATCAAATAATGACATATAGTCAAGACCCTGAACAATGCTGGTTGAACATGACGTTCTCCTGAGCTGTGAATATCATAATATGAACATGAAATGTAGTTGTTCTTCCATGGCTCGTCACAGTTAAAATCTCATCCACTTCCTTCCATGATTAATTCATTGGAGAGTGTTTATTTGCACCTCTGTCAGCCTGGGCCAAACTGTACTTCTGCCATGCAAATTTATTCAAAATCTAGTATCCTGGACTGGCCATTCTTGTTCCCAGCCATAAAATACTCACGTAAAATGCTAATTTGTGAAGTGACAGCCCATCCTTTCATCTAACTTGCCACTTTGTGTTTTATTTCATCTTTTTTCCTGTCATTTTCTCAAGGTCTTTGACCGTCCAAGAACTCTGTGGTCCTTCAATCCTGGCCTCTTGTGCACCTCCCTCTCTTTTCGTCACATCACTAGTGGCCAGCTTTCAGTTGACGAGATCTGAAGGTTGAGTGTTTCCTGTGTAATCCTAACCATTTCTCCAACTCTTAGGCTTTATGGAGGACCATAACATAAGACAATGTTTTTGACCAATGTCTTGGTCACTCTGTTGTTGTATTGTGGTACCTTAGTGGATGTTTGAGGTGCACCAGTCTATGAAAGAGACATGGATAAAGTCTGAGGGCTTTTCAATGGAACTATTTATCTGCTTTATGCTAACCACATACATTCTAAATGCACATTGTCCACTTTTAGAATCCTGCGTTTGTGTAGCTTATTATCAAGGTTTTTCTGATACTGGTCTGGGTACATGTCTTGAGATGATGTAAAGGTGCTATATAAATGCACCTTGTGATTGTAATGCATACGTGACACTTCACTTGGGTTTTTCAACAAACATAAGTGTCAGCAGTGCCAGGCACAGCACATGCTCCATCCATGCGACTGTGGTACCACTGATCAGCCACAATGTTGACTTTAGTCCATCCCATCCTTTCCCAACGATCACCAACGCTATCCTCACAGCACCCTGCAATTCTCTCAAACCCAACAGAGTCACTGGACAGTGATCAGCGACAGAAACCTGGTGGTTTTCGTTCGAGTCCAGCCCTTGGCAGTTTCTGAACCCTCCCCCCAAGAAGTGAAAGTTGTGCCCTTCTGACCTGTGTCATTAGGGTAAGAATTAGCTCCAATAGTTTCAGCCCAGAAAGGACAGACACAGGCCCTTCAATGTTGAAGGCTACTTTAAATACAATCTACACAAAATGCAGTTCGTTCAGATATGCCAATGATCCTTACCATTTTCTCAACATGCTTCAAGTAGTTGGCACATTCCACATTCCCATTGTAATCGGCCAGCTCTGCTGCAGTATAGCCATCATCATCTCGAATGGTGGGATCCACTTGATTCATGATGAGGATCTGGCAACACTGCAATTCAAAAAGAGTGATGCGTGGATAGAGGAACACAGTGGTAAATAACTCCACCTTATTCTCAGGTTTCTCTCCTGGGCTTGGCTGAATAGCTGGTTTGTGATGCAGAGTGATGCCAACAGCGTGGGTTCAATTCTCACACTGGCTACCATGAAGGTCCAACTTTCTCAATCTCACCCCTCACCTGAGGCATGGTGACTCTCAGGTTAAACTAGTACCAGTTGTCTCTCACTAGTAAGAGAACAAGCCCTACGGTCCTCTGTGTGGCAACCTTACTTTTACCTTTGTCTTTTGTTCTAGACTCATTATGCCTCAGGAAAGGTCCTCACCGCTTCACTCTCACACCTGTCTCACTCTCTACATTTCCATATGTCCTTCTGTTCCCAACAAAACTGTCTCCCTCCACTGATAAGTGAAAGAGAGAAACCCCCTGAAGACTGTGGGAGCAGTTCCCAACTGAATCTGGTTGGCAAGCCAGCTCCAAACCTTTGAGGGACAACATTGTGTGGTGGTCAGTGCAGTTGCAAAACTTTCCTCGAACCTCCTAGCTTTCCCACCATCTGTCAACATTAAATTATTGTTAAGGTCATATTGAAGTTCTGTCATTTTACGAATGCGACATCATTGACATCAATCTAAAGCTGGGAACCACAAAACTCTATTCTGTTTTATCCTCTTCACCGTATAAGCTTATGGGAATAGCCAAAAACCTCTGTACTAAAAAATACCTTTAAAGAAAATATCACATTTTCCACAGCTGACAATGTTTGAATAACAGATCCTGATGCACTCAGAAATTCCTTCTGTAGTATCACCAGGAATAGGGTCAGTGACCTTCCCTTTTAGGTGTAAAAGTAGATTGCCTAAAATAAAAAGTTATCGGGAACCACAAGATAAAAATTCAGCATTTCAAATCCAAATACTGGGCAAACCACCAACTACTTAGGGTAGAGTTTATAATTTCCTTACCTAAAGAATTAAATATATCGAATCTACATGTCAACAGACAAATAAAAAATAGGAATTAAAATAAGATGTGACTCTGAACTATCATTGCTTTTTGTCAACACAGTGTGGAGCTGGAGGAATACAGGCAGCATCAGAAAAGCAGGAAAGTTGATGTTTTGGGTCAGGACCCTTTATCATCCATACACACATACATGTACACACACACACATATATATATATACACACACACATATGTACACAGACATGCACACGCACATACACACACACACACACACACACACACAGACATTCTCTCATCCTGATGAAGGGTTCCGATCCAAAATGTCAACTCTCCTGCTCCACTGATGCTGCCTGACCTGCTGTAATCCTCCAGCTTCACACTGTATCGACTCTGACTCCAGCATCTGCAGTTCTTGCTATCTCCTATCATTGTTTTCTGATTTCCATCCTATGCTTTTGTCAGTATAGTACCTGGAGAACAAATTTTAACTTAAGATGTGTAATACTGAGACTATTTCTCAATGTTAAAGCTTCCAATAGCTCATTGAGAATAACTTATTTTCTCAGCTTTCCCAGGAACAATAAACATAGAACATAGAACATAAAACATAGAACATTACAGCACAGTACAGGCCCTTCGGCCCTTGATGTTGCGCCGACCTGTGAAACCAATCTGAAGCCCATCTAATCTAAACTATTCCATTATCATCCATATGTTTATCCAATGACCATTTAAATGCCCTTAAAGTTGGCGAGTCTAAAAAGCTGCAACTCTGAAAGCATGTTTCACACCAAAGGCATTGCTTCTCACTACTGAGGAGTTGTGCAATCGAGCACTTGATAGTTCTGATTAAAATAACTGTGAATTATTACCCACCTCCAGTTGTCCATTCTCAGCAGCATCATGTAGGGGTGTCCCACCCCAGTGGTCCTTTAGGATCCTTGCCCCCATCCTTATTAATCGGTCCAAGGTCCCAACATGCCCTCCACTGGCAGCAAAGTGCATTGCAGTTGCTCCCTCATTGTCCTGTGCAGACAGGTCAATATCTGTGAAGGATTTCTGCATCAGCCAGACAACAAAACAAGGACAGGTCAGGCTGGAGGAAGGTGGATTACAACAGAACTTTGAAATTTAAAAAAAACTCTGCTTTTAAGTAGAACTTTCCAAAATATCTAAAGCGGCATAACCAGATGACGTTTGCCCTGAGCCACCCAAAGTGGTATCCAAAAGGAGATGACATTTTACTAGAGAGAATTGTGGGGACTTTCAGGAAGTCAGGAATGTATGGTGACCTGATTGTTGATTTGGTGTGATTTATTACTCTCATATACCAACCTGATTGTGAGAGGGTGCTGGGTTAACGTCAGGATTTGTACAGTCAATAACAGAGAGGATGGAGGGGTAGGGAAAGCAACACACACACACACACATACACACACACACACACACACATACATACACACATGCAAACACACACACACACACGCATACATACACACACACACGCATACATACACACACGCACACATACACACATGCACACACACACGCATACATACACACACACATAGACATACATACATACACACACGCGCGCATACATACACACATGCACATGCACACACACATGCACACGCACACACACGCAAACATACACACATGCGCACACATACATGCATACATATACACACATTCTCCCACACACATACACACACACATATATGCACACACATACACACACGCACACATGGACATACACACACACATACACATTCTGTCACACATACATGCACACATATACACACTTCTCTCTCACACACACACATACATGCACACACATTGAAACATCACCCTAGTCCCAGCGAGAGATTTCCCCAGTCTCAGGAAGACATATCCCTCAATCCCAGGGAGGGATACTGTCACAGGGAGCAGTGACAATGAAGTACAGGAAAAGACTCATGGGGATGGCATTAACTTACCAACCACACCACCAGGGCACAGTGCCCCATCTGGGCAGCCGCATGGAGAGCTGTCATGCCATCATGAGCTCGTAGGTCCAAGTTGGCTTTGCACTCTTTCACCAGGTACTCAGCAATATGAAGGTGGCCTGCTTGACAGGCCAGGTAGAGAGGTGTGGCACCATTCTGAGTCTGTTTATTCAGAGCCCTATGGAGAAACAGCAAAGAAAGACCTCAGTAGAAATCCTACAGCAAACTTCAAGTTACAACCTGGAACTGTGGCAAACTGTTACAATTTGGGCAGTACAGGATAGTTCTCTAGACTGTCAGTGGAATCAGATGCAAAGAGGATGCTTCCCTTTATAGACTAACATAGAACAGGGAAATTATTTAAAAATAAAGATCGGAGGAATTTCTACTGGAGGATAGCTAGTGTTTGGAATTCTCTAGCCCACACAGCATTGGGGTTGGGGACATTGAATATATTCAAGGCTAAACTAGACAGATTTCTGATACGCTGAGTGCAGTGTAAACTGTTGTGAGATTGCAGAGGGAATTACAGAATTGTGATAGTGCAGAATGAGGCTTTTCAGCCCATCATGTCTGCAGAGAGAGGCTAGTCTGTGCTCATAATGATGAATAGGAACCTTTACTCACTATTTACACCATAGATATGAGTTGGTGGGAGAGAGCTTTCCTTGATCATTGTAACTCAATCCTATGTCTCATACCAGCATACATCACTAATGCCATATCCCAACTTTCCAGCAGCAATTCTGCATCTTCTTCAGGAGGTATCCCAATGGTTCCATCATGGCTGCCAAATGAAGCAGATGTTTCTCTGAGTGAATTATCATCCCTAGAGTGTTCTGTAAGTTATTAACTGATTAGGGGCAGCAAAGTGGCTCAGTGGTTATCACTGCTGCCTCAAAGTGCCAGGGACCCGGGTTCAATTCTGCCCTCGGGCGACTGTCTGTGTGGAGTTTGCACATTCTCCCCGTATCTGTGTGGGTTTCCACCGGGTACTCCAGTTTCCTCCCACAGTCCAAAGATGTGCAGGCCAGGTGGATCAGCCATGCTAAATTGCCTGTAGTGTTCAGGGATGTGTAGATTAGGGGGATGGGTTTGAGTAGGATGCTCTGAGGGTCGGTGTGAACTTGTTGGGTCAAAGGGCCTGTTTCCACACTGTAGGGATTCTATGATTATCAGCCTTTGTTTTCTGTGGATCTATCATTATTCCATCACCGTCACAATTGTGACCCACAAAGCAAATCAATTCCTCACAGAATTCTCACTGGCTGTGAAGGGTGAGTCCTTAAGCCTATAGCCATTTTAAAACTGCATGCAGTCTCTAGTCCTGCTCCTCCCATGCCTCACTGTGTGCCAACTTGTCATCCACATGGTATATGGCACCTTGTAGATTCTACAGAACATTGGACACAGACTACTGGAAATCTCCAGGGCTGAAGTGATTCCATTAGGTGAAGCAAAACCTCCTAAATGTGGTTCAAGATGTGGTGCAGTCTTGATCATTTATCTAATGGCCCCTGCTGGAACCCAGAGTGTGCATCAGGTTTCCTGAACGCTCTACTTAGAAGTAATTTGGCTGGGTCCTCATCAACCATAAGCATGTGGTGAATCTCTCACTCCACTGTCTTGTTGAGTTTTTGTGGGATCATCGCATTCAGTTGGACCCATTAGGTTTGGGGGCAATATTCAGGTCCAAACACAATGCAGTTGACTTTATTACCCAGTGGAAATGATGCTTATTCATCAAGTTGTTTCTTAACTTCTTCCGTTGAAGAATCCTGGGTGTATAGAGACATATTGGTTTAGCATCAGTCTGTAGTCTCTGCTGTATTCAGCATTAGCTTCTCTAACCCGGGAAATAATCTAGAATTCACCTGTTCAAACAAGCTATGTATTGTTTGCTGTCTGATCTTTTTGCTCTAGTGAAGATTGTTGAGGGCATATGTTCCTTCATTAGAGTTAGCAGCTGCTCCCAGACTTTCCTTTACTCAGAACCTGAATGGCTTTCCCTTCTTTAGACAATAATGAGTCTGACAAAGACTCATGAGCAATTCCAACACACTTCTTTCTGTAATAAATTCTGCTTTTAAATCCCTACAGTTACATATTTCCATTAACCTGCAAATTAAATAATCAAAAGATTGAACTGAATGCCGAACTCTTCTTAAAAATCTTGTTCTTTCAATAATTTTTTGTAAAGTAATATCAAAGGCTTTCAGAACATGGCAGTTGGGTTTCAGAACATTGGGGGAGCGCATGACAGTCAGGTCTGTGTTTGGGGGGGGCGTGA
>NC_063344.1:62014369-62014436 GCF_021869965.1 Rhincodon typus | reverse complement strand
GTGTGATAGTCACATCTGTGTTTGGGGTGTGTGTTATAGTCAGGTCTGTGTTTGGGGGAATGTGTGA
>NC_063344.1:61958645-62014359 GCF_021869965.1 Rhincodon typus | reverse complement strand
GTGATAGTCAGGTCTGTGTTTGGGGGAATGTGTGATAGTCAGGTCTGCGTTTGGGGGCATGTGATAGTCAGGTGTGTGTTTAGGGGGTGATAATTGGGAGGGTAATTGGACCTAATCAAGGTTGATAGATGGGGATGGGTTAGGTCCTGGGGGCCAGCTATGGTGCTCAGTTGAGTGAGCTGGCTGTTAGTTCAGGCAGTAAACTGTGTAACATTTGAGATGGGAGTATCCAAATGTGTCCTGTTTGTCTATCTCCAGGGTCTCCACTCCAGGCTCATTGTCATCGCCCGTTGTGGAGGGTCCCAGACAACGGAGAGTCAGCTCACTGGATGCTTAAACTCCCGAGGAAACTTCCACAGGTGTTTTGTGTCAGGATTTCCACAGGGTCCAGGCGCTAATCTCCCAATGTATGCCCCATCGCCAACAATCCAGAGACAGAAGATTTGAGCCAGTAGATAGTAATATATGAGGGAATCTTAAATATGATACAGCACTGGGAAATGGGAGTGATTGCAAACATGGTTACTGACAATAGGTGGCAGTAACCACCATGGGCAGAATGCCCGGTTGCGACCTGCAAAACTGTGGCTTAGACTTTTATAGAAAATGCAGAGAGCAAAAAAGCACAATCTCTGCAGATGTAGTTTCTGAAGAAGGGTCTAAGCCCGAAACGTCAGCTTTCCTGCTCCTCTGATGCTGCTTGGCCTGCTGTGTTCATCCAGCTCTACACCTTGTTATCTCTCATCTCTGCAGATGCTTGTGCTCTGAGTCCACCTCCTCTCATTAGTATAATTTGTATTTCTTTACCTTCATGTGTTTCTCTAGTTTCCCCTTAGATACATTTGCCTGTTTCTTCATTTGTGGGATGTGCGTGTTGCTGGCTGGGTCAGCCCTGTCTCTAATTGCCCTTGAGAAATGTCAGTGAGCCACTTTCTTCTAACTCTGCAGTCCATATTGTGTAGGGACACCCAATATACTGTTAAGAGACGGAGATGCAGGGTTTTTGGACCAACAACAGTGAAGGAACGGTGATATATTTCCAAGTCAGGATGGTGAAGGACTTGGTGGGAATTTGCAGCTGGGGCTGGTGTTCCCATGTATCTGCTGCCTTTGTCCTTCTATTTGGAAGGGTTTATTCACTCCTTGTTATGATTCTTCAGAACTCTAGTCCCAGTGTAGGTCACTGTCCCAACAATGTAGCCCCTCCTTTCCCCAGTTCCCCACGAATCAAGACCCACTTCTCCCACACCATGCATTCAACTCTCTGATTGTAGTCACCCAGAAATCATCACCTCTGTGGTTTGGCTTTCTAATTTAGTTTCTAGATGTTCATACTCATTCAGCAAAACCTTTCTGTTAGCCTCATCAATGCCACTGGTACTTTAAAAACAGGATGCTTCCCCTCTCTCTTCAAGGTCCTGTCCAGCTCTGAGGAGATATCCTTCACCCTAGGCCCGCAACAGGCAACACAGCCCTCAGGACTCACCCTCCCATTTGCAGTTTCTGTCTCCCTCACCATACAGTCCCCGCTACAACAATGTTCCTATTCACACCCCTCACCACCGCAGACTGAATGGTCCCAAGCACCACAAAGCTGTGGTCAGTTTGTTAATCCTCCGTGCAGCTCCTGTTTTCATCCATTCAAGCTGTACAAACTTCAGACCTGTTGGACAGCTGCAGGAGGTGAGAATGCACACCCTTTTACCTTCTGTATCCCCTCTGTCACACCCTCCTGTCCCTGAACATGGACCAGGATGTGATCATCACTTTCCCCTCCCTGGTGTACCCATGGTGTCCAAATCTCAGACTTCACCTCATCAACACCATGCTGTCAGTGATGCCCTCCTTTAAATGAGACATTAAGAGGCTCTATCATCCCTCTCAGGTGAATATAAAAAGTCCCACTGCATTATTTCAAAGGCATTCTCAATGGGGTCCTGCCCATTGTTTCTCTGTAAACCAACATCATTAACACAAATTGTCTGGTCATTATCATGTTACTATTTGTGGCAGGTTGCTGTACAAAATGTAGCTGCCTCATTTTCTACATTACAACACGCCAACACTTCAACACATTGTACATCTCGTGGGATATACCGAGGGTGCAAAAGACACGACAAAAAATGCAAGTTATTCTCCTTCCTGTCAAAAATTGGGCAATTTGTTTTTGATATGTGAAATGTCTAGCAACTGTCTACATAAGTTGAACTGAGCTGACAGTATGGGTGGAAATCCCAGGCTCCAACTCACAGCACAGTACTCCTGAGTAAGGTGCTGCCTTAAAGCCCCAAAACAACAAGGAAATTTTAAACAGTGACCCAAAGACTGACACCCTCCAATACATAATAATGATTAATAATTACTTGCACTCCCCCGGTCAGCCCTCACTAGCATTTTCTGATGCACATCTGCATTAAGCACCTCACTTGGGACTTTTTTTTCAGCAATGCCAGGCTCCCTCCATCAGACACAGAGACACATTCCACAACTTCCCTCGCCACCAAATCAAAACTAAAAGAGCTGCGGATGCTGTAAATCAGAAACAATAACAGAAGTTGCTGGAAAATCTCAGCAGCATCTGTGGAGAGAAATCAGAGGTAACATTTTGGGTCCAGTGACTCTTCCTCAGAACTGATGGTAGCTAGGAAAATGTCAGTTTTTAT
Source organism: Rhincodon typus (assembly GCF_021869965.1). Taxonomy (NCBI): domain Eukaryota; kingdom Metazoa; phylum Chordata; class Chondrichthyes; order Orectolobiformes; family Rhincodontidae; genus Rhincodon; species Rhincodon typus. The sequence goes on along the minus strand of NC_063344.1, from coordinate 62,011,696 downwards.
GCAGAAGGTAGAGTGGAGGAAGTGGGTAAGGAGTAAACGCTAGGTGGGGAAAGAGCCCAAAGAGAGAGGAAGAATTGGACAGACAAAGCAGTGGATAACGATCAGGCTAGGAGATTGGCTGTTAAAGGGATCTATTAGTGGCTGACAATGGGTTGTATGTAATAGCAGACCATGTGACAACAAGGCCTGGTGTGTGGGGGCTGGGTTAAGGACATAGGAGAAGGTGCCTCAAGCCCTAAAATTGTTGAATTCAATATTGAGTCCAGAGAGCTGCAGAGTGCCCAAATGGAAAATGAGATGTTGTTAATCCAGCCTGCACTGAGTTTCGCTGGAACACTGCAGCAAGCCAGAGACAGAGATTTTGGCCAGGGAACAGGGTGATATGTTGAAGTGGCAGGCTACTGGAAGCTCAGGTTCTTTTTTTGTGGCAGAACGTAGGTATTCTATGAAGCAGTCACCCAGTCTACGCTTCATTTCCCAAATGTAGAGAAGATCTTCATCACTCACCTTGACTTTGTCATGGAGGAGGGTCATGGGTTCACCTTCAGTGTTGGATGTAGTTTCCACTGACTGCTGAGTGTAACACCAATTCTTTTAGCATAAGATGTTAAGTGTTCCCTCTCTCTGACACTGCTGAAGGTGGAACATTGTGTATACTGTGTACAAGATGCATCTCCCAAACCTCCAGTCATTATCGCTTCAGAAGGATGAGGGCAGCAGATGCAAGGAAGGCCCACTATCTCTGAGCCATAAACCATCCAGACTTGGAGATATATTGCCTGCCTTTCACCAGGTTAGAGTCCTGGAGCTGTCTCCCTAACAGCACAGTAAGTACACCACATTGATCCAAAGTGGTTGAAGAAGGTGGCTCACCATCAGCTTGTTGAGGAACATTAGGAGCAATTAGTGACACCCACACCCATAAACAAATAAAAACACTGCCAAATATACAACAGAGACTGCTGCATGCAATGCAACTGCCCTATTAAACTCCGATGGTTGCATGCAACTCAAGTTACAGTGGTTCCTGAAAGCACATATAGATTTACATAAAGAATAGCATGACCTACAGAGAGCCCCGGGAAGATTGACAACTGACTGGGTGCCAGCACACACAGACCTACCACAGTTGGTTGGAGCTGAGCACTGCTCTCGCGATTTTGTCACAGCATTCAGACTGGAATATCCTGAGTTGCAGAATGGGGTTGGGGATATTGGGAAGCCTGTTGATGATGATGGTACAACTGCAAACAATGTGCAAGATTCAAAACTAAATTGTTTAAAATCACACTGGAAAGAGGAAGGAGTAAAGCTTGAATTCCTGGACCTATTCATTCCCTGAGAAGTTGGAGCGTGGCAGCTACTTAAGAGTTAATTGACTTGATAGTGGTGTCTCATGTTCCCTGAGAGCCTTGTTGTACCAGGCCACATGCTGCGCTCCTTAAGTTACTGCAACTGCACTGGGAACTCAACCCAGCAACGAGTGCATTGTATCATATTAACTGGGTAGAGAAAGGGCCTGTGTGACCCTGGATTGGGTTTTGCCTCCCCCACCTGTTTAAACTTCACAGCCCTCCTCCCGAAAACCAAGTATTTGCCCAACGTTCCTGATATTGCCCCATTTGTTCCAGTGTCAGTTTTTGTCTGATCTTGCTTCAACAAAGTGCATCTTATATTTTACATGAATAGGAACTTTAGCTTCAAACTTTGAGATGGATAGCAATCTAAGGGTGTGCCAGGAATAGCAAGACGTTAATTTTTTTAAAAATCTGGCCTAAAATTGAAACTTATCGCTAAATAGGGAATTGCTACAGATTCCCTGTGTGGGAATCCTGTGCATCATCTGATGCAAACAATCCTCTGGACTGATTCTGTGTAACTCTAGGGAGCGGTGGTAGGGTGTGGGGGTTGGAAAGGAATTTGCCAGAGTATATTTTTTTCTCTTATTACCCCCTCGCGCTCTCCCTTTTATCACCTCTCTCAAAAAGTTACCAGGCAGTGGAGCAGGTCTGCTGGACCAGCTGGTCTATGCCTGCCAGTCATTTTCATTTGTTAAAGGTGATATACAAATGTAATGTGCTCTTTAAGTGAAGGCGATCCTCACCACCTTGTCATCCTACAACCCACTGGCAGTTATCTGCATTTGAAGCTAAGACCCTTATTGTCAGTGTGTTTAGAGACTACGGAAAGACTTTCGTAATATAATCAAGAGTTGCACTTCTGGTTAAAGCATAGTTTAGATAATGCCTTAGGGAATTCCTTGCTAGTTGGAAGGTGTTTCTCCCTCTCTCACATCCATATTAGTGGGAGGCCAGTGCCTTCTGGAGACCTTGCTCCATGGTGAGCTGGCTGGTCTGTTGAGTCAGGAAGAAGGACACTGAGAATATGACATCAACCTCAGGATCCTGGGTCCCAATGACCTTCCAGGGACTCTTGCTGGGAAATTTTTTTTTCCCCTGTGGGTATCAGGTGAGGAGGGTTGGAAGCAAGCTGTGAGACACCTCACAGTCAAACAGTCAGACCATCAAGGTAGAAATAGAAGGAGGATGCAGGAAGCTGACTGTGCTGAGACACAGAAGATGATGGGTCAGTGGAAGTCTTCGTCGTCCCAAAGGACCACAGTTGCTCTCTCTTTAGACAGAATTACAACTTTGTGACTAGTTTAAACCAAGGGTCACCACATCTCAAGTAAAGGGTGACGTTGAGAAAGCAGGACCTTTATGGTGATCTCAGTTAGCACAGGAATCGAACTCATGCTGTTGGCATCATACTGCCTTGCAAACCAGCCATCCAACCAACTAAGCTAACTGGCCATGAAGGCAGAGTGATTGGCGAGGAGATCTACTTCCTTCACTGATATATTACAGGGGGATGGTAGCTCCTGTTTGTGTTTGGAAATTGTCTCGACACAAAACATGCTGCCAATGTGGATAATTGCTCACATGGGCAATAGTGAACCTCAGCAAGGAGATGTGTAGCTGTTTGATCAATAGCACGAGGCTAAGGCTAACTAGACCAAGATTCTGTTGATTTACTAGGGTAAGAGCAAGACATGAAGATGGATTTTCTGGATTGTCACCTAGTTTCTCAGAAGTACATACGGAAAATGCAAATGACACAGTCTGCCTACACACACACACACACACACACACACGAACCAACACACACGCAAACACACACACGGTCTGCGTATACACACAGAGTCTGCCCTTGGCTTTTCCTTCCATTCCACAGAGGTGTCTGAGTCTGCAGGCTTAATTTTGCTTACCATTCACCATCGTCTCTCTTACATGGCCCTCTTCACAAACAGTGTCATTCCCACCTATTCAAAGGGCATCATATGGCTTCCTCCAAGTACCTATGGTCTCAGCAGAGTGGCTCCTGATAGTACTGGACACAGGGAGGGCACCCCAATATCCAAGAGGGGGCTGTGGTTTCAGTGTGTGCCAAACTGACCACAATGTTTCTATCCACACTGGCCATAGCTGTAGGCAAAACCTCAAAGAAATCAACCCTTGCAATTATATACGCAAGTGTTAAATGCTCAGGACGAAGGACACAGACTGAATACCTGTCGACAACGGGCAGAGTGTTTACAGTTTAATACAGCTCCGTGTGTTGCAACAGTGACTACATTTCAAAAGGACCTCACTGGCTGTAAAGCATTTTAAGCTGTCCTGAAGTCACGAGAAGCAATGTATAAATGCAGGATTTGTTTCATACAAAGGTCTATCTGTTTTCACGTGTCTTAGGAATGCTGCAGAGAGGTTTTCCTGGAATTATTCCTGAAATGAGGAATTTCAGTGAGCTGGAGACAAGCTGGGACAGTTTTCCTTGAAGCAGAGGGGGCTCAGGATGACTTAGTAGAGGTGTTTAAATCATGTAGGCTTCTCCTAGAGTAAATGGGGAGGAACTGTTCCAAGTGGCAGGAGAAGACACAATTTTGGGATAATTGGCAAAAGAACCGGACAAAAGTTACGATATTGTTTTTCATGGCAAGTTATTGTGACCTGGTGTGCAAAGCCTGAAAAGATGGTAGTAATTTCAAAAGGGAATTAAACACATTCTTGTAAAGGGAACATTTACAGGGTTATGGAGAAAGAACAGAGGAGAGGAAATGATTGAAGACTTAATTCAAATAGCTGGCAAGGGTGTGTTGGCCTTTTGGGCTGTACCATTCTGTGATTCATTCTAATAGATTTATTGCAGAACTTAAGTGTGTAAACCAGTGTTAAAGTCAAAAAAATACAGGAGAAGACCATATGTTGAGAGGCAGTGTGGAAATTGCCACATTGTTACCTAAAGTCCATGTGAAGCCTGAGCCAGTTGAAGTGGAACTAGTCTCAAAGTGGACCCCATTAAACCAGAAAATCCTTGGACCTACCTCAGGTCAGAATCTTGAAAAGTTTCATTGCGTCTGGATCTGTTGAGGGAACCTCACCTCAGTCCCCACTCGCGATCCATGTAGATGTTTAAAAGTCCCAGGAAAGAGGAGGGACATAGAGTTTAACTTAAGGGAGTGTGGAAAGAAATATGTAACAAGTGAATGCTTCTTCATGAACAATATGCAAGGACCAGGTGAATTTCAGCTACAATACTCCCCATTGCTTATTAGTTTATCCGTATTCCCTGAAGTAGAATTACCTTTCAAATCTGACACACCGGTGGTTGGCTAACCCTGTGCACAATTGACAGGCATGTTCCAACAACTGCTAAATTCATCAGGCACAATATTTTGGCCAACACAGGCATTTGCACAAACCAGGCATCGGGCTGCAAGCTTCTGTCCATTAGTTACATCATTTCTTGGTTAATTAGGGACATTAAGGCTGATGAATCCTCCACCAACACTACACTGTAGGAAATGTAGTCAAAACGAGGGCAGGAGGAGCACGTCCTGGGTCTGGCACAATTGGGGCTCACTGGAGAGGGTTTAACAGAAACAAAAAGGCTCAGAAAAGTTAGTGAGAGCCTCAGAGAAACTGTGAGTATCCTCTCAGCCCCACTAAAGTATTTTGTTTAACACCAGAGTGTTTGGAGATAGTTCAAAGACAAGCCGTGAAGCATTGGTGGCAGAATAGCAATGTTTCCATGTCTTTGAGTTGAGCTGCTCCTTGTTCTAAAGCAGAAGGAGCTGATGAAATAGATCAGCAAGTGGCTGAAAGGGAAAAGTCTGCATTAGATATGAAGCATTGATTGATCCCTGTACAGACAGCACCTGAGAATGGGGCATCAGATCTACGAGAGACCACAGCTGTCCCATGCATCATTAGTCAGCTACACAGCTGATGAGTAGCATGTTACAATGACAGCACAAAGACTGCAGGCACAGCAGTCACTTAGCAGATGTCCTGCAGTTATCAGAGATCAGTCTGTCAAACAGAAAGCTCTTCATATTTCCGTACCAAAGTTCACAAATGGTTCACATTTTCTTCACCGTAACCAACTGAACTGAATTTAAGAGATAGTAGGAACTGCAGATGCTGGAGAATCTGAGATAACAGGGTATAGAGCTGGATGAACACAGCAGGCCAAGCAGCATCAGAGGAGCAGGAGACTGAATTTAAGCCAGTTTTACATGCACCTTTTTTACCCCTCCTTACAGTGATAGAATCACAGAGATATACAGCATGGAAACAGACCCTTCAGTCCAACTCGTCCATGCCAATCAGATATCCTAAATTAATCTAGCCCCTTTTGCCAGCATTTGGCTCATATCCCTTTAAACCCTTTCTATTCATGTACCCATCCAGATGCCTGTTAAATGTTGTAATTGTACCAGCCTCCAGCACTTCCTCTGGCAGCTCATTCTATACACGCACCACTCTCTGTAGGAAAAAGTTGCCCCTCAGGTCCATTTTAAATCTTTCCCCTCGCACCTTAAACTTATGCCCTCTAGCTTTAGACTCCACTACCTTGGGAAAAAGACCTTGGCTATTCACCCTATGCTTCTGGAATAATAGGAATTTCTTTGGAAGGAATGGGGAAAGGAATATGTAAGGAAGTGCTGGAAGGATTAGCATACAGCTTACCAGCCTCACAGTGAAACATGTTTATGAACACTTCTAAATCCACCATGTCCTAAAGTAGGACTTGAACACAGAGCTGGTAGCTCAGAAACAGAGCTGCTGCCTTCTGCAGCACAAGACTTACACTGAGACAGGCTGCGGGGAGGGTGGATTAATCCCACTGTGCTATATTAATGGAGAACAGTGATAGTTCAGAACTTGCAGGTCCCTCCCTGTTCAACATCAAGTGCCTCTTTCTCCCTGCCTGGTGATCAAGCACCACAAAAAGATCACCACTGACACCCTCGTACTCCTTAAGCCCACGAGTATCCACACAGAGTTACTTTTGAGATCAATATTTTCCAGTGGACAGTACTGCCGAAGGGTCCTGCTGAGCCAGTTACTACCGTTCAACCATCCGCTACAGGAAGCTCCAGATTACCATTGGTCCCTCACTGCTGGGAGGTTTGGGGTGTCAGGGTAAGGGGAGAGAAGATAAGCATGGGACAACAGTTGCGATCCACGATGTAGTAGAAAAGGAGTATAATACCTGAGCATTCCCAACCCCCTCATCCCCCACACACATTTTAAATGAAGAACAAGCTTGCATTAATATTGAACCTATTGAAATATACACACAGTGGCTTCTAGGACTGAATATTTTGTTGTGGAACTTCAGAGGACGAGTTCTGTCCTCCATTTTTCTTAAATTTCCCACCCTCTTCCGGCTGCATCTTGTTTGTTTCTTGTTGGCTTTGTTGATCCATTTTCTCCTTTTTTTATAGCTAATATTTACACCTAGTTTACATCTCTATCATTCTTTTACCATCATTATTGTCTTTTGTTCTGGGCATGCTCTATTTGCTTCTCCTTCCCCTCTGTCACTAAAATTTAAAAAAAATCCAGCTACTTTCAGCTCAAAAGAAGAGTCATATTAGATTCGAAATATTAACTCTTTCTTCCTTCACAAATACTGCCAAACATGCTGAGTTTCTCTTGCACTGTCTGCATTTCAGATTACTAACATTTGCATTATTTTGTTTTGATTTGCATATACACACACTGCATCTAGTTCAACTTGACAAAATATGCGGCAGCCATTCTCAGGTTAATTTATTAGGACAATGTTTTGACCAATCAGAGTCAACTTGTCTGGTTTATATTGGAAACCAAACTCAGTAGTTAACTGTCACTCATCATTAGCTGGCGCAATTTCGATGGCAATGGTTTTTCTAATCAGAGTCCAGTTGCCAACCAACACTTCTCTCATGCAGTATAGATATTGCTTTCCTTTTACATTGTTATTTCTTGTGACTTGTCCTGACGAGTGTAATTCAAACATTTTCCACAACTGTGTCTTTCCTCAGCCAAATTTAACTTCGTTTGAAGCATAGTTATTGTAGCTTAGGAAACACGATAGGTTATCATTATTATGACAATGACCATATAATTTGCAGTTGGCCTGTTTTCTGATTGATTTAATGATTAATTGAATTGCCTGGATATCAGAAAGAATGTTCCTCTTCTTTGAAACAGTGCCATGAAATGTTTATCTCTATCATCCTGAGAGGGTAAACGGTGCCTCAGGTTAAAAGTCAGTGGGCAGAGATCAGGAGCAGGAGTTCTGGCATGTGCCACTTCTAAAGCAGGGGTGTGGAATCAACCTGCACTCATTCAACTTTAAACACCGCCAGATGCAAAACCTGAACAAATGAATTTTTGCCTTGGATGCCTCTCTTACCTTGGAGCGTGGGCGATGAGGAGTTTCAAACAAGACAAATCTCCCTTTGCTGCTGCGTAGTGTGCTGGCACTGCGCCATTGTCCGTCTCCATCATGGCGTCGCAGCCCTCCTGTAGCAACCACTGGACCGTATCCAGTTGGCCAAACCGAGCTGCCAGGTGGAGGGCAGATGCGCCGTGGTCATCGCAGGCCTACAGAGGAAATGCTTTGATCAGCATGTTTCACAAGACAGAAAAAAATAAAGCCCACTAGAGTGCCCAGCTCTTCATGTGTGGACTAACATACTACCTCTGCTGATTCTAGAGGGAAATATGTTTGGTTTGAATCCAGTACTGGGTACACGTTGAACTGCAGCTCAATGTTGCTTCTGATTGAGCATTAGTTAATTACCATTTTAATAATTTCTCTTAATCTGAACCCTAACGTAATCTCAGGATCTTCAGATCAGACTAATTTTCTGCAATCTCCAATAAAAACAGCCATTTATGTGGAGAAACTGAGGAACCAGAACAGAATCAGCACCATTCGTGGTTCAAGAACCACTTGGCAAAGTATTCCAGAGTACTCCTTCTGTTAATGTGCCTAAGGACCCTTGGCTATTTACCAATTTTCTGTGTCTTCTGCCGTAAGTGATAATATCTACTGCCCCAGTATCTAACCTTCTTTCATTATACATGTCTTTTCCATCAGACAACAGTGATTTCTGTGGTAGTAGGAACTGCCGATGCTGGAGAATCTGAGACAACAAGGTGTAGAGCTGGATGAACACAGCAGGCCAACCAGCCTCAGAGGAGCAGGAAAGCTGACGTTTCGGGTCTAGAAGAAGTGTGTAGACCAGAAACATCAGCTTTCCTGCTCCTCTGATGCTGCCTGGCCTGCTGTGTTCATCCAGCTCTACACCTTGTTGTCAGTGATTTCTGTGGGCTAGTTTCTACCTCTGTGTGAAACTGTTTTAATCACAAAAATATTGAAGTTTCTCGGAATCTACTGCCTTCACCTTCATGACAATTCTATTCCCTGAATTTTATGCCCCAACAAACTCATTTATCATATATTTGACTAAATTTAAGACTGTGCCCATTTGCTGATTTTGGTTATTTAAATAAAAAACATTCTCAGGATGCAGGTGTCGCTGGCAAAAGTAGGTCAGCATATGAACATAAGAAATAGGAGCAGAAGTAGATAATTCAGCCCCTGAACTCTGCCCTACCATTCTATATGATCATGGCTGATCTGCCCGAGGCCTCATGACTCTTCCATGCCAGCTCCCCACGGCCTTCAACTCCCCATATTCCAAAAATCTGTCTACTTCCTCTATAAATACTTCAGTGATCTAGCCTCCACAACTCTCTGGGGTAGAGAATTTCATTCACTACCCTCTGAAAGAAGAAATTCTCTTGTGTCTTACTTTTAAATGATTGTCCCCTTTTTCCGTAACTACATTCCCTAATTCAAGCATCCCGGAATAGTTAAAACATCTTCTCTATTTCTACCCTGTGAAGTCCCCTCAGAGTCTTGCACATTTCAATTTGATCACCCCTCATCCTTCTAAACTGTCAAGAAAATAGGCCTAAACTGTTTAACCATTCTTGTAAAGTCAAACCATTCATCCCAAAAATCAACCAAATGATTCTCTTTTGAACGGTCTCCAATGCCAGCATATCCTTTCTTAAATACTAGGACCAAAACTGTACACGTGTGGCCTTAACAATAGTTGAACAGTTGTAACAAGACTGCCTCATTATTTTTAAACTCCAACCCCCTCGCAATAAAGGCCAAATTTTCATTTGCCTTCTTAATTACTTGTTGCACCTGCATGCTGACTTTTTGTGTTTAAGGCCTGTCCTCTCATCTGAGTTAAACCACCACCAGTCGTCTCTCTCTCTCTAATGAAACGGCAGCCCTGTAGCAGCCCTTTGGAAAGACTACAGCGACTTTACCTTTTATCCTTGCCTATGTTCTATGATTCTATGATCTGATTTGTCCACTCAGTCTGTAGATTGAAATTACCAATGACTATTCTACTGCTCTTCTTACATGCCTCCACTGTTTCCTGATTTATACTTTTGTCCGACTTTGAGGAAACACTTCACAAGCCTATAAACAACTCCACACTGTGACTTCTTTCCCTTGCTATTTCTGATGGGAATTTCAAGACTAGGGGGCATATTTTAAGGTGATAGGAGAAAGATTTAAAAAAGACATGAGGGACAAATTTTTCACACAGACAGCAGTTCGTATGTGGAATGAACTTCCAGAGGAAGAGGTGGATGAGAGTATAGTTACAACATTTAAAAGGACATTTGGATAAGTACATGAGCAAGAAATGTTTGGAGGGATATGGGCCAAGTGCAGGCAGGTGGGACTGGTCTAGTTTGGGATTATGGTTGGCATGGACTGGTTGGACCAAGGGGTCTGTTTCCATGCTGTATGACTCCATGACTCTATAACTGATTCCACACCACAACCTATTGCACCTGTATCCCTAATGACAGCTACACTGCTACTGTCCTTTATGAACAAAGCTGCCCCACCTCCTTTTTGAGACAACAAGGTGCAGAGCTGGATGAATGCAGCAGGCCAAGCACCATCATAGGAGCAGAAAGGCTGACGTTTCGGGCCTAGACCCTTCATCAGAAATGGGGGAGGGGAAGGGGGTTCTGAAATAAATAGGGAGAGAGGGGGAGGCGGACAGAAGATGGATAGAGGAGAAGATAGGTGGAGAGGAAACAGACAGGTCAAAGAGGCGGGGATGGAGCCAGTAAAGGTGAGTGTAGGTGGGGAGTTAGGGAGGGGATAGGTCAGTCCAGGGAGGACGGACAGGTCAAGGGGGCGGGATGAGGTTAGTAGGTAGGAGATGGGGGTGCGGCTTGAGGTGGGAGGAGGGGATAGGTGGGAGGAAGAACAGGTTAGGGAGGCGGGGACGAGCTGGTCTGGTTTTGGGATGCGGTAGGAGGAGGGGAGATCTTGAAGCTTGTGAAATCCACTGATACCGTTGGGCTGCAGGGCTTCCAAGCGGAATATGAGTTGCTGTTCCTGCAACCTTCGGGTGGCATCGTTGTGGCACTGCAGGAGGCCCAGGATGGACATGTGGTCTGAGGAATGGGAGGGGGAGTTGAAATGGTTCGCGACTGGGAGGTGCAGTTGTTTATTGCGAACTGAGCGTAGGTGTTCTCCAAAGCGGTCCCCGAGCCTCCGCTGGGTTTCCCCGATGTAGAGGAGGCCACAACGGGTACAGCGGATGCAGTATACCACATTGGCAGATGTGCAGGTGAACATCTGCTTGATGTGGAAAGTCTTCTTGGGGCCTGGGATGGGGGTGAGGGAGGAGGTGTGGGGGCAGGTGTAGCACTTCCTGCAGTTGCAGGGAAAAGTGCCGGGTGTGGTGGGGCTGGAGGGGAGTGTGGAGCGGACAAGGGAGTCACGGAGAGAGTGGTCCCTCTGAAAAGCAGATAAGGGTGGGGAGGGCCACCTCCTTTTTGCTTATTTTTGTGCCTTTATACCCTAAGTACCGTTTAATATTGCTCACTTCTGGTCACCCTGCAACCACATCCCTGTACTAGCTAGCAATGGCATATATTTTCCATTTGTAGTAGGCAGTGAGCTGCTGTAGTGTAGGGTCACCCATACTGCCATTATGACCATGGGGAATTTCTGCAAGTCTTTAGGCTGTTGAGTACTTCAATCAGCACTGAGTGTTTCAGTGTTGTTATTTTCTAATCCAGCTCTTCAGGGATGTTACGATACATGGCTGGAACAGGTGGGATTTGAACTCATTCCTCCTAGCTCAGAGGTAGGGACACAAGCACTGCAGCACAACAGCCATTGAATGAAGGTAAAACATTCCCAGCTTCTGCTCCCTTTCTTAAAGGTCAGTGCTTAATCCAGGGCTATCCCTGCAGTGGACCCTCTCTCATTACACCGGGACCAAAACTGTACCCAGTCCTCGCTCTGAGGCTGAACCACCTAAGATTATTTATTTTGGCCTAATCTTGCTGTTGAAGGGATTAACAACCAATGTCTCCAAATTCTTTCCTGTGACCTCTGGAGAGGTCAATTTACACTAGCCCAATCTTCACGGAAAACAGAACAATTTACCATTGGTCAGCCCAGCTCTCCAACACTGTTTTATGTTCCTGGTCCGTTCCAGGCCCCTCTCAGTTTGATGAACTGTCTGAAGACTAGTCATGTTTCTGTCTTGAATTTGAGGGTATTAGGAAGCAGTGGAAGGACCACTCCTGATTCCTGATGGCCCTCCAGATCTACTAATGGTTGTGTAAGGCTGGTTAAACCTCCACCAAGAACTTCACAGCATGTTCCCTGCTGTAAAACCAGGCTTGGCTCTGTCTCTCAGGCCCAAATCCTATCTCTTCACCCAGCCCTTCCAAACGCCAGCCAATCTGGCCTGATCATTCACAAGGTCTTTCCTTTGATTTCTGTCACATCATTTTGTGTAAAATCCACAGACCCCAGTCCCTATTTCTGAACATGTCCTTCCTTGAACGAGCTTTTTGTGTCGTCGTTGCTTGAACATACCTCAATAACACACGAATTTCCCAAGACTGGGAACTTAACACGGTTTTTCTCTCCACAAATGTTTTCAGACCTGCTGAGTTTCTCCAACATTCTTGGGTTTATATCCCATTAAAGCTTATGTGCAATGCCTGACCCACATTAAATCCCTAAATAGCTGCCTCAGCAGTACTCTACAGTTCCCTTACATAGGGAGCAGCTCCAAGTAAATCTAATTTCTAAATAAAATTTACAATTCCTATATATCTCCTATACCAGTGATAAACGTTGCCTTACTATAAGATACAGCTCCTGAGGGTCTAGTTCCTATATATAACTTACAATTCCTGTATATCTCCTGTACCAGTGATAAACGTTGCCTTATTACAAGATACAGCTCCTGAGGGTCTAGTTCCTATATATAATTTACAATTCCCGTATATCTCCTATACCAGTGATAAACGTTGCCTTATTATAAGATACAGCTCCTGAGGGTCTAGTTCCTATATATAATTTACAATTCCCGTATATCTCCTATACCAGTGATAAACGTTGCCTTATTATAAGATACAGCTCCTGAGGGTCTAGTTCCTATATACAGCTTACAATTCCCGTATATCTCCTATACCAGTGATAAACGATGCCTCATATCGGGTATAGCTCCGGTAGGTCTAGTTCCTGCACAGAGTCCTATAACAGGCTGGTCCATTCCCTGTTTAGTGTCTCTGAGCCTCTCTACCTGTTACTTCCTGACTGTAATTGCCTGGGAGAAGTGAGTAACTAACTGCTGCAGTGTTTAGTCGCGGTGCCTGGAGTCACCTACACGGATGTCACAGCCAGCGACCCGGGTCAGCCACTGCAGCGCCTCGATGTTCCCGGTGGCAGCGGCATCGTGGCAGGGAGTCGCTCCGTTTCTCGCTCGCTTGTTCGCCGGCAGCTTCGCCTGGGTGACGAGGAATTTCAGACAGTCCAACCTGCCCGCCCTGGCGGCGTGGTGGACCGGGCTGGCTCCCAGCTGATCCTCGATGCTCTCGTTCAGCTTACCGCTGGCCTCCAGGCTGTTTAGTGCCTCCAGGTCTCCATCCCTCGCAGCGAGCAGGCAGCGCTGAGAAACCATGGCTGGGGAACAACATGAAACGATTTGTCCTTGTGCTGGCTCCTGGTCCCCCTGAGTAAGGGGAGGGTCCTGTCAGGGCTCGGGACACTGGCCGTTCCGTGACTGGATCGGGTGCGATCGAGTTCTCAGGTTAAAGTGCTATGTTCATTCAGCTCGCTGTAAAACTTATGACACTAACATGAGCCCAACCCCTGCCCTTTGTGAATACGCGTCAGCCTTCCTGACCAACTCAAAGCGTCATGTTCCATTTCTCTATCGGATCCATTTTCTGGGATGCACCCAATTTGTCTTCCCTCTGTAATATCACCTTGATGTTCCCTCCTCCCTCTGCTGTCTCCTCTAACAGGCTGTTAACCTGTCACTCTGAGAGCAGACGGCAGGCTCAACAAGAGGGGGGTGCATCGACTGCTGGCTCTAGGGCAGAGCAACCGCAGAGAATGATACCGAAACTCGGCAACTATGGTAGAATCTGTGGAGAGAGAGAGAAACAGAGTTAACGCTTCCAGTCTGGAATAGTTTGCTGAGTTTCTTTTATGTTTCAGATGTGCAGCATCCGCAATATTTTGTGCTTGTTTGACTATAGAATATTGGGAAGGGATACCAGACTCTTCTTAAACTGCATCTTTCAAATAAAAATCATTGTGGCTTACAGCCATCTCTGTCTGGGCTAGTGTTTCTCACTCACTGTTAATTGCCCTGAAAAATGTGGTGAACTGCCTTCTTGAACTCTTGCAATCCATGTGGTATGGGTACATTTTCACTTCAGGGGAGGGGAGTTCCAGCATATTGACCCAAGTTGTGCTGAATAAACAGTGATACAGGTCTGGGTGCTCAGTGGCTTGGAGAGGGACTTGCAAGAGGTGGTGTTACTGTGTAGCTGCCACTCTTATACATGGAGTTGGCAGAGATTGTGGGTTTAGAAGATGCTGCCTCAGGAGCCTTGGTGAGTTGCTGCGGTGCATTTTGTAGATGGAAAGTACTGTCAATCGGTGATGGAGGGAGTGAATGTTCATGGATGTGGGGAAATCAAACGGGTTACTTTGTCCTGGATGGTTTCAAACTTCCTGAACATTGTTGCAAGTGGAAAGTATTCTATTATGCTCCTAATTTGTGCCTTGTGGAGGGTTGCCAAGTGGAAAGGAGCCATGAGGTGAGTTACATACTGTAGAATTCCTAGACTCTGACCTGTCATTGTAGCCACAGCATTTATATGGTTCAGTTTCTGATCAATAGTAACCCCCAGGATGTTGATAGTACGGCATACAATGATGGTAATGTAATTGAATGTCAAAGGCAAATGCTCAGATTGTCTCTTGTTGAACATGGTCACTGTCTGGCATTTGTCTGACATGAATGTTACTTACCGCTTATCAGCTCCATTCTGAACGATTACTGCATCTTTGCTACATATAGACACGATCTGCTTCAGTATCTGAGAAATCAGAATTCTTTTTTAATTCATGTGTAACATCAAATCCCAGATGATGCTTCCCAATTTGTTATGGTTTGAGAGAGGAAACCCCAGGTGTGGAGGGATGAAATTCTCCTTGTCTTTATTCACCCATCTTCTCAGTTGGTTACAAGTGAATTTAAAAATGGATCCCTTTCCTGTGGATACTTTTCTCTTAAACCCAAATAAATATGCGTTTTAAAGGACCCCATTTAACCAGGCTTTCTTGAGCTAACAAAGATTGAGTTTATTAAATACTAAGCCCAGAGTCAGAGAGCCATATAGCACAGAAACAGATCCCTTAGTTTAACCAGTCCATGCCACCCATAATCCCAAACTAAACTAATGCTACCTTCCTGCACTTGGACCATTTCCCTCCAAACATTTCATAGTCACCTACTTACCTAAATGTTTTTTTAAATACTGTAACTGTACCCACAACCACCACTTCCTCTGGATGTTTATTCCACACATGAACCACGCTCTGTGTCTTTTTAAAATCTTTTTCCTCTCACCTTAAAAATATGTCCCCTTGTCTTGAAATCCCCCACCCTAGAGAAAAGACACCAGCCATTCACCTTATCTATACCCCTCATGATTTTATAAACCTCGATAAGGTCACCCCTCAATCTCCTGTGCTCCGGTGGAAAAAGGTCCCAGCCTATCCAGCCTCTCCTTTAACTCAAACCCTCCATTCCCAGCATCATCCTGGTAAATCTCTTTTGAACCCTTTCCAGCGAAATAATATCCTTGCTATAACAGGGAGACTAGAACGGAACACTAATCCAAAGGATAAAAGTTTAAAAAAATACAGATCAGTCTTTGAATTCTTTGCAAAGTGTGGATAGTTAAATGGTGCCACTGTTGCAGAGGATATTATAGGTAGCATTGAGATTGGAAGTTGAAGAGTCAGTTTCGTAATCCTTAGTTTTGCAGATTGGTTAAGATTTTGTCGTTCGGATTCCTTTGGAACATGATTGAATTCCAGCATTCAGGGTAAGAGAGTGTCCTTTACTTGTCATGTTTCCTTTTGTTGGTTTTCAGCACTCAGAGTCAGAGAGGGTTTTCTTTTACCTGCAACACAGGGGTGACTAGGGGATGGTTCTTTCACTGCGATCTTCACAGCATCCCAGTTCTTGAACCCAGACTGGTACGTACAAGAGTGAGAAAATGATAATTCACTGGAGGTTGCATGCTATTGAGCAGGATTCATCAACCCCTCATTATCTTAATGACATTGGCTGCATCTGTGGGAAACTGTGCATGCAGTTCCAGACCCAGTATGTTATCAAGTAAAATGCAGTGACGATGTGCACAAAGAAGAAGTGTTATTTTGAAACATGGCTCTTGATGGGATGGAGGGGACAGAGTGAGGTCCAGGGACTAGACAGTGAGGGTCCAGTTCTGGGAAACAGGGGCCAGAGTTGGGGGAGAGAGTGTGCACACTGGACCTGAGAGGAGGAGGAACAGAGTGTGAGGAGGACTGGAGGGACAGTGGGTGGAGAGAATGAGGACCAGGAACCTAGGGGTTGTGGGAAAGAGCAAGGGTGTGGGGAGGGTCAGGTCAAGGAGGCCCCCATCTGTTCACCCTCCCATATCACCCTCCCCTTCCTTCTCCTCCCTGCTGCATCTGGCTTTCCCATGCCACATCTCACCTGTTTAAATACACTTGCACAAATTTAAGCAGTATACAGCTGGTGTCAGCAAATGCAGCCCTTAAGTGATTATGGTCCAGTCTGTGTTTACTTGCTTCTTTTCCCCTTTTAAGGTACTATTGTTTAAATTTCTCATCGCATCCATAGGTGTGGCAATGTGTGGATCTGTTTCTCCAGACAGTCACTTACCATACAACTGTAGCTGTTGTGGCTACATCAGCCCTCACGAGGCCAATTCCCTTGAGAAGATTCCCTTGAGAAGCTGAATTACTGCCTTGAACTGCTGCAGTCCAAGTGGTGTAGGCACACACAATCTGTAGTGAACATCCCCACTTCTAATCTTAAGATAGAGGGAAGGGTGTTGAGGAAGCAACTGAACTTGGTTGGGTCTCAGATACTACTCTGAGGAACTCCAGCAGAGATTTCCTAGGGCCGATGACAGACCTCTAGGAACTGCAACCATCTTCCCTTCAGCTAGGCACGATTCCAACCAGTAGAATTATCCCCATGATTCATGTTGATTTCAAGTTTCTGAGAGCTCCTTGTTGCCTTTCTCGCAGTCAAATGGTGCAATGTTGTTGAATGCAGTCACTCTTCCTATGTTGAATACCTTCAGGGTAGCACGGTGGCTCAGTGGTTAGCACTGCAGCCTCACAGTGCCAGTGACACAGGCTCGATTCCACTCTCGGGTGACTGTCTGCGTGGAGTTTGCACATTCTCCCTGTGTCTGCGTGGGTTTCCTGTGGGTTCTCTGGTTTCCTTCCACAGTCCAAAGATGTGCAGGTTAAGTGGATTGGCCATGCTAAGTTGCCTATAGTATCCAGGGATGTGTAAGTTTGGTGGGTTAGACATGGAAAATGATGGGTTTACAGAACAGGGTAGGAGAATGGGTCTGGGTGGGATGCTCCCTGGAGGGGCAGTTTGGGCTGATTGGCCTGTTTTCACACTGTAGGGATTATATGATTACTCTCTTTTGTCAATATTTCAACTAAGGCTGTAAGATGGTCAGCAGCCTAGTATTCCAGGCAAAACCCAAGCTGAGCATCATTGAGGAACATTGAGGTCTGAATACTACTCAGTAGCACTGTCAGCAACACCTTTCATCACTTTGCAATTAAGTGTAATTGGCTGGAGTGGATTTGTCATCCTTTTCATGTATAGGATTTACCTGGGCAATTTTCCACATTGTCAGGTAGATGCCAGTGTTGTAACTGTGTCAGAAGTTCTTGGCTAGGTGAGTGCAGCTAATTTTGGAGCACACAGCTTTAGTGCTACAGCGAGGATGTTGTCCAGTCCCATAGCTTTAACTGTGTTGAATACCTTCAGGCATTTTTTGATATCACAGGGAGTGAACCATAATGGCTGAAAGCTGACATCTGTGATGTTAGAGTTCACAGGAGGAGGCTGAGATGGGTTAACTGTTGTAGTTGCAATTTCCTCAGTTTTGTCTTTACGCTGATGTTGTAGGCTCGTGGATCACTCAGGAAGGAGATGTTTGTGGAGCCTAAGATCTGGTATAATGAAGAACAAATAATGGGCTGTAATGATCATGTCTGTTCTCAGTCATTTTTATGTCATACTTGCAGAAGCAGCATGATGACTGGAGATAGCTACGAACCCACTGATCTTGGTGAATGTTTCCATGTAGGACATAGGAAAAATACTGACATTTGGTACCAGAGTCCAGAACAAATTTCATCAGCTCACTCCCAGGCTAGATACAGAGTAAAGATCCTCTAAACTGTCCGTTTCACAACTCCATGGTACATCAATATGAGATATTTCCATTTTCCAAATACATTATGTCTGAAATTATTGATGCTGGTTTAGAGACAATCTTTTTTAATGTTGACTCATGTCTACCAGAAACCAGACTGACTGCTTGAAGAACTGATTGTTATCCATCAATTTAAACTGGATTTGAATGCTAGTCTGAACATCTGCAAAGAGAGTGTCTGACCCACTGTCCCAGCCAGTCCCAGAGTGTGAAAGGACAGTGTCTGACCCACTGTCCCAGCCAGTCCCAGAGTGTGAAAGGACAGTGTCTGACCCACTGCCCCAGCCAGTCCCACAGTGCGAATGGACAGTGTCTGACCCACTGTCCCAGCCAGTCCCAGAGTGTGAAAGGACAGTGTCCAACCCACTGTCCCAGCCAGTCCCAGAGTGTGAAAAGACAGTGTCTGACCCACTGTCCCAGCCAGTCCCAGAGTGTGAAAGGACAGTGTCTGACCCACTGTCCCAGCCAGACCCAGAATATGAAAGGACAGTGTCTGACCCACTGTCCCAGCCAGTCCCAGAGTGTGAAAGGGCAGTGCCTGATCCACAGTCCCAGCCAGTCCCAGAGTGTGAAAGGGCAGTGCCTGATTCACTGTCCCAGCCAGTCCCAGAGCGTGAAAGGACAGTATCTGACCCACTGTCCCAGCCAGTCCCAGAGTGTAAAAAAGACAGTGTCTGACCCACTGTCCCAGCCAGTTCCAGAGTGTGGAAGGACACTGCCTGACCCATTGACATGGAGCCACTGTGCCTTGTTCAGTTTTTGTAGTGATCAAGTAGTACGGAGAAAGTCAGCAGTGAAATTTTTTTTAATGTACACCAACTAGTTCCTCCCTCACAATACCATAAAGTGAATGTTTCAGCTGTTCATTGCAGATAGTGAGAATGATCACATTCCACACGTTAATGATTAGGAGAACATTCCCACATGTTTAATCAACTTTTTATTGTTTAATTGCTGACTATTAACCGATGATAAAGATAAGATTAAATTATGCATATCCACAGCCTGGTCAGAGGTCAAAGTCTGCCAAATAAATTTGCAGCCTCATGATCTCATTTCCCTATCTGTTAACTAAGGTGTTTAAATAATTTGAAATGTTTGTACAGAACAGAACCTGTTAGACTGACATTGTTTTCACATGGACTGCAAATAAAAATGTGAATCCAAAATACAGGGCAGTGACACTCCCCTGTGTGTTTTCACAAAAACCCAACATGGATGCAGGAAACAGCGAAGGATTTAACACAATGACAAGACTTCAGACCATTGCTTCAACCTGCCCATTGGGACCTGCTGAGTTTTTCCAGCAACTTCTGTCTCTGCCCACTGGGAGACTGATTTAGGCATTGCCTTTTACATATACCTCTCTCACTTCAAGACAGTATCATTCACCTCTGTAGTGACATGCAGCTGATTTTTTTTTTGTACAGACGTTCCTCCCAGCCCCACTCCCCACCTTTAAGTCTACCCACACTGTATGTTGCATGTGGAGGATAGTAGACAAGGAACTTGTCTAAAAAAAGATATTCATGAAACAGACAAGTTTGTAAAAGGTGCTACCCTGGCATTCTGAGTTGTTAGACACAATCATTCATTAATATTAACATTAGAATGCTACTATCAGGTTGGTGATAAGTTTTATTTTAATTTTTCTAACTTATTTTTAGTTGGGATGTGGGTGTCATTGGCAAGGCTGACATTTGTTGCCCACCCTAACTGACCTTAAACGTAAAACTTGCTCGGCCATTTTTGAGGGCAGTTAAGAGTCAAATTACTGTGGAATCAGAGTCCCATGTCAGCCAGGCAAGCTAAGGATGGAAGATTTCCTTTGCTAGAGGACATTAGTAGAACTATAGGTTTTGCACTAAATGATAATCCAGATTTCTTGGTTGATGGCATTTAATTTCCACCATCTGGAATGGGGTCATTTGAACACATTGTCCCTAGACCATTTGCCTTGGGCTCTGAAATACTGGTCTAGTAACATTACTGCTCTACTACCATCTCTCCACTTATAGCTAAGAAATTTTAAGCTAAGTGTTAGGTTCACAGTTAGGGAAAAGTGAGGTAGCCAACGATGTTTGGGCTACTTTCGTGTCAAGACAATAACAAAGATTTCATATGTCCCTGGGTGATATCTCCCAATTTATCATGATTCCAGATGGATACCCAAGTTGTCAAGCTTCTAAGTGAGGAAGGATGAAAGGAGGCAAAAAATAGGCAATTATAGGCCAGTTAGCTTAACATTTGTCATTGGAAATTGATGCAGTCTGTTATAAAGGATGTAATAGCAAAGCATTTGGGAATATATGATATTTGATATCAAGCAGAGCCAATATGGTTTCATGAAAGGGAAATCATGTCTGACAATTTCACCAAAAGCCCTTAAAAATAGTTTAAAGTGGATGTAATATATTTGGATTTTTAGAAGGTGTTTGATAAAGTTGCCACATATTATGCAACTTAATAAGAGTCCATGGTGTTGGAGATAGTATATTAGTGTGAATACAGAATTAGTTAAATAATATATGACAGAGAGTTAGGTTAAGGGATGCATTTCTACAATGGCAACCTATAACTAGTGAAGCGCCATAGGGATCAATACTGGGGCCACAATTATTTGCAATATATCATAGTGACTTGGTTGAGAAAAGTGGATGTATTGTGGAAATGTTTGCAGATGACACAAAAGTAGATGGGAAAGCAAGTGGTGAGGATGACACAAAGAGTGTGCAAAGGGATATAGACAGGTTAAGCAAGTGTGTAAAAACTTGACAGATGGAATATAATGTGGGAAAATATAAGGTTACACATTTTGGCAGGAAGAATAGAGGAGCTGACTATTTTTTAAATGGAGAAACAGAATAGAGGAATTTGGAAGTCTTTGTGCATAAATTGCAAAAAGCTAGCATTCATGTTCAGTGGATAATAGGGAAGTCAAATGGATTGTTGCCCATTAATTCAAAGGGAATATAGTGTAAAAGTAAGGAGGATTTGCTGAAACTATACAGGATACTAGTCAGACCACAGCTGGAATATTGTGAAGTATTTCATGCCCCTTATCTAAAGGAAGATATATTAACATTGGAGGCAGTCCACAGAAGGTTCACTAGGCAGATACTGGTTATGGAAGGACTGTTTTATGTGGAGATGTTGAGTAGATTGGGTATATACTCATTAGAATTTGGAAGAATGAGAAGTGACCTTAATGAAGTATATAAACTTCTTAGGACCCTTGAAAAGGTAGATGCAGAAAAGTTGTTTCTCCTTGTGGGGGAATCTTGGACTAGAGTGCATAATCTCAGAATAAGGGGTCAGCCGTTTAAGAGAGAGATGAGGAGGAATTTATTTTCTCAGAGTGTAAGGAAGTTGTGGGAATCTATATCGCAGAGAGCTGTTGAGGCTGGATCATTAAATATATTCAAGAGTGAGATATCCAGATTTTTAATCAGTAAGGGAATCATAGGTTATAGGGAAAAGGCAGGAAATTGGAGTCAGCCATGATCTTCTTCAATAGTGAAGCAGACTCAGTGGGCTGAATGGCCTATATCTGCTCCTGTGTTTTATGCTCTTAATTGGTTCTCCTTCTTTATTCACCAGCCTCCTACATTGGCCACAAAAAGTTTGATTAAAAAGGATCTCTTCCCTTATGATTACATTTCTCCCAGAGAAATGAATTTATAGTTTCAATAAGTGCCAATTTAAAAAAGGCTTTCTTGAATTAACAGAAGAAAGACAATAGTTACTAAATATGAAAAGAAATAATAGTGCAACACACATACACTGAAATTCGAAATGAGAAGGGCATCCGAAAAGGGATAAAAGCTAAAAAATGCCCGGATCAGTCTCTGGATTGTTTGTGTAAAGTAGATAGTGGAAATGAAACGTCTGCGGAACAAGAACGAACCAGCTCAGCAAGCCAACCAACCACAACATCCACAACCTGAGCTACAAATCTACTCCAAAACCTTATAGACAGTGGAACGTTGCCGTCATTACTCTAGGTAATACTGACAGTATTGATGTTGATAGCTGAGCAGATGATTTTGCAATTCTTCATTCTGCAGGTTAACTGAAATTCCTTTGCACTATTTCCTTTTGACTGGCTTGCTGATTTGCAATGCAGGGGTGACTAGTAGATGGTTCTTCAATTGTTGATTGATGGTTCTTTTACAGCAGACTAGCACTCAAATCCAGTGAGTACATCATCCGTTAGCACATAAGAGCACCTTAGCCCACTGAAACATCTGAGCACCTCAGTCCACTGGCTCACATAGGTTAAATCAAAACTGTTTTTAACCCTGACAAGTGTGTGATCCTGAAATAGGAAAACACAAGCATGTCTCTTGTCCAATCTATTGTCTTTTCTCCCATAATGTGCATGGTCTAAGATACTTACTGGTGATTACAATACAGCATGTAGTACATGTCTTCCTTAGAAGGTTCCTCAACACCTTCAGGTATGCCCTCCAAACAAAAGTTACTGACTGAATTTCCATCCACACTCATCTTAATGTTGTTTTTCCTTTTTTCGATTAACGCATATTGTAATTAAATGTTTGATATGTTCATAGGTGATCCAGAGTTCTGATCCATGGCCATGACAGAAATTGTTATTTTAGTTGAATACACTGTTTGCACCGGTTTATCTTAAATCACGGTTTTAAGGTTAGGGCTGGGATTTGGGTTAATCTTATATCTAGGATTGCATTTAGGCCTTAAAATCATAGTGTTAGCACTAATGTTAAGGTTAGGACATTATTGGTGATGTATTAGGGTTAAGATTAGAAAATCATCATGAGGTAAGTGATTAAAACATTATTTTAAACATATTAGGGTTAGGACTAGAGATTATAGGTGTAGTAAAGATTATAGATATAATAAACAGTTAAAGATGTAATAAATGTATACATTTTTAGACTGATATAGAATCGTTAGAGTTAGGATTAATGTCTTTGTGGAAGAATGCTGACATAGATCTGCTGGAGTAGACCTAGAATTAATGTTTACAACTGTGTTAGGTGTAGGATTAGAATAAGTTCCTATTTTAGATGCACTGTAATTACACTTAGCACTATATTATCATTGCACTAGAGTTATAGTTGTTTTAGGATTTGAACTCGTTCAAGGACTCCAGTCAGGTTTAGGATTCTATTAGTTATTAAAGTGTATGATTCACTCTTTTCTACTTATATGGACTTTTAGCAACATCAAATACAAATTAAAATTCAACATAAATTGCAATTTTGTCACTAGGGCTTGGAAACAGCTGAAGCTGAATGTGAGTACTAAAAATATTATAGATATTTTCAAGGAGTTCTGTGGGCATGATCATTAATATTAATTGTGGGTAATTTCCATGGGGATTCTCCTGATACTGGAATAACTGCCATAGAAGAATTGCAAACATCCTAAAGAAGTGTATGAGCACCATTTGCATTATATTTCTGGGGTTTCTTTGTTCTTGTAATGAGGTAAGGTGGATGAGCAGGAAACAGCCCTCCTCTGCCTCTCCCAAAGAACTGCACTCTCTTTATTCTTAGTATTTTGGACAGCATTTGGGAGATATTCAAAATTGGGATTTTGTTTCAAAGGTTCCAAATACTATAAAACGAGCATTGACGCAGTTGTAAGGACTGCAGTAAATTTTAAGAATCTTGTTTCTTCTTTTGGTAATCAGACCCTATTCACAAAATAGCGTGACATTGTTGTCTTAATTGCTGAAGCAAAGCGTTTTCAAAAGTATGCAGCTACATTAATCTCAACTTGTGCTCCATTTGACGTGAACCAGACAGAATTGGCTCACAGCTACAATGTTGCATGAGGCAGAGGAAGTTTTGCCAGAACTGAAGTTAGGTTTTTTGACTATTTTAACCAGGAGATTTTTCTCTTAAAGTCGGTGAGATTAATACCATCGCAACAAAACTGCAGAATGGAGTCTGCTCCACGTCACACCCAACTTGATAATTCCTTTCAGCCCTGCTGTACATTATAAACATTTCGTAGTTTTGAAACTGAAACTGCGGAAGCCTAGAAATGACAAAAGGACATAATAGCAGACTCATTGTGTGACATTCTTGTACCCATTACTTCAATTCACGTCAGCCCATTTAGAATAAATAACTCCTCAAATTGATTCTGGTCTGACAGTCTCAAACCTTACCTAGTTTGGAAGATGTCATCCAATCGGTTAAAAGTAAAAGCTGGTTTTAGTTTTGAACAAGTTCACCTCTGGGTTAAAAGGCTTGAACAAGGGTTAGAGAGAAAATGGCAAGAATTAATGCAACATTGCAAATACAAGCCAGCTAGACTGAGACTAAGAAAGGAGAGAGCAAATAGATTTCAATGTGATGTGTGACAAACTAAGAAATATTACTGAAAGATATTTCGCTGGAGGAATGTTGAAAGTATTAAGCTACAGCATTGAAGATACAAAATTAGACAATCATCTGGAGTTCCTTTCCAAATATTCTCCCATCTAATGCTTTGAGCAGTTAGAACTTCTTTACCTTCCCTCCAGCCAAGCCCTTTTTACACCAATAATTCTCTATTCATAATTTCACAAATTTCTATCCTTTGGGAGGGATGTCAGAACCGGGAGTAGCCTTACTCAGTGCCAGCTTAGAATCTTATAGGTTCAAATTCCACAGTAAACAAAGGTTTATCGTACGGACTGACATTCCAGCATTCCTTTGTGGGTGGTACATAAACTGAAGACGATGATGGGAATTAAACCAAAACCGCAGCTCCCTCCAATGATGTTATTAAATCAAGATTGCAGCTACCATCAGTGTTGAATATTAGCCCAAAGTTGCAAATTCCTCACTGGTGCACCTGAACCTATTAAATTGATGGACTGTGACCCTTGTGTTAATCAGCATGTTGGTACCAGATCTGCCTGTACTAGTGAGTGCTAACTGCAGCTATGCGGGGTAAGTATAACCCAATGTCAGATGTGGGTAATGTTAACTCTCGGCTTAATTCTTCTCAGATAGCACCTTGTTCGAAACCCAGCTCAAAATCAACAATTATAACCCACTTTGTCACTCAGCATGAATAAGGAGGTGTTTTACAGAACTGCAGTATTTACAACATTGGGGAGATGATATCTAGTAAAGGAAAATTGCATTTATATAGCACCTTTAATGCTGTAAAATATTCCAATATACTTCACAGAAATGTTATTGAAAGAAAATTTGACACCGAGCCACACAAAGAATGTTTATGTCTGTTCACAAGATGTGAACATCACTGGCAAAGTCAGCAGTTGTTGCCCATTTCTAAATGCTGTGCAGAAGGTGGTGGTGCCATCTTGAACTGCTGCCATCCTTGGGACATTGGTATGCTCACAGTGCTGTTAGGAAGGTAGACCCAGCAATTTGACCCAGCAACAGTGAAGGAACATTAATGTATTTCCAACTCAGGATGGTAAGTGGCTTGGTGGGCAAATTGCAGGTGGTGGTGTTTCCATGGTGACCTTATGAGGTGTTGTGATTGGAACCAGGTGGACCCATTGACTACAAAGTTCTTAATTGGTGTTGTTAACTCGTTGGCCTTTGTTGACCAATATAACCAGGATATTAGAATCTCCTCGGTTGACGATGATTCTGAGCAGGCTGGCCACAGCCAGTGTACTGTGCTCTAGTAAATAAAGGGTGACCTGGTGATGGGACACCAGCCTCTGTGCAGTTAATTCATGAGGGAAGATCATTGATGAAGCAGCTGAAACTAGTTGGGCTGAGATGATTGCCCCTGAAGAACTCTTGCAACAATGCTCCTTGCCTGAAATGATTAGCCTCCAACAACCAAAGCCATCTTGTTTTGTGCCAGGTACCTAGTGCATAGAATTCCCCTTAATTCCCATTAACCTTACTTTTGCTGTGACTTACATGATCAACTTTTGCCTTAATGTCAAGGTAGCCACTCTTCCCCTCATGGTAGTAGTTTCAACTATTTTGTCCACATTTGGGCTAAGAGTGTAATGAAATCTGGAGCTGAATGGCAGAATCCAAACTGAAGACTGGTGCTTAAGTATCTAAACAGTTGAGAACAAAATCTTTGTCAAAACGATACATTAAAGGAGGGCCTTAAAGGAGGGAAAAGAGGAAGAGATTCAGCAAGATTTAGGGAGTGAATTCCAGAGCTGAAGGCCTAAAAAGCAGAGTGCACAGCTAATGTCAATGTATTGGTTACCATAGGCACAAAGACCCCCAGTGGCTAGAGCTGGAGGAGGTTATAATGAATTGAAGGTATGGAATGAATTGAATATGTTGATTAGAATTTTAAAATTGATTAATAAAGGTCAGCGAATGTGGAGTGATGTGTGTACGAGAAGTAATACAAGTTGGATGTGGGCTACTGAGTTTTAGATAAGCTCAGGATTATGAAGCATTGAAGCTAAGGTGCCAACCTAAAGATAACAAAGATGAAGGATCCCCACATGGATGACCATTTCAGCAGCAGGTACACCAAGGTCAGAGCGGGATGCAGTAATGTAGTGGAGGTGGAAGTGGGCCTTCTTAATGATGGTTACACTGTTATGCAATTGGAAGCGCGTCTTGATGCCAAATATGACACCATCCAACACCCCATTCTTTGTGCTAGCAAATGGACGCTGAATCAGCTCATGGGCAATTTCCATGTTCCCAATGTTTAGCTGGAGGAATTTCCTGCTGATCCAGTATTAGATAGTGGACAAGCAGTGGGACTAAAGTTAGTGGACAGTGGAGATAATGATGAGACGTAGGTGCGGAGGCACACCTCAGTGTCATCAGTGTTTATGTTAAAGTTGTGTTTTCAGCTGAGGGGCGGTACATAGGTGAGAAAAAGGTATGTGAGTGAACCCAAGGATGGCTCCTGAGGGTCACCAAAGATAAAACTGTGAGAGGGCAAAGGGAAGGCCATTGCAGCTGCTTCTCCAGCTAAGACTGAATAAATTAGCGTGGAACCAGGTGAGTATGGTCCCATCCAGCTGTGCAATGGATCTGAGATGTTGGAGGACAATAGTGAACCATGTCAAACACTTTAGACAAATGGGACAGAGGAGGGATAGTTTTCGATGGCCACATTCCTGCAGGATATCATTTGTGATGTCAATAAGAGTTATTTCAGCACTGTGACAGTATTGGCAATTTGATTTGGAGGATTCAGCAATTTAGTTGTGGGAAAAATGGAAAGGAATTTGAAAATTTGACAACATGTTCAAAGACTTTTGAGAGGGAAGGGAACTTGGAGCTTGGACCAGATCTGTGAGATCCTTTTAGACTCCTCCTTTTCAAATGCTTATCCATTTTCCATTTCAAATCCACAGATGACTAATAGTCCCATTTTCAAGAAACACGCCTCTTTGATTTTCCCAATGGATGCTTAGTTTCTATTCTCTAGTACTGTGCTCGCCTGGTGTATGAGTGTGCAATGCCAACCACTAACCTGCATGTATTGGGTAGATTGATGCTACCATCCTCATTTTTCTAACTGGATGTACAGGACTTGGTCTAAAGTGGTAGGGAAAAACCACTAGGCACTTGACAAGAAAAGGGTCTTAGCTTAAACATGATGCAGTTTATTGCACAATAGCAATCAGACACAAGTTACATCAGTGAGATAAATAGTGTTCCTAAGACAATGAAGGGATCTACAATAACAGGTTTGTCCTTTTCAAGATCTTGAGATGTCCTGCCTTTCCCCACCTGAGACCTTTGTCATCAACAGATTGGGTGGAGCTTATTGAAGTTTTCACCGTGGACCCTTTCAGTACCATTACTTAATATAGCATCACCCAATGGCAGATATAATTCTTCACTATTTCCCATCAGTAAACTCTTCATATTTCACTGAATCCTTTAACTGGTTGGTCAATGCCACTCACCATCTTGCAGATGTAACTTGTGAAGCAGAAAAAGCCGTGCCCACTCCTGCCCCATCCATTCTCTGCTCGCCTCTGCAGCCTCCATCCCCAAAATCATGGTTCATAATAAGAATCTGCTGGGGTATTTGACCAATGCAACCAACCCTCTACCCACTGAAGCTTCACTTAGCCCAACTGTGTAGTGAAACATCATATGAGAAGTACCATTTCCCTAGTCTGCCATCAGACTCTCTGACAGTTCCTAGCCCACCACCCAGTCATATCCCTGTGTGGGTGGTCATGCTATACCACTATGCCAGCTGCTTCCTAGAGGACTAAGGGCCTGTTGACACTGGCACCATTTTGAGACAGTGGGCTTACTGAGATAATTGACTTGCCAAGACAATAGACTTGCTGAAATGGGCAATAATCAAAGGCAGTGGGCCTTCTGCACTGGGAATTACTCGGAAGCCATCAGCCTGCTGAGATGCTCGCAAATCAAAGGCCACAAACTGGTTATTGCATTGAGTTTTAAATCTGTGACACTGAATGATGGGATAGCCCCTTGGATGGGTTTCTTCATATAACCTTCATGGACATCACAGTAACTGGGGAATATGGAGTCTTGCGTAGGGAAGTGAGCCCAGGTTTGATCTTACAGAGAGTGAGTGTGATGCTTGTGAGGGAAATGCTTCACAGTTTCAGCCAAAAGATTCTGAATCAGAACAGCTCTCCTCATCCAAATATCCTGCACATGGCTCTGAGGTAACAGCAAAATGGATTCAATCATGATTTATAAACCGAAATTAGAACATGGCAAAATGAAATAGAATGATCCACTCTCTCCAGGTGGTATATGTCACAATGACAACTGTACATCGGCAGTTCCTACCAGCTAAAGGAAACATTCATTCCATTCTCCTGGTGAACAGCTATGTGTGTCTTGATGACAATTTTTATACATATGCAACACATAAGGTGTAAACTGAACAATTCTTTTCTATCTGAAACCACATGACTTGTATTTCTCAGTGACAGCAATTGTACATGTACAAGAACTGATCCACACCTGCCTCATACTATGTTTTTGATCTTTATTTATGGATATGGGTGTCTCTGACAAGGCCAGCATTGGTTGCTCATCCCTAATTGCCTTTGAATTTAGTGGCGTGTCATCCATTTCAAAGGGCAGTTAAGAGTCAACCACATTACTGTAGATCTGGAGTCATTGGTCAGTATGGGACATATCCTTCCATAAAGGGACATTAGTTTTAACAACACTCAAAAATAGTTTCATGGTCACCATTATCAAGACTAGCTTTAAACTCCAATTTTATTCACTGAAATCAAATTCCACCAACTGTTGCATTGGGACTTCAGTCAGTATTTCCAGGACATCAGATTACTCGTCTAGTGATGGTACTGTGTCAGTTCCTCCAAATTGCTGATGTCTGTCTGTGAAGTTCAATATATGTTCTAATTCGAGCAGGTTTAAAATATAATTAGCTCCTAGGTTTTGCAAGCCATGGATGTGCATAAGGAAAGCCTTGCGTTGAGTACATGGAAGTGTTTTGTGAAGTTAGCTGAAGGTCAAGTCATAGGTTGTTGCTAGAAATCTTTCACAATTACAAAACCTCTGTATGAAGTAATAGAGAACAATTCTCACCAACAGGAAGTTAGTCTGGAATTATCTGGTTAACTTGTGCTGTCCTGTTGTATATCCTGTCTCTTTACTCTTTTTCTCAGAATTGAAAGACTGTTTTTTAGTGATCCAACCTACAGGTGATGTGGACATGAGTTTGTGATCCAGTCTAGACTTGATGTAGACACAGGATTGTGATGCAGTCTACAATTGATGAGTTTTTGATCGGTCTACATTGATGTGGATATGGATTGTGATCCAGTCTGCAGTTGATGTTCACATGACATTGTGATCCAGTCTATAATTGGTCTGAACACAAGGTGGTGATCCAGTTCACAGCTGGCATTAAATTGATATTGTGATCGAGTCTACAGTTGATGTGGAGAAGAGTTTTTGGTCTATTCTGCAGATGATGTAGAGATGTTTTCCGTTTCATTATGGTTTATGATGAGCATCCTTCATCGGTCACTAGTTTGGTAGTCTTGGCCCACGCAAGTTGCATGGCCCCAATTCTATCAGCATCCAGGACATGATAAACCTGAAACTAGACACAGTGCAAGAAAATGAATATTCAATGGTAAACACGCTTACTGTTCATCCAGATTGCCACAAATGTGAGCGATATTTACAGCTCTTAATTTAGGTAGCCCAGCAGGCCTGTGCACTAATGCATTTAGTTGGTGAATATACTGAGTCTTCTTTTGACACTAATAGTTACTATATAAATTTTCTATTAGTAGCAACAATCTACATTTACAAAGCACTCAAAAAAATCCAAAAGGAAATGAAGGAGATTTTAGGAGCAGCGCAAGACTAAAAGCTAATCAAATCATTGACATTTAAGGTTTGTCTAAAGAAAGAGAAGGCCTCAGTGGTTAAAATGGTGAGGTGAAGGGAAGGGAGAGTGGACAAAATCAGAGCTAATTGTTCTGCTGGGAGCAGGGTTGGTAGCAAATGATGGGAGTGTTTTAGAAAGAGGGAAGTGCAAGAACATGGGCAATCACAAGTTTAATTGAAATTATATCTCCAGAGGTGGCAAAGGTACAGCAGACTGGTTGGACATTTTTATTTTCTGTTTATGGGAATTTCCGTGCACAAGTTAGCTGTTGTTTTCTACATTTCAATGGTGATCGTACTACAGCAAGTACTTTGCTGGTTATAAAGAACTTTAGGTCATCTTGAGGATGTGATGATGTATCAGTCCACTGTTTTAATATTACGTCATCCCTCACTCCACCACCACCTCCCCAGAATGTGGCTCAAATTTGTCAGAGTTTGCTTTCAGTCACAACTCACTTTTATTCTGAAATTAGCACCTACTCTGGATCCAAGTCTTGTCCTCTCTACAACCTCTCATCGTAAAACCTGCCATAACCTCTCCCTAGCTTGCTCTGCTGTTCCATTTGCCCCTCCACACTTTCCAACAGCAGAAAACCCTGACTTTTACAGCCCTCAACAGTTCCAAAGTAACTAGTTTTGAAACATCAACCAGTGATGCTGCCAGATCAATAACCTACATCTGGCTCTTTATGTCAATAAACATGAATTCAATCATTTGTTCTCTTACGGGTCTGGAAGCTTGTGATTTAGTAGAACAACAAAGGTCTAACAATCGATAAGTTGCTACAAAGATTATTGTAGAAATTAAATCTTGTGGGGTTGGGGCTAACATATTGGCATGGATAGAAGACTGGCTAGCTGGTAGAAAACAGAGTGCATAAATGGTCTTAGTCTGATTGTCCGGATGTGACAAGTGGAGTCCTTCTGGGGTCTGTTCTAAGGCCTCAACCTTTTACAATTTCCATCAATGATTTAGATTTAGATGGAGCAGCATGGTGGCTCAGTGGTTAGCACTGCTGCCTAACAGTGCCAGGGACCTGGGTTCAATTCCACCCTCAGGTGTTTGTGTGGAGTTTGCACATTCTCCATGTGTCTGCATGGATTTCCTCCAGGTGCTCTGGCTTCCTCCCACAGTCCAAAATTGTGCAGTTAGTTGGGTTGGCTAAATTGTCCTATAGTATTCTGGGATGTGCTGGCTAGGTGGCTTAGCCATGGGAAATGCATGGTTATAGGGATATGGTAGGAAGCTGAGTCTGGGTGGGATACTCTTTGGAGGGTCAGTGTGGACATGATGGGCTGAATGGCTGCTTTCATGTTGTAAGGATTCTAGGACTCTAAGTGGAGTAAAGACATGGTGTTAAATTTGAAGACAATACAAAGATGGGTAGGAATATATGTTGTAAAGAAAACTAAAAGTGTTTGCTGAAGGATGTAGACAGGTTTAATGAGTTGCAATAAAATCTGACAGATGGAGTGCTTTCATTAAATGTGGTCTGTAAGAATGTCTGACGCTTCAAAGAATGAGTGACTAGGTGATGCATGTATTAATTAAGAGTTAGAGGAACATAGCAAGTCAGGCAGAATTAGAGGAGTAGGAAAGTTGACGTTTCAGGTCGGGACCCTCCTCCTGCTCCTCTGATGCTGCCTGACCTGCTGTGTTCCTCCAGCTCCACACTGTTGTCTCTGACTGCAGCATCCGCAGTTCTTGCTATCTCCTTAATTAAGAATTAATTGGCTTTGAATTGGTTGTGTACATATGGGATTTAGTAATTAGTTGCTTATAAGTTTGACTGAATCTGGCTAACTGAAATAAAGTTTTCACATAAAATTGCAGACTTGAATTCTGATTAAGTACAGTTATCTTTTGGATGGTAACATTGATAATGGAGGACAGTTGAGTCAAAATGTAAAGTCTCAGGGTATGATTGCCCAGCTCTGTTTTCAAAAAGTGAGCCTTATGACTAGTGGAAGAATGAAGTTACAATGTGGACCTGATTACTTCTTTACCAAAGAAGAAGCAAGACATCACCTTAGGTCCTCTATTTCTAAACAAAAGCAGGATAAGAGGAACAAGTTTTCAGGATTGGAGCCTAATGCTTTTAACATGAATGAAGGTTTGGACAGATTGATAAATGTTATCCATGAAAGTTAGCAAAAAAGGAGATCTATTGACTGCTTGTGAGGCATATTAGGATAGTCAAAGCCAAAATTAATGTCATGATGTCGAGGTGCCTGTGTTAGACTGGGGTGGACATAGTCAGAAGTCACACAACACCAGGTTATAGTCCCAACAGGTTTATTTGAAATCAGAAGATTTTGGAGCATAGAACATAGAACATAGACCAGCACAACACAGTACAGGCCCTTCGGCCCACAATGTGGTGCCGAACTTTTACCCTAATCCTAAGGTCTATCTAACCTCCACCCCTACCTTATACTATCATTCATACGCCTATCTAATAGCCGCTTAAATGCCCCTAATGATGCCGAGTCCACTACCCTCTCAGGCAATGCATTCCATGTCCCGACCACTCTCTGAGTAAAGAACCTACCTCTGACGTCTCCCTTATATCTACCTCCACTCACTTTAAAACTATGCCCCCTCGTAATAGCTACCTCCACCCTAGGAAAACATCTCTGGCTGTCCACTCAATCTATACCTCTGATCATTTTGTACACCTCTATCAAGTCACCTCTCATCCTTCGTCGTTCTAAAGAGAAAAGCCCTAGCCCTCTCAACCTTTCCTCATAAGACCTTCCCTCCATTCCAGGCAACATCCTGGTAAATCTCCTCTGCACCTTTTCCAACGTTTCAACATCTTTCCTGTAATGAGGCGACCAGAACTGGACACAATACTTCAGATGTGGCCGAATCAGGCTTTTGTATAGCTAGAGCATAACTTCACGGCTCTTGAACTCAATCCCTCTATTAATGAAAGCTAACACACCATACACCTTCTTAACAACTCTATCCACCTGGATGGCAACTTTCAGGGAACTGTGGACGTGAACCCCAAGATCCCTCTGCTCCTCCATACTGCCAAGAATCTTTCCGTTAACCCTGTATTCTGCTTTCAAGTTTGTCCTTCCAAAATGAATCACCCCATACTTTTCAGGGTTAAACTCCATCTGCCACTTCTCAGCCCAGCTCTGCATCCTATCAATCAGGTGAAGTCATCATTAATGTCACCATAGAAAAGGAAGGATAAGAATTGGCCAATAGATTGCAAGGACAAAGGTTTCATGCATATGGATATTTTGAGTGAATTGGTGATGGTTGTTTTCGTAGTACCTGGGCAATTGAATGCACACAATGCTAGTTAAAATCAGAACTCGAAATTGGGCTTTCAGCAGGTTAATGAGATTGTGCTTGAAGAAAACACAAAATGGGTTTCAAGAGAGAGATGAATAGAGAAACTAGAGAAGTACAAGAATTTAGGGGTGTGAGAGTGTACCTTCACTCTACCTGTCCATCTTGGCTCCATGTTCTTTTATACTTATTGTCTGTCAAAAATCTATCAATCTCAGACTTAAAATTATGATTGGAGCTAGTATCCACTGCCTTTTATGTGGATGAGTTCTACACATCTACCAAAGAAATGTCTTCTAATTTCTCTACAAAATGGCCTGGCTTTAATTTTAAGGTTATGTTTTTTGTCACGTACCACCATCACAGTAGAAAAAGGTTTCTCTCTATCTACCCTAAAATTTCATTCAAAATCCTTAAGATTGCAATCGAATCACCCCTTAACCTTCAATATTCTCGAGAATACAAGCTTAGTTTATTAAATCTTCCTCATAATCTAAATCTTGGAAATAGAAATTTATGTGGTCTTACTTCCAAGCCCAGGACTGTACATTGTACTCCAGATGGAGTTTATCTGTGGCTTTGTCTGGTAATAGAACCTCCTCTTGTATCCCAGGCCTCTACAGCTAACATTCTGTTCACCTTCTTTGTTTTTTTAAAAAAAAACTTGACTTTGACACTTCTAACATTTGTGATGTGAACCTGGAACTGCTCCTAAGTTGAGCATTTAAATCAATTAAATGTCAGATTTAGTCATTTTGATCCAAAAAGGGTGATTGCACATTTGCCTGTTAAAATCTGTTTGCCACAGCTACGTCCATTCTCCTGCAGTTTCAAAAGATACTGATAGATTATGGTTCCATCTATACGACTTACTCGTTCACCAACTACTGCATCATTGACAAGCTTAGATATATGATTCTACATTGTGGTAACTAACATTTTAATCAATATTGTGAAAAGCTGAAGCCCTACACTTGTTGCACAATACTAGTCACTTCTTTCCAATTTGTATACGTACATACAAATAATTTCAACTCCGTCTTCTACAGACTGACTAGGTCAATACTTTACCTGGAGTTCCATAAGCTTTAATTTTAGGAGGCAATCTTCCAGGTTAAAGGAAGTCCAAATGTCCATGTGATACGCATAGATGTTTCTCTGCCTATTTCCAACAATTCCTCAAAAATTCAGTTCAGTTTGTTCAACACAACCTGCCTCCCTTTAATCAGCTTGCATTTTTCGAAGTGGGAGAGGATGAATAGGCCGGGGCTATTTTCCTTGGAGTGTCGAAGGCAATGCTATAGAAATAATGTTGTTAATCTTGAAAGGGTGCAGAAGAGATTTAGAAGGATGTTGCTAGGTTGGAGGGCTTGAGCCATAGGGAAAAGCTGAATAAGCTGGGGCTATTTTCCCTGGAGTATCAGAGGCTGAGGATGACCTTATGGAGGCTTATAAAATCGTGAGGACCATGGATAGGGTGAATAGACAAGATTTTTTTGCCCAAGGTAGGGAAGTCCAGAATTAGAGGGCATAGGTTGAAAGTCAGAGGGGAAAGATTTAAAAGGGATCTAAAGGGCAACGTTTTCACGCAGAGTGTGGTGTTTTTATGGAATGAGCTGCCAGAGAAAGTGATGGAGGCTGGTACAATTACAACATTTAAAAAGCATCTGGATGGGTACATGAATAGGAAGGGGTAAGAGGGATATGGACCAAATGCTGGCAAATGGGACTAGATTAATTTAGGATATCTGGTCGGCATGGATGAGTTGAACCAAGGGTCTGTTTCTGTGCAGTACACCTCTATGACTCTATGACTCTATTCTCTATCACTCTCTCCTT
The DNA here is from genome assembly GCF_021869965.1 of Rhincodon typus. Lineage (NCBI taxonomy): Eukaryota > Metazoa > Chordata > Chondrichthyes > Orectolobiformes > Rhincodontidae > Rhincodon > Rhincodon typus. The sequence goes on along the minus strand of NC_063344.1, from coordinate 61,975,958 downwards.
AAATATTGATTCCCATAACCTCCCCACAACAGATCTTAAACCAACAGGCCTATAAATTATATGCTTCATTTGTGCTTTTCATAAATAATGATATTACTTTTCAACTTTTCCAAACTACATGAATTATTCTTGACTGAACAGAGCTTTGGAAGATTGTGGCTAAAACATTTGCAATTTTCTCTCTTACATCTTACAAAACAAGGAGTGGAAACCATCAAATCCTGGGGATTCAAACCTGATGTGCAAGATAAAGGCATGAAAGCAAGGTCTTATTGTCTACACACCCATGAGATGATGCAGTCAACAAGCGCTCATTGTAAGATTCAGCTATTTATTTGTTGTCCATTTATTGTTGTTAATTGGGAGTAACTTAACCATGTTGCAAAAGCAGCTGGTAGTTATGGGGCTGCTATCAGTTTAAGAAAGAAAGAGGTATTCCACAAACCACCAACAAGTTCTGACCATAACTGACACATCGACTACACAACCCTGAGGGTTGAGCATGACTTCCTTTATCTCTGAAGTGCAATCCTGAAAAATGTCTGTATTGACAGTAAGGTGTCAAATAGAACTGCCACAGTGAGCACAGCATTTCCTGTCTTTTCAAAAGACCACAGAAGTAATTAGGTATCAAACTGGTGACAAAGCCTGTGTTTGAGAGAGTGTTGGGAGAGCTTTGTTGTGTTCCTAACCAGTGTTGTCTCTCCCCTGGGTGCAAGTGATGAGAGCTGTTCTCTGCTGAAGACCCATGATATCTCTGACTTGGAATTTTTGATTAAACAGAGGTGTTGATTTGTTCGTCAGTCTCCCTTATTCACTGCGCGATCCCCTCCACAACAAGACCCAGGGATTTACCTTGTTTAGGATGATGTCAAAATAGGCCGTGTTCCAGTAAAGGCCCTCATTGTCCTGGATTTGCAGAAGCATCTTCAGGTAACTGTCAATGTGCTGGCGTGGGACAGGCAGGAGGTGGGTCAGATGTATTTGCAGGAATTTCTCAGGGGTATCAGCAAATTCTTGCACCTTCTTGTAAATGGTTTGGAAGTCGAACTGAGCATGAAGATTTTCCTGGAACAGGTTGATCTCATGCATGAAGTAGTTGGGCAGGTTCTGGAGGGCGAGACACCGGAGCAGTACCACTACCATCCGATAAACCGATGATTCCAGGTCAATCCAGTCTTCTGGAGCTGGGAAAAACTTCATGGCCCACAGTAATACCATCTGATAAAAGTTTTAAAAAGGCTATGAACTGTAATGCATTACAATTGGAATCATTCAGTAAGTCTAATGTTGAGACAATGCCAAACCTGGTATTTAATTAGATTTTTACAAAAATTATACAAGCTCAGCTATTATAATTTCCTCCTCTTTATTCATTCATGGCAGTAAGGGTTGTCTAATCTTTAACTGCCCTTGAGAAGGTGGTGGTGAGCTGTTGTCTTGAATCACAGCAATCCACATGGTGTAGGTGCTTTCATGGAACGGGATCCAGTTTTTTGACCCAGTGACAATGAAAGGTATATTTCCAAGTCAAGATGATGTGCAGTGTAGAAAGGACTTTGGAGATAAAATTGGCCCAGGTGCTCAGTATCTTCCCCTCACAAAAGCTTTGACATGCTGCTGCAGTATCTATCTATCCATGTCTGCCTGCCTGCCTATCTATCTATCTGTCTGTCTGCCTGCCTATTTATCTATCTGTCTATCTGTCTATCTATCTCTGTCTCTATATCCTGTGCTGTCTTATTCAGATGGTTTGATCTTACATACAGAAATTTAGCTCAGCAGCTCCTCTCATTGATAGTCCTGATGTTTATCTGGTGCATTTTGAGTTTGTAATTCATCTCGCTGGACTTTTCCAACAATGTGGATGTGCTTATCCTGTGAGCCTATCATTTGTGATGCATGACTACCATTAGGACCAATGGGCAGATCAGATGCCCTAGCCCCCTCCCCACAACGCAGTAGTAAGGGTATTCACTGCCTTCACTTGGCAGCCTCACCCTGTGAACATTTCTAATCATCAAGCCTTGATATGGCATGAGGTGAGACTCCCACTTCCATTGGAGAGGAATTCCTGCTTCCATCATCTGCAGGTCAATAAAATGGTAGCAGCTTTGTTGTCTCAGCAGTACGACCAGAAGTGGTGGCCCCTCTCCTGGTACTACATGCTATCCCTAAGACCAAGGGGCTGGGAATTGCCACACAGGAGGCAGGGATATGGGTACTCGGAGACACAGGGTGAGAGGAAACATGGGGAGGGGGATATACGTTGTGTGAGGAGAAAGGTGGACCCTTCAGTGGGAATAGTGGCCACCACTATTTTACACCACCACACACCCCACAACCAGTCTGCAAGGAAGTGTAAAATTCTGCCCATTATGTTCTGGCCCATTTCCCACTATGGATCAGTCTTTCTGTGAACACTGAATAACTTCTGTCTTGCTCAATTATGGACCTGAAACAAGGCCTATGCATCAATTCTGTTACACTTCTGTCCTTGTTAGTTAGCTGTCCCGGTGCCTCCATTGTATTAGCAGACTGCGCATTCAGTGTCTATATATAGTAATTCAAGTGGCCAGAACACTGGAGATTCTTGGGATATCATTCTGAGACAATGTGGTAACATTTTGTTCCAGCTATCGGGACTGTGTGTAGAGTGTCCAGCAGCCATCCAAATCAAGATTCATTTAAACCCATCAACCAGTTCACCCATCTGAGGAAGTAATGGGTTGGTTTGAAATCGTTTTGCCTAGTGTTAGTGTTATAATGAAGTGACTAATGGACACATAAAACTCGCTGATCAGATGTTTAGAAAAGAGGAAGGGAGAATTAAAAATCCAAATGACTTCTTATCAAGCTAAGAATTCCTCGTGTCTCCTCATTAGGATCCAAAGGTGAAGAACGGCCTTTATAGACACCTGTGCAGTGTTTATAGAAAAACAGTTCACTCACTTTAAGCATGTTGAATGTGAGTCCTTGCTTGTGTTCCCCCGGCAGCCAGTGGTCAGTTTTAATTCTGTCCAGGAGGCACAGGCTGTCCAGGCGATGACCCCCATCAGCATCTGCTTTCTCCAGTAACTTCCACATCGGTCGTTCAAAACAAAATCTGTTTGGAATATACAACATGGATCACCCTTATTGAAGCTGCTAGTTCTTCCTTAGCAATGGTGAGGCAATGGCTTAGTTATATTATTGCTCATCTACTCATCGGAGACCCAGGTTATGTTCCAGGTACCTGGGTTCAAATCTTACCACAAATGATGTTGGAATTTGAATTCAATAAATATCTCAAAATAAGATTCTAACGATGATCATGGAACCATTGCCAACTGTCAGGTCCACTAATGCCCTTTTGGGAAGATTGAATGAGTGGTTGACAGTGAAGAGAAACTAAGTGGAATTATCAGACGGCCAGATCTGTAGTAGATGGAATTTAAACTCGGTAAATGAGAAGTGATGCAGTTTGGAAGAAGTAACAAGACAATGGAGTACTTAATGAATGGCAGGAGACTAGGAAACTCAGAGGAACAGAAGAATCTTGGGATGCTTGTCCACAGGTTAATAGACTAGTTAAAAATGCATACATGACGCTTGCCTTTAATGTGCCATGTCATGGATTATAAAACCAGGGAGGTTATGTTACAGCAGTACAGAAGTTTGAATAGGCCACTGCTGAACACTGTCCTTGCACCGTAGGAAGAATGTGATTGCACTGGGGTGAGTCGTAGAGGAGAATTTTTTCTGAAGAAGGGTCTAGGCCCGAAACATCAGCTTTCCTGCTCCTCTGATGCTGCTTAGCCTGCTGTGTTCATCCAGCTCTACACCTTGTTATCATGAGATAGGAAGTGTCTTTAGTAGCAGTATCCAGATGGTATACCTAATGGTAGTATGTTATTGTTCTGGATATGCTGGTGGGAAATCTTATTTTCAGTGTAGCGTTCATATACTAAAATTCAACAAGGCTCCTTGGATAGCACCTTCCAAACACACAACCACTTCCATCTCAAAGGAAAACGGCTGCAGACATGGGAACGCAACCCAATTGCAAGTTCCCCTCCAAGCAACACATCATCCTGAATTGGAAATGTATCGTGACTACAATTGGATCAAATTCTCGAACTCTCTCGCTTTTAAGAGTTGTGGATCTTGAGTCACACATGGAACAGACCAGGTAAAGATAGCAGTCGTAGGTGTAACTACAGCACAAGGATTGTGATTGTTCAAGCAGGGAGCTCATTGTCACCTTCTCAGTGACAATTAGGGATGGGCAACAAGAGCAAAACCCACATCCCATGAGCACATAAGACAAATATGGCTGTGGAAGCAGTTCTAGTTCAATGGCAAGGTCAACAATCCATTCAGTGGCTGCAACTGGACCTATTAAGAATGATTGTGATGGTGCCAGGAGTGGGACCCTCACAACAGAAATTTACTCCACGGGTGATAGTCTGAGTTGGATGGCTACAATCACAGTTTGAGCTGTTCTTCACTTGTGGAGCAGCAGGCGTCGCTTCCCTGGGCCCATCCTCAAGCAGGTGAGAGTCAACCAGTTTTCCCTGGAAGGTAGAAACCTGGGATTTCAGCACTCAGGTCAGTTACCACACTGGAGTTGGTAATAGTTAGTTAATCAGGAGGTGTATCATTGAAAGGTGGGACTGTCATTAGGTTGTAGGCTGTGAATTGCATTTTCAGTGGGGACTTTGGGATCTTTGACAGGTGAGTGTGTTTTCATTTGATCCTCATTATTGACAACGCTTTGTTAGCTGTGAATTAATGGTGGTCTTGAAAGGGGATGTTTTCCCTGTGGACATGAAGAGATTCAATGTGTGCTGGCACAGGAAGCCACTCAAGCTGTGTTGGCCTCAACATCCCAGAAACAATCCCCATCATTTCCCAGAGGTGGATATGTACCAAATTGGACAACCCACAATTTGTCTAACGATACAGTTAATAAATACCTTAAATAGTGTGTTCCTTTTATTGATGCAACTAACCATGAAGTACAAATTGTTCAAAACTGAGCTTCCTGTCAGTGAAGACAAACACAAGGTCAAAGGCCAAATTTGACTATGGCACAGGACAAGATACCCTTTAAAGGTTAATATTGTTGTCATTGATTGACATTATTTCATTTCTAGTGCATTATTTCAAATCCAAACTATGTTGAATTGATGGAATGGGACTATAATCGTCAATTTGTTTTCAGAGGTTTATCTGCATTATAAATGGCAAAGAAAGAAGTTGTACTTTCAGGGGAACATGTAAAGAATGGCAGAATTTGATGCCCCTGGCAAAAAATGTGAAAATCTTAAATTATACAATTCAACTTGCAGTATCATTCATTCTAGTCCAATACAATACCTCCAACGGTAGTAAGTTCCATTGCTGATGTCAAGGTTCTCGGGTGTTGCTTGGCTGGTTGTCTCTGGAAAGCTTTTCTCATTCTGAAATCCACTTTCAAGCAACTTTTCTGTGGCTTTCCGTAGTACTGGAATGATGTTAACTCGTAAGGGCTTTGTCACATTTCTGAGAACTAGTGTTAACCGAGGGCCATCGAAATTTAGTAAGGAAGCATTCACTTCTCCTGTGGAGAACAAAAAACGTACTGCAGTGACAAACTGTATAAACCAAGCGAGATATAGGGTGAAACGTATATTGAAGTAGAGTTATTATAAGACTTTTGACATTAAGTTACATCAAGACTAGGAGTTCCTCTCATCTGGATATGAATGAACATCATAGAAACACCTCACATCACAACCTGCGTCAGGAATGTTATCAAACAAAATTTGACACCAAGGAGAAAGGAGGTATTGGGAAAGATGATCAAAACTTGGTCTGAGTTTGGGTCTTTCTGGAGGAGGGAGCGGTAGCGAGGTGGAGAAGCATTGAACCTTGAGTAGGAGCTGAGCTAAGACCCTTTCACACTCTTCCTTACTTGACCTTTGAGGTGGAGTTGATCTGTAACACTTTCCTATATATATTACCAGAGAGCAGAAGTAAACCAGTATTCGAAAAGACCTTGTGTACCCTTTGTCCCCTCATGGAAGCTGGATCAACAAGCTGTTGAATTGACTGTAGCAACTTGCCTATAACTTTGCCTGCCCTACATTTTTACTGCCTTCCTTCGGTTGCAATGTTAACCCTTGGAGTAAGCATGAAAGATAGTCACCGCTGGCCACAAACCGTCCATTATGGATGCAAAATTATGGACTCCTTCATACTTTTAAGCACTATAGAAAACAGCATTGCTCTGCTACACTATTAAAAACCTTTAAGGTTAGGAAAACGAAACATAATTGCTGTGCAGGAGATTTGAAACCCTTTTGGATAAAGAGAATAAAGCAGTATTCATTTCCTGAAGAATGAAAATCCTTGGAAGCAATGAGAGTGAAGCAGCATTGGAACACTGCAGAACTGAAAAGCTTTAAAGTAAGCAGAGTAGACCACATTAGGAAGAAATAGTGGCAGAAATAATATTGCTGGGAAGATTTATTTTCAGAGATGGGTTAAATAGAACACAGAATTGGAGAAAACAGATACTGACCTATAGAATTGCTTTGAAATTAGACACTAAATTAAAAGATGAGCAGCTAAACAGACATTTTGTATCAAATTGAGATGAGCAATGCCATTGCAGCTTGACAAGGCATAAGAGAATGCATGGATACATTTGATTAAGTTTTACAAGCTTTTGATAATTACTTTATTCTTAGAAACTTTACTCTTTCAAGAATTTTAATACAAGTATTTGGCTTACAGGGGAATCAATAAATAATTTAATTACTGATCTCCACAGATGAGTGGAAAAATGTGACTGTGAAACTTTAAGAGATAGAATTGTTGAAAATATGCATGAGTCTTTGTTAGATTTATTACATTCCAAAGAAGATTAGTTTTGGAGAAAGCCATTCAGTTGGCGAGTGAAGCGAAAGTCTGGAAGCAGCACAGATCAATCTCAAGCAGAGAAGGACAAACTTATCACAGGAGAGCAACAGAATCCATTCAGTTCTTGAGGTGTAAAAGCCTGAAAGATGCACATGATAAAGCAATACAGACAGTACCTGCACATCTGGCTGACAAAGAGTCAGTCTCAATGTCTTAGTGTAAGGAAACATGCCGGCTATTAAATAAAAAATGTAGTATTTCCATTCCAGTATGATTCCTCTTCAGAGTGATTCTGACTTGAAACAGTTTGGACTTGAAGCATTAACTCCATTTCTCTCCCTTTGGAGGCTGCCATACCTGTTGAGTTTTTCCAGCATTTTCTTCTTCTGTAATAGACTAAATGTCTGTGTAGTGATTGGAACCAGGTGGACCTTCTTGACTATGAGGTCCTTGATTGAGGATGTTAACCTGGGCCAATCAGGAAGCACTGGTTGATCAATACTAACTGACTCCGAGCTGGCTGGTCACAGCCAGTGTACTGTGCACATGTAAATGAAGAGTGACTAGGTGCTGGGTTACTGGCCTCGGTGCAGTTATTTCAGTCTGGTTTGGCAGGAATGACACTTTCCACAGCGGACATCCAAGAGATAAAAGGTCCTCCAGTGGAGAGTGGTTTTACAGACCACATTGGATCCAGAACAGAATCAAGGTCAACAATCCTCAGGCTAAATACCTACTGATCTTCCAAGTCTGAAAATAATGCCTTCTGAAAGAATTGTGAAACCAACAATATTTTTGAATTTGTGAATTCAAAGACTTCTGGGTGTCTTTTGATGGTATAGTGAATAAATGTACTTACATACTTGAATGTTAATTATGGTAAAAAGAATGCTTTGTGGGAGATATTGTAAAAGGTACTGGTTCTGAACAGGTTAATGCTGAAGACTGCATTAAGCTCCACCCAACCTGATGATAAGGACATGATTGAAGAAAGGCAGAACAACTTAAGATATCAAAAGGGATAGATCTATTACCCTAGGTTTTAGTAACTTACTAATGTAACTTGTACCTGATGGCTGTCATGCAATGAAGTGCATTTTGCTTAAGACAAGAGCCTGTTCTCATTAGACTACCTAATGGTTTTCCTTTAACTGCTTGAGACCAAATAAGCTGACAGATCCAGTCAGAAAAGGAAGATAATAGTATGTATCTAGCCAGCCACCTGGTTATCATCGCATGCTCATATATCAGAGATCCAACAGCAGATGAGCTGTGGGAGAGCAGAGGTCAGGCAATGTACCAGAGATAGATGCAAATAAATGTAAGGGCAGATACTCATTGCAGGGTCAAATTCAAGGCAAGCAATAATCTGTTTTAAACTTAGACAGCAGCTGGGGAATGACATTTCATAGAATCCCTACAGTGTGGAAGCAGACCATTCCATCCATCAAGTCTATGCCGACCCTCCAAAGAGCACCCACCACATCCCTAGATTCAATGGGAAATTTAGCATGGCCAATCCACCTAACCCATACATCTTTGGACTGTGAGAGAAAACCCACGCAGACACAGGGAGAACATGCAAACTCCACAGTTGCCCGAGGGTGGAATTAAACCAAGGACCCTGGTGCTATGAGGCAGCAGTGCTAACCACTGAGCCACCGTGCCGTCCCCAAGTTGTAATACACACACACACCTCCCAATGCAGAATTTGGGGAAGGTACACCTATAAAATTCCCAAACCTCCACTTCCATGTTGCTGATAGGAACATTTGCGGAACCAGCTTTCTCATACAATGTAAGATTATTTCAATTCGGTTTGGGCTGGGAAGAGAGGATAGGTTGAATTATTGGCATTTATCAATTAATTGCGACCATACCGAAACACTCCCAAGTTAACACCTGAAGCAATGCGTAATCCCAGTGCTTCACCCATTTTGAACTCTCATTGACCAGACTGCAAGTGGGAGACATTCATCCTCCTGTTTCATCAGAATGATAATTGGGCAGAACACTGTGTAATGAAAGCAAAATTCAGATTCTCATCCCTCATTGCCTTTAGTCACATGCCCGAAACTGGGACGGTTGACAGGAGCTCAATTAGTCACTGGCTGAATTAGTAAATCTCAACTTGAATTATGAAATAAAAACAGAAAATTCTGGAAACACACAACAGGTCAGGCAGCAACAGGGAGAAAGAGAGACAAATTACGAACACAGTAGAGATACTTTTTTTTTGTAGCAAGTACGTAAGCAATGCTAATAGATGAATTATATGGACAATAGATGAAAGAAACATCTGTGAGAGGGGGGAAAGAAATTAAACCATGGTGGTGTACAAGGCAAGGGTAGATGGAGGAACAAATATGGAAGTAAAGTAAGGTATGGGGGGTTGTAAATGGTTACAGAACATCAACAGGTATGCGAGGGATGGTTAAAGTCTAAAGCTGCTATTTTCAGAAGCACAAAAACGAGGTGATGTTTTTCAAGTTAAATAAGCTTCATTATTCAAATTGAATTATTCAACACTGAGAGGTCATTGAAAGACAGATCCAAATGAGCTGTTCTCAAATTAGTTGAAAGCAATTCAATTTTTGAACTTTTTCCGTCTGATGTACCCTATGATCAGTTGAGTGCTCAGGTAACATAATTCTGAATGAGACAAAACTCCCACTCCCTGTGCTGTGAGGTCTGCTCTCAGCAGATAAACCAGTTTTACAAAGTTTCTCTGCAAATAGTCTGGCCCAACCAGTTTCTGGAATCCATGAAACGGAAGCTAAACATTAACTTTGGAGACAGGGAAAGGAACATTCATGCAGCAGCTATGAATGCTGAGAGTTTTCCTTCATTCCAATTTATTTTTCAAATCAATCCAAAACTGTCTAACCAAATTGAAACAAATCAACACATTAACGGAAAATGGTTCAGAAATCACAGTGTCTGTGAATATAGCATCGTGGAACTTATATTACAAAAAGCAGTCATAAAGTCTCTCATGCCTATTGATGCTTCTATCTATTGCAGCTATCTACCAGAATGCTATTTCTCCAACCTGTTCACACATACGTTCTTCCTTTTCAAATACTGACCCAATTCACCTTTCAATTAGGCTGTAACTTCTTCCTTAGATGGCCATATGTGATTAAACATTCTGCATTGCAAAACACCACTGTAAGAAAAAAATTCCCCTCTTCAACCTGCTGTTATCACTTGTCAATGAATGGAAAAACTCCATTTACCTGTCAAAACATTTGTCATTTCAGAAACTTTATTAGATATGTTTAATTTTCTCCACTCTGTTGAAAAAAGCCATTTTTTTATTATTTCACTTGATAGCTATAATTTCTCATTTCTATGTAGATATAATCCGATTGTGCAGCAATTGCATTCCAAAGGCAATAAATGTATGCTGCTTTTACTTATAAGCATAATTTGAAACATTAACTAAGTTGAAGCTTGACATCCATTGGCATTGATCTCCAGTTGTCAATGTTTCAACTTTAAAATTCTCATACTTGTTGTATAAACCCTCCAAGGGCTCATCTTTCTATATCTTTAGAATCTTTGCATTCTACCATCCTCCAATATCTGTGAGCTCCTCCAATTCTGGTCTCTTGGAGACCCTTGTTTTAATTAACTCTAACAGTGGAGGCTGCAGTTGCCTGTGTTCTAAGTTCTAGAATTCTTTCCCTACACCTTTCCAGCTCTCTGTGTCTCCTCCTTTAAAGATGCTCCTTAAAACTTACTTCACTGCTTAACTTATTGTACAATGCATTGTCTCGTGGTTTGGAGTTGAATGTTATTAGATAGCTTGCTTGGATGTTTGGTTGTGTTAAGTGTAAGTTGATGTTACCAAGAATTCTATTGTAATAGCACAAGATGAAAGGAAGAATGAATGTTAAATTGATTGATGGACAGGGAATGACATGGGTGTTGTTCCAATTAGAGAGGCATTGAAAATGATGTAAGCTAGAGGTTAATGCTGCGTCAAAAAAGAAAACATGCACAACCACACAGATATATTTCAACATGGGCAAAGACATTTTCCAAAATGTGACAGCACAAAAGTAGGATGATCAATGGACAATGGGAAAGATCTAAAAGGGATTTTCAGATGAGGCAGACAGGTTAGAATGTGTATTTTCTGTGAAATAGTTATGCTGAAAGTAAACAACAAAGCAATATATAATTTCAAATATTTAACATTCAAAGTGTGAGTGCAGATTAATTAAGCTTTAAATAAAGGCATTCGAGCTTTCAAAAACAGGTGTATAGACCACATGAGGAAAGAGATTAAAAAAAGGCATAGAAGGCAATTATTTAATCATAATTAGAAGACTGATTATTTCAGTATAACAAATGAATTAATACTGGAGAGAATATACAATATAGATTCACCAGAATGGCAAAAGAGATTAAATTATAGCTACAATGAGTGACTTTAAATTCAGACATTAGAGTGCAGATGGCTAATAGGACATTTGGCAGATGATATTTCAGTTCTAAGCGTTTTTGATTGCGTGAATCCGGAGTTGATTACATGGAGTTGCCAAATATAAAATCGTCACTGAACAGAAACTTATTTTCTGATCAGGCTGTTCAAGCATGGGATGGTCTACTTCATTCGTTTTTCAAGCAAATACCATACCAACTTTTAAAAGAATTTTGGAGTAGAGGACAATAGGATGAGTTCTGCATTGTTGTAGCAAAGAGAGAGCACTGACAAATGAGTCTAATGGTTCTCAATATGGCCTAGATCCAATTAGATAGTAAATCTTTTCTCTTACTAAGTCTGAGACAGAGCGACAAAAGTATTTGTCAATGGATTGTGGGTGTTATTTACAAGGCCAGCATCTATTACCCAACCCTAACTGCCCTTGTGACTGTGGCAGTAAGTCATCTTATACTATTGCAGTCCATTGGTGTAGGCACACCCATCGTGCCAAGAGGGAGAGAGTTCCAGAGTTAAGGATTATTGTTTAAACTGTTGGCATTAGCTGATCACTGAAAGAGAGGGCTAACTGCATGAGTCATTCATAAAGTAGTTCAATTCACTGTGAGGTCACAAGCTGCACCTGTCCAGCCTTGTAACTGGCATCAATGTTTTATGGATTGGTTGACAGCAAAAAAGAAAGAGGTAAGGGGCACGTCTGACAGCCTACTTTTAAGTAGATTTGTTTTAAGTGATGTAACAGAATGTTACACTACAGTTACGTAGATTAGTTGCATCAGAGGCGTTATAGTTCTTCTGTATGAACAACGACTAACAAAGATGAAGGAAACACCTACAGTATTGCAGTTCAATCAACTCTTAATGTACCTGTAATCGGGTGATGGCGAAGGATAACATAAATAAAATAAATGATAGACAGAATCTATATATGGTGCTCTGTTACACAGAATATCTACATACTTTGATACTCAATAGTATACTGACAGTATTCATTACTCTCCATATACACTATGTAGGTTCTAGATAGTTCAATGCACTACATAACACTACTGGTGGTTATTCCCTCATTATATAGACTTTCTGACCTCTGAGTGGAGCAATACTTTGTATTTCCTGACCCATGAGTCCTTAACTTTGCACTGTTCCAGGCCATGTGTTCACCACAGAGTTGGTAATTTTATGCCAGCTATTTATTTAAAGAGGCTGAGAGCTGTCACACCTGCTTCTTACCTGGGTTAATAAGAAAGTTCTGTTGACAGTAAACAATGGCTCCTTTAAGAAGCTCCTTCAGAACGTTTATGACTCTGCCAGGGACGAGGTGCCCACTGCACTGGGATGACTCTGGAAGTGGGTGGAAAATGTCACTCCCAGTCCATCTGCTTTCACTCTCCTTAGGGACAGTCAGGTAAGCCAACCCTTTCTTCGGGACGGTTTGATGGCTGATTCCATCCACGATGTAGTGGGTGTCGCAGCTCTCTTCAACCCGCAACGTCAAATCGTTGAACCAGAGAGACACCTCCATATCCAACTCATCAAGCTGTGTTCTGATGGAGTAATCAAAGGAAGCATGCTCCCTCGAGTAGTCCACCTGGAACCTGTAGTCCTGCTGCTGGACCCTGTCGAGAATCGTAAAGAGTATGTCTTCACATTTCTGTATATCAATGACCTTCATGTCATGGTGGGCTTTTATCCCTGACAAGTATCTTTGGTACCAGCTCAGCCTGTCACTATTTGAAGACCACATGCTGGCAGTGTTCTGAAGAATGCGTGCAAACCTGTGGCCCTTTCTGACCGTCTCTCGTCTTCCTACGTACAGCCTAAGTGTGTCAAAGTGTGAAGTTAAAATAAACTTGAGGGCTTTTTGGTAGCTCTGGGCGGGATTTGGGAGTGCCACAGCTCAGCTAGAACACCGTAATACCTGTAAGTGAGGGCCAGTCAATTTTTCTGGGAAGAAAAGGGGCTGCAACAAGACACAAGGAGGAGAGACAGCCGGGGAAAATCTTTAAATTAGTGAAAGGAAGGAGAGCCCTGACCTTCTACCTTGGAAAATTAACCTACTTCCCATCCAGACTGATGAGATTATGTTGCTTTTATGCACCTGCTGAAAAGGGTAAAGGGATTGAAGGTTAAGCATCTAGAGTGATACAGTATGGAAACAGACCCTTGGGTCCAACTTGTCCATGCCGACCATAATCCCAAACTGAACTAGTCCCACCTGCCTGAGCTCGGCCCATATCCCTCCAAACATTTCTTGTTCACGTACTTATCCAAATGTCTTTTAATAACTGTCGGAAATCTAAAAGTAAGTTTAGAAATAAGCCCGAATCTCAGGAGCAGCTGCAAGACCCACACAATTCACAGTTCACCATTTTAAAATTTAGAATTTCTAAATGTGAACAGCTTTAAGACTTCTCTCAATGGTTTAAAGTTTGCAACCGCACAAACTGATACTGTCTTAATTGGTGGTGGAAGCAGATTCGGTTCAAGTCAAGTCAAAAGGGAATTGGGTACATAGTTAGAAAGGAAAATAGTATAGGCATACGGAGAAACAACTGGACAGTGGGGTACTCAGACAGCTTTTTCAAAGACATGGGCATGATGGGCTAAATGGCCTCTGTGCTGCAGCGTATGACTGTCTCATAGAGATAGGAAGAAAATTATAAATATTTCTATAGTAAGGTACCTTTCTGAATTTCAAGTTAGGGCATATAGAAAAAGAATAGAGGGAAATATCACAGGATGGAGTCCTGATATCTTTCACACTTGTATGACTCAGTAAATAGATTCAAGGTGTGCACAGGTATGGAATGAATCTGGTTTGTGCAATGCGGTATAGGTTGGTAAACCTGATATCTCCTGGAAAGAAGCCAACAACAGCAACAGACAAATGAAATTATTTTCTCTTGACATGTAAAGAATGGCAACTTTGTGTGCAGGAAATTCCACCAGGTTGCAGTGATATGATTGTTTTACACAATCTTATGATGACTTGGTATGGCAACAATTTGAACTGTTGATGATCTGGTCTTGTGAAAACACAGTCCTGTAAAAATCTGCTCCTTGAAAATGGATGGCAAGAACTTAAAAAGAGGCACCACCACATCTGCAGTGACATGGGACTGCAACTGGGTCAGCACCACTTTAGCCACACTGAATAACAACTGGCCTAACTCACTGCAGCTGGTAGCATTCTGTTACTGAAGCACTGTGCTCTAGCTTAAGGGCTCTTTTATGGTGCAGTGGTAGTGTCCCTGCCTTAGATTGGGTGAGGCCTGGGTTCAAGCCCTACCTGCTCCAGCTGTGTGTGATGACATCTCTAAACAGGGTGATTTTTTTTTTAAATATTCCTGTGACTTAATTCCACAAACTCATCCCAGCATCAGGAATTTGAAAAATGTCACTGAACAAATGAACAGAATTCAGGTGCAGGCAGGTGAGGCCGGGAGTGGCTCCGAGCTTTATGACCAGCAAAACATTATCGACAACAGATCCCTGAATCTCATCTACTGATCCTTTCATCGTATCCCTCCAGTTTACATTTCATCCATGGAATTGTGATTCCAACATTGACTTTAACACTGGATCGAGATCCCAGAAGGTGGCAGCAGCAGATTTAATAGGTAGGTCTACAATGAATTCAGGCTTTCAGGCCCCAGGCAAACACAGGCAGTGCTAAGGACAGAACATTCCTCTTTGTGTTTAACTGTTAAGGTCTGTATACTGAAATTATTACATTTGTTAATGCCTTTATTTAAGATTAGGAAGAAAGAGGCAGCAGCTATCAATTGTCTGAGATATAGAGAGCACCTGTCTGTCTTGAGAGTGCAAGGAGCTGTACAAGTGAATAGTTAATAAACTCTATCCATGAAGAAAAGTATCCTGGTTTTCTGTCATGTCAACTAATTTGGATGCAGATTGACATCAACTTTGATTACTTTGAATTTGAATCTCATTTACAATTTCCTGTGAATTGTCTTTCTGAGGTTTTCACATTCACGAGCAGGCTGGATTGAATAGATCGGAGAAGCTGATCCCGCTCATAAAAGGAGAAAAGATGAAAGAGCATGGATTTAAAGAGTTGGGCAAATGAAGCAAGTGTGGTGTAAGAAATAACTTTCTCACACAGTGAATATTTAGAAACGCATGATCTGGAGATGTAGTGGAGGCAGGTTCATTTGAAGCATTCAACAGGGTTCTGGATGATTGTTTGGATAGAAATGGTGTGCAAGGAAATGGGGTAAAGGCAGGAGATTGGCACTAGGTTGTAGAACAGGTGTAGGCACAATGGGCTGAATGGCCTCTGATTCTGTGTCCGTCTTTAAATCCAAACTAATCTAATGGGATGAAAGCCCCTCCTGGCAGCGAGGGTCTAATCTACAATGAGTTTAGAGAAGTTGGATAAGGTATGAAATGCCCCCAGACCTACACCAAACTGTGAGATAGTAAGAACTACAGATGCTGGAGTCTGAGATAACAAGGTGTGGAGCTGGAGGAACACAGCAGGCCAGGCAGCATCAGAGGAGCAGGAAAGCTGACGTTTCAGGTCGGGACTGAAGAAGGGTCAGAGGACAAAGGACCTCCGCATTGGTACCATCTCAGGGCGTGATCCAGGGCACAGCAGCAATGAGCAACCCTTGCCCACAGACATTGGCATCTGATTCATAAGTGAATGCTCACAGCATCAACTCCCTGCCCCACATGTCACTGACGACTTCATTCACACCAACAATTTTGCACGCATACAGCAGGGATGTTTGACCATGAAGGGTAATGGAGCAACAGAATAAAATGGTGGTAAGGAGAATTGGTAGCAGCAATGTAACACAATGACAAGCTGCCCGTTGTTTGTAGACCAGAGCTCAATATGACAGATTCAAGGAGTAGGGAAATGGAAAATCGCTGAAAAGTTCCTCATGACTCACTCCATCTGTTGCATGGCTTTGAATTGAAATTTGAATTACCATGGTGAAAATGGTTCTTGCTCAGCAGGGTGATAACAGGCTAGGACCATCTAAGTAGCCAACCTCCATTGTAAAGACCTCAAAACAAACCCTTTCTGTGCTCATGGAGACATATAGACAAGCTGCACGTTACTGTGGAGTTTTCCCTCCACTGACCAAGTGACAGACTAATCACCTGAAACTCAGAAAATAAGGAGATGATCGCAAGGCTTTGTGAATTTATATTCACAAAGTAATAATGACCTAGTAACAAGGAGGTAACCTTCACTTGCCACATCATACCGAATTGTACACCTTCAGATAAAGTGAATAGCCAAGGTCTTTTGCCTGGGATGGGGGAGTCCAAATCTAGAGGAGATAGGTTTAAGGTGAGAGGGGAAAGATTTAAAAGGGACCTGAGGGATGACGTTTTCATACAGACGGTGGTGTGTGTTTGGAACGAGCTGCCACAGGAAGTGGTGGAGGCAGGCCCAATTACAACATTTAAAAAACATTTGGACAGGCACATGAATAGGAATGGTTTAGGGGAATATGGGCCAAACGCAGGCAAATGAGATTAGTTCAGTTTGAGAAACCTGGCATGGATGAGATGGGCCAAATGGTCTGTTTCTGTGCTGTATGACTCTATGACACCATAACACAATAAAAACCCGTTGCTCTGTATACACCTTGTTTCTTTTGTCTCCACGTGCTACAGCAGACTCTCAGCACGGGCATTGGTCCATACTACATCCATGGTTTGCCCTGTGTGGACATGAAGTTAGAAATCAGTTACATTCAGGGCTATGCAAAGTCTCACACAGATGTAGTGCAAATCCAATCAAATTTATGCAAACATAACAGTTTATATCCAGTGTTACGTCACCCGTGCCAACAAAATGCTCTCAAAAGGTATTTTTCTTCCTTTCTCTCCCAAAACTGCCTAAGTATTATATAGAGATAACACAGTGTGGAGCTGGAGGAACACAGCAGGCCAGGCAGCATCAGAGGAGCACGAAAGCTGACGTTTCG
>NC_063344.1:61946110-61958245 GCF_021869965.1 Rhincodon typus | reverse complement strand
CCTGGCCTGCTGTGTTCCTCCAGCTCCACACTGTGTTATCTCAGACTCCAGCATCTGCAGTTCTTACTATCTCTGCCTGAGTGTAATCTCTGGTTCTGCAGCTGGGGTGGACAGTGTTCCATGGAGCCTGTTGGTCTTTGAGGTTTAGTTGAGCAACCTTGGGGGCCTTCGTGTCTGGATGACCCAGACATGCTGAGGGTTTTTTTTGCCTGAACCAGTGGACCCTCCTCAACTTGAACTTCAAAGAGTCAAAGGGGAGCAGGCAGGCTGGAGTTGGAGGGCCTGGCTTCCTCTGCAGTGCCCTCAGAAGAAATTTCTACGAGTTCTATATGTGGGTCTTCCTCCAGCTGAGTACCTGCCAGCTGTGCCCTGTCTCCTTGTAGGAAGGGGCACCTGGAGCATGCATTGGCATCCCCATACCCCTGTCACCTTCAGTCCTGAGGGCCATTGGCTAGGCCTCTGAACTGTTTCTCTTGAGAAGCTGGCTTCTGGATGAGCCAGCTGTTTCTCTACAGGAGCAATAGGTATCCGACTAGTATCTGCAAGACCAAGGAGAGAGAAGGTGTCACAGCCAAAGGTTAGAAGTGGTGTGCAATGCATGAGGCTGACAGCAAAGTGACTGTGAGATGTGCAGTGAAAGGAAGGATGGTACTATCTCGGTCAGCAGGTCATGGATGGTTTGGCATCCCTGCAGGAACGTTCCCAGTCTTCTTCTGTGAGGGACAGGATGAGGGACCAGATGATCTGAGCTCTGTTGTTGTGAGGCTGTCTTCTCCTGGAATGGGAGAAAGGGAGAGGTTGAGTGAGATGGAAATGGGTGGCATGACTTTAAGGGCTGGTGTTAGAGTGGGGGTGGTGAGAGGGTGAGGGGTCCCAGCTGAGGACAGAGGTCACACAGGGTTATCAGTTTGGGAGGTTCAGGCAGGGCTTGGGGCAGAGTGAAGTGAGAGTGAGTGAGGAAAGGTGTTCCATGCAGCAGTGAGGGCAGAAGCCTTGTTGAGAGGTGGGTGCCGTAGCAGAGATAGAGTGAGTGTGAGGTAGCAGAACAACAAGTATGGCCACTTACCCTGGCATTGTGGAGAAGGTCATTGATCTTCTTGCATTACCGCTGGCCATTCCTCCAGAATGTGAAGTTTTCATTGCCCTGGGTGACGACCTCAGGCCAGGCTGCCATGTTATGACACAGTCTAGTCACCATATTACTAAAAAGGTATAGAAATAATCGAAAAAATTATTTGCAAGAATGATATCAGAACTGAAAAGAGATGATGACCGAATAGACTGGAACTCTTCTCAGGAAAAATGATAACTAAAGGGTGACTTGACTGAGATCTTTAAAATTATGAAGGGGACTGATAGAGTAGATATAGAGAAGCTGTTTCTAGTTTCAGGAAAGACCAAAATTAAGTGCCATAAATTAGAGATAGTCATTAAAAATCCAGTAAAAAATTGAGAGTGGTTGGAATGTGGAGCTCACTACGACATGGAGTGTTGAGGTGAATAGTACCGTTGTCTTTCAAATCAAACTAGGTAACTATGGGTGAGAGAGGAATAGAACATTCTGTTGATGGAATTAAACAAATACATTGGAAGAAACCTCCTGTCAAGCATAAACAGTGGCATGGACCATTTAACCCACAGGACCTGTTTCTGTGATGTAAATTCTGTCTATATGGATGTAATTGTATTTCATATTGCAATATGTATAGTTTGGAGTCTACCCAACCACTGTTCAAAATTTTACCAATTATCTGAAAATCTTTACTTCCAAACTATATCTACTTTTTCATTGCGTAGAAACACCCGAAAGTCCTGTGTCCTTAAGATAAAGGTGCATTTCAATTTGTAATTCTGATCATAAGCACGTAGCTCCAATAGGAAACTGTGAGTGTGTGTGTGTATGTGTGTGTATGAGCATCACTTGAGGACAGAATCTGGTTTGCTGTGAGGACACCCTTGATTGAATATGCTCCCAACACGAAATGAACCCTGAAGCACTGTGACCTCTGAATCTATCTCTTCTTTTTGTTCACCTTCGTGAGCAACACCGCAGCGTTACTCTTTGGAACTTGCTCCTATCCCTGCAGTGACCACTCCTCTCTCCATCTTTGAAGACTTCCTGAAAACTTGAACCAGTGAAGTCTCTGTGGAGACACAGCTCCCTCCACAGCAGGGAGTCTGAGAATATTTTACTCAATAATGAAGAAGGAAGGATGATGGATTTCCAATTTAAAAAAAGGAGAGGGTGTTGGGCTGGCAGAAAATTGGGAAATAAAGAAATTTAGACATTAGGAGCTTTCAAATGATAGTTTTCATTGAATTGCTAAAATGTAGCTCTCAGTCTTGTTCATGAGCTCAGTGCCTCTTGGACAAAGCCTATGTGTAAGCCTGTTAGCTGGTTGCATTAGGATCATACAGGGTGGAAGCAGGCCATTCGGCCCATCAGGTTCACACCACCCCTCCAAAGAGCATCGCACCCATACCTGCAGACATCAGATCGGTCTTCCTGGGAGACAACCAAAGGAAAGTGATGGGCCCAGACGGAGTCCCCGGTCGTGCACTTAGATCCTGCGCAGACCAACTGGCGGAGATAGTCACCGACATCTTCAGCCTCTCCCTCCTACAATCTGAAGTCCCCACCTGCTTTGAGAAGACCACCACCATCCCAGTACCTACAAAAGCACATGCAACATGTCTTAATGACTACCGCCCAGTGACTTTCATCTCTGTAATCACGAAGTGCTTCAAGAAGCTCATCATGGCCCACATCAACTCGAGTCTCCCAACCTGCCTTGATCCCCTGCAATTTGCCTACTGACATAACAGGTCCACAGTGGATGCCATTTCCCTAACTCTGTACTCATCCGTGCGACATCTGGACAACAAGGACAGCTGCAGCAGACTCCTGCTCATCGACTACAGCTCTACCTTCAACAGAATTATCCGCCCCAGACCGATCTCAAAACTCCAAGACCTAGGTCTCAGCTCTGCCCTCTGCAACTGGATCCTCAGCTTCCTGACCCATAGACCGCAATCAGTGAAGATAGACAACTGCACCTGCTCCACAATAACACTCAGCAATGGAGACTCCTAAGGATGCATTTTCAGATTCCTGCTGTACATCCATGACTGTGTTGACAAATTCCAAATGAACGCCAACTACAAGTTTGCTGACGACACCACTGTGGTAGGATGGATATTGAGCAACAAAGAGACAGAATGCAGAAAGGAGATAGAGGGCTTGGTAACTTGGTGCAATGATAACAACCTCTCTCTCAATGTTGGCAAAACTAAAGAACTGATCATTGACTTAAGAAAGAAAGGAGGAGAACATGCCGATCCACATCAACAGAGCAGAGGTTGAGAGAGTTGAGACTGTCAAGTTCTTAGGAGTGACCATAACCGACAACCTGTCCTGGACTTTCCACGTAGATGTGACGGTCAAGAAGGCACAACAACACCTCTCCTTGCTCGAAAAGCTTAGGAAATCCAGCATCTCAGTGAGGACTCTCACCGGCTTTTACAGATGCACCATAGAAAGCATACTGTCTGGGAGCATAATGGCCTGATATGGCAATTGCTCTGTCCAGGACTGTAAGAAACTACAGAAGGTTGCGTGCACAGCCTATTTCATAACGGAAGCCAACCTCCCATCTATGGACTCCATTTACACTTCTCATGGCCATGGAAAGGCTGCAAACATCATCAAAGACCCCTCACAACTTGGTAATGCTCTCCTAAAACCACTCCCATCAGGCAGAAGATACAAAAGCTGAACACATACACCAACAGGTTCAAGAACAGCTTCATCCCTGCCATTATTAGACTGATGAATGGACTCTCTAAGTTCAAAAAATGATCTTGTTAATGTTGATCTTGCTTCACACACCTCCTGCGCAGTGTAACCTGTATGCCTCACTCTGTCCAAGCACCCTATGATCTGCATGTCCTTGCTTGCTATGATCTGCCTGTACAGCTCGCAAACAAAGTTTTTTACTGTACTTAGGTACATGTGACAATTAATCAAATCAATCAATCAACCCCATCCTATAAGCCTGCATTTTCCATGGCTAATCCACTTAGCCTGCACATCCCTGGACACTATGAGCAATTTAGCATGGCTAATCCACCTAACCTGCACATCTTTGGATTGTGGAAGGAAACCAGAGCAGCCAGGGGAAATCTATGCTGACATGGAGAGAATGTGCAAACTCCACTCGAGGGTGGAATCCAACTGGGTCCCTGGCACTGTGAAGCACTGAGCCACCATGCTGCCCAATGGCATTAGTCTTCCTTGTCCATTCATAGGTGAAGCAATGGGAAACGGAAGAGCTGAATGCTACTGCCTCTTTGTAACTGTACAAATCAGTGAGAGTATTTAAATTTAGCTATTCTACTCCTCCGTTAGATAGGGATCAGGAATTTGCAAGGCTATTGGGTGTATCAAATGCCTGACTACTTTCCACATATTGATTTTACCACGTGCATGGGTACTGAGGCTATTGTGCCTCTTCTGTGCTATTAGCACACCTCCTGCACATTAGGTTGTGGTTGAGGCGTGGCTGTCTCTGGTGTAACACAAGTCAGGTGCAAGCCTGATTAAAAAGAAATTCTTCCGCCCGAAAGTGATCATCAGCAACAAGCATTGTTCAAAGCTCAAAGTCACAACAGTAAAAGATTTTATCTCTGGAATGCCGGCCAGCTGGTTGAGAAATTCTTCCAGGCTGTATTGGTTTTGCCATTACCATCAAAACTGGGGAGAAAGGACAGACAGTCAGCTGTAGTCTTGAGTCTCCAGGCCTTTAACTATTAACTTCATCACTCTCCAATGCCCAAGGCTGAATGAGACTGCTCATAATGTTGATGTTATGATTGGCCTGGAGATATGTTTTTAGTCACATTTCTGTGCCATCACTAAAACCTCCTATTTCTAGCCCCATAACATCATCCTACCCCAACCCTGCCTCAGCTCATCTGTTGCTGAAAACCTACTGCTTTCTCCAACTTTAAAATACCCCTTCAAACCTACTTATATTTCTATGGCTCAATGACAAATTCTGCTTTTCTTTCGATTTACTGATGAGACATTGGCATCGCTGGCTAAGCCAACATTTATTGCCCATCCTAGTCGCCCTTGGGAAGGTGGTGATGCGCTGCCTTCATGAACTGCTGCAGTCTACATTCTGTGGGTCGACCCACAATGCCATTAAGGAGAGAATTCCAGGATTTTGACCCAGCGACAATAAAGGAACAGCGATATATTGCCAAGTAAGTATGGTGAGTGGCTTGGAAGAGGACTTCCAGGTGGCAGTGTTCCCAGGTATCTGTTGCCCTTCTCCTTCTGAATGGAAGTGGTCGTGCATTTGGAAGATACTGTCTAAGGATATTTGGTGAATTTCTACAGTGCATCTTGTAGATGGTATACCCCGCTGCTACTGAATGATGGCGGTGGAGGGATTGTATGTTTTTGTTTCTTCTGACACTCCCACAGCCACTTCCTTCTCTTTTTGCTGCTTTGCTTCCCACTCACCCTCAACCTTGAGAAGATTTAGCAGAAACTGGAACTCCCCCTGTAATGTCATTGTGGGTCTACCTACATCAAATGGAGTTAAGAAAGCAGCTCACCATCATTTTCTCAAGGACAACCGGAGAGGGGCAATAAATGCCTATGTGAGTGAATAACTCACATGGCTCTGTTAGAAGAAATGTCATTGCATTACATTAGCTTAATCATAAAGAATAAACAGCAAAGTAAAGACTTGCATTTATATAGCACTTTCTGACCGTTTGCATGGCAAAGCTTTTTAGGACCAATGACATCCATTTGCAGTGTATTCACTGCTGTGATGTAGGAA
Source organism: Rhincodon typus (assembly GCF_021869965.1). NCBI lineage: Eukaryota > Metazoa > Chordata > Chondrichthyes > Orectolobiformes > Rhincodontidae > Rhincodon > Rhincodon typus. The sequence goes on along the minus strand of NC_063344.1, from coordinate 61,952,390 downwards.
TCGTAGTGAACAATTTATGCACAGCAAGCTCTCACAAACAGTATAATGATCAGACAGTTTGATCTGTGATGCTGATTGAGGGATAAACATTGGCCAGGGCACCAAGGAGAACTCTTTTATTCTTCTACAAATGTGTGTTGTGACATCTTTTACATCCAACCAGGAGGGAAAGCTGTGCCTTGGGTTAACATCTCATCAAAAGACTGCACCTTCAACAGGGCAGTATTTCCTCAGTCCTGGACTGGAGTATCAGCTTTAACTGTGGAGTGAGACTTGAACTCTGAGACATATGTGCTACCAAACGAACCACAGCTACCACTGCTGGGCATCCATACATGGACTGCTGAAGTGCTCCCTCCAAGAAATACAAATGCCACAATCCTTAGAACTGTGCTCGTGATTCTATTGTGCGATTTTCCCTGGTGACTAATAAATAATGCAGGTCTCTGGCTATCTAATCTAGTCTGTTTTTAAAGTGCTACCCTATTCGAGCAGAAAGGAAGATGGCTGACAGCTGGGGTTCCTGGAAATGATGGTAGCCTAGTTCATGTTTTTGGATGACCCATCAACAACATTAGCCACATGAGGGTACACCACCTCCTGCAAATCTGGGCTGGCCCCTTCAGTTTTAGTTTTTCTCTGTTGCATGTTCCCTTAGAGGTAGTGGGGAGACATCCATGAATGATCTGAGTGAGCTGAGCAACTTGTGCTGTGCCAAAGATGTCCTGCTGAACAGACCGCATATGAAAGGCATGTGAGTGAGTCTTGGGAATCATCAGTGGAGAGTACAAGCAAGGCATAATTTAAGATAAGAAAGCATTTCCAAGTGAGTGGGCAGCTGATGAAGGTTAAAGTGTCTGCGTGTTACTAACATGACACCAAAAACAGGTAAGGACCAAAGTTTCATTCACATTGGCAGACATCTTAACAGTTTATCTTCCTGATTTGGCAGGATGCCCAATAAGATGCAGATACTGAATTAATCTACCCTCATCATTCTTGCCTCATAGCTATCACTCCATGTTGGTGGGGGGATTGTCACTAGTATCCAAAGCCTCCTTCTAACATTATTTCCGGAACTCTTTCAGTAAAGGAATCAGTTGTCCGTCATTTACACTCATTTTCCAACACTTGCTTTGAAGCTGCCCACTGAACCAGCCAAAGAAAGTGAATGAACAGCATTAAGCTGCCTTCCAATGTTAGCTGTAGCTCAGTTGTAGCCCTCTTATTTCCAAATTGCAATGTCCTGGATGCAAAACCCACTCAAGGACATGGTCACAGAACTTCCTGCGTGATACTGATAGCGTACTGCACTGTCACATGGTGCTTTTTGAGATTAAGCCGGTGTCTCGTCAGCCTAGCTTGATGGATGGACAGGATCTCATTGCTATTATTTTAAAGAAGAACACTGGAAGTATCCCTAGTGTCATGCCAAATATTTATCCTTCAAACAGTATTAGAATCACAAGCTACCAAAAATCCACAGAGGGCTCCTTAATCTAAGAATCTAAGATTAGTCTATTGTCACATTAGTTGGAGAAAGGGTTGATATGCTACAGAGAGTGGCTGAAGCAGAGATGAGTCAACCTTTAAGGGAAAAGCAAATGAATATTTGATGACTCAGGGCCATGGCAAAAGAACATGATTAATCCATGGATTGCCTAATATGAAGACAGATCAAAGATCACTAGCTAGATGGTATCCCGTGTGGTATACTTCTATCCTTTTATTGTTTTAAAATGTGGTAAGGAGGTAATACAAATTAGATGGAAGAAGAGGGAACATTAAAAGGCTAGAAATTAATGTAAAAGGAAATTTCTATGAAGAGCAAAACAATAATAATCATTTGGTCGTGCAGAGGTTGAGTATTGCTGAAAAAAACATATTATTGAAGATTTTGTCAGGATAGAATCACAAGAATATCAAATCTCGAAACGGAATAACAATTTATATAGCATGAGAGAAGTTGCTGATTGCTTGGAAAATTGACTGTGTTTGATGTTTGCCTTTATGGCATTCTTACATCTGTCCTCGGGTGTACTTTGGGCGGAGTAATACAAAAAGCCAACAGACATTAAATGACACCATTTTGAAAAATATAGATGAGCAACAGAACGTTAGTGTCCATATACATAAATGTTTAAAGATTATATTGAAGGTTGATGTCGTAGTGAAAAAGGCACTTGGGCTACTTGGTTTATAAATAGAAGAATAAATCACAAAAATGAAAATTGCTGGAACTAGATAAATCACTGGTGGGCCTCAACTGGAATATTGTGGATAGTTCTGAGCATTACATTTCAGGAAAGATATAAATGTAATGGATTTTATAGGTGTACTTGTGTATGGATTATAGATGTAATGGGTATGGGCTGTCCATGTTATGAGTATGGATTATAAATGTGTATGTGGATTATAGATGTAATGAGTATAAATTTCTTTCCCATTTTAAGCTTGGTGACTGGTTGAATTGAATCCAAACTTTGAAAAATGAACAAATTGGGGTCTGTTGGAGTTGAAAATCGAAAATCTGAAACAGGAATCGAATCCACCCCAAAACCATCCACATTCATTACTAATAGGCTGGGATGAGGGATAAGCAACCAACCTTATTGGAGGCAGTGACTTGGTTATTTAAATAATATAATGTATTTTCTATGAACATGAGAATTAGGAGCAGAGGTAGGCCATTTGACCATCAAACCCGCTCCACCATTCAGTAATGTGCTTGTGTGTTTTGAATTTCACATTTCCATCAAGCTTTGAAAATTTTTGATTGTCTTGCCTAAGAAGAATCTTTCTACCTCTTCCTGAAAATATTCAGTGACACCACACACAGTGAATGCACCCCACCCATGGTCTATAACATCTACTTCCTTAACTGTTGAAGCACAGTGGTATCAGTGTGTACCACCTACAAGATTCACTGCAGTAACTCACCTCCAGAGCACCTTTCAAACCTGGGACGTCTAATGACCTTAAAGACAAGGTAGAAGATGTATGGGAACATCATTACACGCAATTGCCTCTCCAAGCCACAAACCCCCATCCTGACTTGGAACTATTGCCACTCCTTTATCCTCCCTGTGTCAAAATCCTGAAACTCTATCCCTAACACCACATGAACTTCAGTGGTTCAAGAAAGTGATCCATCACAACCTTAGAATAGGTTCATAGATTCATACAGCACAGAAAGGCCCTTCAGCCCATTGGGTTTGCACTGCTATAACTGCCACTAAAAGTGCGCTGCTCCCAATTGCCTGATCTTCTCAAGACAATTGAGGAGGAGCAACATATGCTGACCTAGCTTGGGTCCCAGAAACTGTGACAGGGAGAAAGTTGTCACTTCTAAAAGGGTCAAGAATAAAAAGATGCAGATTTAAATTAATTGACAACATTTTTACAAAATGCAATTTGAGAAAGAGCTTTTTCGTGCAGTGAGTGATTAGGGCCTGGAATGTACTGCCTGAAAGTGTGATGAAGGCTGTTTCATTTGAGGCATTCAAAAGAGAATTATCTTGATATCTGAAAGGAAACAAAGTGCATGTTACAGGGAGAAAGCAGGCCAATGGTACAAAATGAAATGCTCATTTGCAGACACAATGGGTTGAATGGCCTCCTTCTGCTTTGTAATAGTTTTGTAACAGCCAACCACCTCATTCTGCAATCTGCCTGATTCTTCAGCCCACTTCCCTTGCCCCTCACGATTGTCAAAACTACTCCATCTCAGACCATCATTCACATCCTCTTTAATTAGTCCCCCAGCAAATTACTGATATGTCCTTTCCCACATTGAGCCCCCACCCCGCCCTGGATTTCAAAAACAAATTATTTTTGCAACAATATCACTGTATATTCAATGGGCAAACTGGTTCTCCCCCCAAAGGATTTTTTTTGTATTGGTTACCTGACAGTTTTTCACAGCGGAGCTGAAAGAAACCAAGTTGCTTTCACCTTTGAGTTCTGATGATTGTCTATTGCTAATATGTTAACTCATATCATCAGGGGGAGAGGTAACCAATATGGTAGGTTTGTCCATAAAACTTTCCACTACCTCCAAAGTAAATAAAGCTCCTCTTCACACTGCTGAAATATCCAGCACCGAATCCTGACCCTGAATTTAGTTATTGAACCTAAATGCATGCTGTAGTCACAGCGCCCTCTGGTGGTACCATGATCAGACAGCATAAGTTTAATACAGAATAAAATTCCTTTTCTACACTACTTGGGCAGCATGGGTTAGATCCAAAATAATGCTCCTTCTCTTCTTTCCTATCAAACCCTCATTGGAGTCAACTCTCTACCAGTTGCCAATTCTTACTCTGGAATGTCCAATATCATTTTTCATTGCCAGCCTAGCAATCATGATACAATGACCACCATCCCCTAAATGTTCCTAAACTGTCACTTGATTCACTTGGCCTACCTCACTTTTAAGAAGCAGGTCTAGCAGTCCCTCCTCTCTTGTTGGACCATACATATACTGCTGTAGGCAATTCTCCTGAACACAAAGTCTAAGAATGCTTGCCACTTGCTGCTCTTTACACTACCACTGTCCCAGTGTATATTTAGGTAATTGAAGTCCCCAATAATAACTACTCTATCATGTTAGCGCCTACCTGTAATTTCCTTGCAGATTTGTTCCTCTGCATTCTTTCTATTAATTGGTGGTCTGTTGATTACACTCAGCAAAGTAATTGCATATTTTTTGTTCTTTAGCTCGAATCAAATCCTTTCTGTTTTTGAACCCTCTGAGACATTCTCTTTCTCCAGCACTGACATGCTGTCCTTAACCAAAAATGCCCTGTCATCCATATGTAAAATGGCTCAATCTCTGCCTTCAAGGATGTTGGACATTGTGAGCTAGAAGATCTCAAGTTGAAGGCTCTGTACAATTGCAGCAAGAAAACCCAGTTCCTGTATTCAAATCCTCTCGCTATGAAGGCCAGCATACCGTTTTGCCTGTTGCATCTCCATGCTCATTTTCAGATTTCATTGCACCTCTCCCTTTTCTAATCTATTGCCATTCAGACAATAACCTGCCTTCCTGTTTTTTGCTACCAAAATGGATAACCTCACATTTATCCACATTATACTTAATCTGCTATGCATTTACCCATTCACTTGGATACTTAATGTCCAAATGACATTGAAGCTTCTCTACTTCCTCCTCTCAGTTCACCCTCCCACCCAAATTATCTGCAAATCTGGAGATATTATATTTAGTTCCCTCATCCAGATCATTAATATATATTGTGAACAGTTGGGGTCCAAGTACTGATCCCTGCGGTACCCCACTGGTCACTGCTTTCCAATCAGTTTATCCCTACTCTTTGTTTCCTGCCTGCTAACGGTTCTCTATCCATGTCAGTACACTACTTCCAATCCCATATGCTTCAATTTTACATTTCCTTCTTCACCTCACATTGCTTTACATACTGAACAGTCAGTTCAAAACTTCAATCTTCTTAAGTTTGAAAGAAATCTTATATCACTTCATCAAGCATGCCAACAATGACACTGTCACAAATTGATCCATTTTAAAGCACTGGTAGCTGCACTGCTTACTAGTCTATATAAGGCTGACTTCTGCCATCTTTAGTTAAACCTTTCCCATTCAATGATCAGATATTTCTGGATGTTGAAACTGACATCAAACGCTCCTAGGAGCTCCCTGTGCAATGCTGATAGCTCCTCAACTCCATGCCTCACTAGGGCATCATCTGCTACATTTCAAATAACATGCCAACAAGTTCAGATCTTGTGTTTTTATATCTTCTTCTTTAAGCCTGAAGCAATTCGGTACCTTTCACACTGGCATCTCCAGAGCTCCAGTCATTTTCCTTTCTGCAGACCCTCCATGTTTCTGAAGAGCTGGAAAAGAAATAGTGGCTGTTGACTCTATGAATCTTTACTGTTCAGTTCTGCTTACTACGAAGGTATGTCTTTCTATTGCTTCCTTCTATGTTGTGAAATTGAGCTTCAGCTTTTACATTAATATGCTGGGGTTCACTCCTGTCTGTGTCTAATCTGTAACTTCAGTCACTGTACACTGCTGCCTCCCCGATGGTTTGGGATCATTGTTCTCATTTCTGGTCAAGATAATGGCAGAGTAGGACTCTCCAACCGGAGCTCCTCCGCTCCTTTTGTTTCTTTCTCCCCCTTTGGTCTCTTGGTGGGTCTCAGCCTGGTCTTCGGTGGCTCCTGGTGGGTCCCGGCCTGGTCTCTCGGCAGCTCATGGTGGGTCCCACCCTGGTCTCTCGGCGGCTCATGGTGGGTC
>NC_063344.1:61887072-61946100 GCF_021869965.1 Rhincodon typus | reverse complement strand
CTCATGGTGGGTCCCACCCTGGTCTCTCGGCGGCTCATGGTGGGTCCAGGCCTGGTCTCTCGGCAGTACATTGCCCAGTCTCTTGGCAGCTCATGGCAGTGTCTCCGCTTGGCGTGCAAGTGGGTCCTGCCTGAACATGTTCCCGAGGCATTGGCGGAGATCAGAGAGGCAGCAGTTTCAGCAGCAGCAAAAGTATCTGTAGCAATGGCATCAAGAACGGACAGCACAGTGAGATAAATGGAGGACCCATCAAAGTCTGTTGAACTTTGAACTTATTCCTTTATTTCCTAGTTTATACTACAAAAGACTTTAACATAAACTATTACCTATGTCTTTACTTTTCTACTATTCTATGAAGTAACACAACTTTTTAACTCTCGTTTCTCTTACTACTTTGTACCTAAGATTTTTGTACCTGGATACTTTGGCACCCAAGATGGCACCTTGTGGGGCAACAACATACACTTTTCACTGTACTTCTGTACTTGAGTACATCTGACAATAAAATCTAAAATTAAAAGGTTAAGTTAAAATTAAATTAAATTAAACTAAATTAAAAATTACGTTCTTCTTGCTCCATGAGTGACTCGGATACAGACTGTAGCAAGGTTTTCTTCAAACACTGCATTTACAGCTAGCACAACCATGGTAAGCATCACTTCTTCTCTATTTCCCCGACTGTGTCTTCTGCACAGCCCCTGTTCTTACACGGTCATTTTTGTCACCCTATCAACTTTCATCTCATTGTCTTATTATTGCTGGCGTATAAGTCAATGGAAGTAGACAGGTAGGTGCAGCGAGCAGGATTTGAGTTCAGAATTAGGAATGTCTTACTTCAGTTATACAGGGCCTTGGTGAAATCACACCTGGAATATTGCATGTAGATTTCGTCTTCCTACCTCTGAAAGGATATACTTGCCATACAGAAATTGCAGCAAAGGTTTGCTAGGCTGATACCAGGGTTGGCAGGACTGCCCTATGAAGAGCAATTTTGTTCTTCTGGGAACTGCATTCACTAAAGAAGGATGAAATTGAAACATATAAAATTTGAAAAAGGTTGGACAGACTCTGCAGACAGGATTCGTTCCCTGTCTGGGGAGTCTGGAACCTGGAGGCACAGTCTCAGCAAATGGGGCAAGAGTATTTAGAACTGAGATGAGGAAAAATTGCTTCATTCAAATGATAGTGAACCTGTGGACTTTGCTATCACAGAAGGCTGTGGAGGCCAAGTCACTGAATATATCTGAGAAAGAGACAGATACATTTTTAGATTTTAAAGGCACAAGGGATAGGTAGACAAGGCAAGAATATGGGATTGAGATAAAGGATCAGCCATGATCATATTGAATGGCAGATCAGGCTCAAAGGGCCGAATGGAGACTCTTTCCCCTAGTTTCTACGTTTCAGTGCTTCACGGTCTCATTATTGTAAACATAAAAGCATTATTCTAGAGTTTCTCCATGGGGAAGGACGCTGAAGACACTGCTCAATTTATACACGTCTCCAAGAGACTAACAGAGAAACTAACCATTGTCCAAACAAGTTCCGGAGGGAAGAACAAAGTGAACCTAATCAGCATATCTCGGTGGGAGAAACTGTAAGAATAAGTCTGGTGACAGAGTTTGCATGCAGCAACTTCATGTTCTCATGGTTTACATTGGATCCAGTTTCCAATATTTTAAATAGTGTTGGCAGGACTCAATGTTAACATGATTTGTTTTTGCTTCACTGAAGCAGATCGTTCCTCTGTGGATGTTGCAAAAACTGAATTTCCTTCCGCACTGATCAATATGATTGGATTATTTCGAAGTCAGAAAATAAAACATCATGTTTACGTTTACAAACGACAGCATTTTTCTGATTGACGTAAAACGCGCTACGTGCTGGCCCTAAGCCCAGTGTTTGGGATATGTCACACTCAACTTTCTGGCAACGCTTAAATTCCGCGTTGCGTTCAGACTATCATTAGGGATCACCATAAAAGTCTACAATAATACGAAGTATAGAGGACCCTGATTTAAATTATATTTATTTCTGCAGGTTGCACAGGTAAAAGCCAGAATTTGGAAGAGCAATGTTCCTTCTGTCGGCATGCAGTATCCCAGGCGAGGCGCAGTTTTGAATAGTTTAATCCTACTAAATATTACCAGGTCAGGGTCAGGATGTGGTTAATGCAAAGGATAAGGCCCCTACCAACACTTTGGCATCTAATTTATCCTGTATCCAGAACAAAACGGCTTCTACACAAGAAACATTCCAAAGGTCAAGTACGACACTGATATCCAAAAGCTTTTAATGGAAAAGATTCTAAATTTGAAAATGTTATTTTTGAAAAATAAGAAATAGTTTGATTGAAAATGTGACTGCGCAGTCCTCAATATAAAGCAACTGACCACTGTGCATTGCCCCAATCTGGGTAGATTGTGAGATAGACACGGAGTAAAGTACCATCTACACTCACCCCTCATACATTTCAGATTGGGTACAGTATAGATTAAATTTGGAGTAAAGCATCCTCTATACCCACCCAACAAACATTCCTACAGCGAGCTTTATTCGATATTGAAACCACAGTGAAGCCAGAGAGGAAATGCTTAGGGTAGTACACGGACAGCTTCATTTCCGGACTGATTCAGCATAGGTTGAACATAAAGCGAAACTTACTCTACTGTACTCTACCACAGATGCTGCCAGACCTGCTAAGCTTTTCCAGCAACTTTGTTTTTGTTCCTTACTCTACCGTACTTTGCCCCATTAAACATTGCCAGCCTGGGCATGGTGTGGGTTAGATACAGAGTGCCCCGTCAAATACTCCCAATGCAGAGTGTTGGTAATAATTAAAAAAAACAGTCACTGGTAAAAGTAATACTGGAACAAAATAATTCTTGACGCCATTGCCACAGATACCAATAATACTGGTTTGGGCATGGTGGAGGATTTGCTAGGGTAAGCTGATTTTTCTTTCAAGGGCAAGTTGTAAAAAGAAGGAAGTCTTTCTGCCTTTGAAGCAATGGGCAGAACTATAGAGATGTTCCCTAGAAGGCTGGAAGTGATTTCCGGTATATACGTGTTGACTACGCCCCTCCAATCGAAGCCAGGCAGTTGAAATATCGGAGTCTTTTGAATTCATACAGCAAAGGTCAGAGGTGGTTTTCGTCTTCAAATCCTGCGTATCGTTGTGATCCGCCGAGACATTGATACTGAAGGTGAGTGTAAACGTGTCTCCGCCTGTTCACAATTTTGAAGAGCAGACTGAGGTTTCATTTCTACAGCTTTATTCACGTTGTAATCTGACGCTGGGTAACCTCTATGCTAAATAAACAGTCATCCAAAGTTGTACTGAATACTGAAGGTGGATATTACATGCTCCGGAAAGGTGCTTTATTTTTGGCCGACAAATGATGTAGGACACAGCTCCAGGGACCCGGGTTCGATTCCAGCCTCAGGCGGCTGGCTGTGTGGGGTTTGCACGTTCTCCCCGTATCCGCGTGGGTTACCTCCCACAGTCCAAAGATGTGCAGGCTGAGTGGATTGGCCGTTCTAAATTGGCCATAGTGTCCAGGGATGTGTGAATTAGGTGGATTAGCCATCGGAAACGCAGGTTACAGGGGAAATAATAGGGGAATGGAGTCCGGATGAGGGGTAGTGTGGACTTGTTGGGCCAAATGGCCTGTTTCCGCACTGTAGGGATTATATGAAGTCATTAGCTCCATCATCTCCATGACCACCGCCACCCTGAATCCCAGCTCATCCTTGAAATACAGAAGGAAGGTAGGGTCTGGAAGCAACAGCAGTATGTAAGTGACATGCTCTATTGACTCCAATATTATACTGCCCAAATGGCATGGGCTTTTTTTTGGGGGGGGGGACTTAAAACTGAAGGAAAGGAGGGCATTTCTGTCTACAGACAGGTACCCTTTGCCCATCAGGGCCAACTATTCCCCACACCCAGAGAAGATGGTAACCCCTTCCTTCCTGCCTAGAGTACAAAATGCAACGGCCGCCTCAACCCCCACCCCCATCATCCCTGGGGTATCAAAAACCATTCTGCCCAAAGTATGCCGGCCCCCCCCCAACTCACCTCACTGCACAATTAATTGTGTATATTTTGTGAGCCAGCTTGCAGGAGCTCCCTGCAGTGGGTGGTTAGTGTGGATATCCACTAGCCTTCTGCCCATCCTGTAGCCATAATGCACCTGGCTGCAGTGGCTACAGGATGGGCATCTTCCAGGTCTTTTGCAAGCTGATAACTTTTCTTTCTGAATCAGATGAACCACCGCACATACCCTGCCTGCCCCCTCATAATATTTTGTCCAATGCTGTAGTCATTTGTTCACCCTTGAGAGAATGGTGTGCTTTACAGAGAGAATATTGGTGACTGCACAGTGTTGATGTCAGAAGAGAGACAATGGTTAGGACATGAGTCTTGGGAAATTCAGACTGCTTCCTCTGGAGCTGAAAATGTCGAGAAATAAAGAAAGAGAGAAAATATCTCCGGGATGCAAATTGCCCAAAGCCAAGGGAGCAACTGCTGTGAGATCCAAATGAAGTTTGGTTATTTACATGCCACAGGTGAGCTTTGGGCACTAATACTGGGTAGCAGCCTGCCAATCTGGGAGGTTGGACAGGGTAATGGCACAGCTGAGAATTCACTCGTTCCTACTGGATGGCAGTTTGGCATTGTGGTGGGGCAATGCGGTGATCCATCGTGGTTATTGAATGGGGCCAGAGTATTTTTAGGCTCAGTGGGGAAGCAGTCCCTCCTTTCCTTCAGTTCACGTCAGTCCATCTGCGTAAAGCAATGGTATTGTGACAAATCAATTAGGAATGGGAGTATGTTGATAGCTGAAGAGACAATCTGTAAGAGGCAGGTTTTGTTCGAAATGCAGCAAATGAGGTGATTATCAAGTTGTTATCAGTGTTAACACGTTGCCAAGCAACAGCAGCCATGGGTGAATGTCAGCACTTGACTAATGTCAACAAAAGTGACTAATATCTCCCACGATAAAACTCAATGTTTATGGCCTTCAATGACGTGTTTTCAGTCATTCATGAAACAGAGCTTTGGGCATCCTCCTGGTCTCCTGCCTCTGGCTATATCATCATATACACTATTCTTGGAAATAGCCTGTATGTGAGTGCTAGCATACTTAGCTGATTTGCTTACATGAGGACTGTTGAGTTCATGATCTTGCCTTTCCTTGAGATGCTGACAATGCGCCACAAACATTAGAGATGGAGATTATTGAGCTTCCTGTCTTAATATCTGCAAGTCGTCCATTCAAAGCCATGCAATAAGGTACTCAGGCCCTTCTTGCTCCTCTGCCGCTTGGCCTGCTGTGTTCATCCAGCTCTACACCTTGTTATACCAGAAACCAGCATCTTGTTCCTGAGAGTCCGTTCCTTCTCTTTGCCTTCCATGGAGATAGGCTAGGGGTTTACCTCCATCAGACGCAAACTCCAGAATCTGTCCAGATTGTAAGCAAAGACGAAAATAAGTACGTTTTAATCAGGGAATGCCTCCCTCTAACTTTGATCTCCTTCCTTCTCCTGGGTATACGAAAACAAAAACTGAGTTATCTTTCAGCAGCCAACCCTTGTTCTTTTAATGGTGACAGGATTGGTATTTCTATGTCTAGTTGTAACTGAGTAGTGTGAGCCGCATACTCCTCTTATTTGTTGCTGGATCTCACACTTATTGTGCTACAAGTAGCGCTGGACATTGATTTGCATATTTAATGAGTCCTTAGGATAACAAAAGGTTACCCTAGATCCAATTTTGCTTTTATGCGTGGCAGATCATGATGCACAATTTGGGAATCAAATGTTGAATTTTCATGCTGTGACTTACATGATCCAGTTCTAAGAGCTTTCCAAAACACTTTGCAGTCGCTGAATTCCTTTTGAACGGTGGTCACTTAAGAATGAATTTTGCCTCGTGCTGACGGTTTCTGCCTCTAAGTCTGAAAACAGGGGTTGGGGGGGACGCAAAGAGGACCAGTAACACACAACTCGTTGATAACTGTGGCCAAGTGAAGGCCACGGCTCAAGGGAGATGGTTGAGTACATTTGACAAGAGTCAAAGTAGTTTTGGAAGAGACAGGGCCGACAAAGGGTGAGGTTCAGAACACAGATCTTCATGGTGATCTCAGCTGGTACAAGAATTACTGTTGGCGTCAAAAACCAGTTATCCAGCTAACTGAGCTAACCAATCCTCATTTGCATCTATTCTTGGGATCGTTGAATTTTTTTTAATGTAAAATGTGTCACTGTAGTCCAGTATCCCACAGAGTCAGGTTGTGACATTGTTGTCCTAACATTAAAGGTGGTTACTGTCTGCTCAGACATGATTTTTCAGCAGGATAGCTATCAGGAGTTTGTGTTCAAAGAAATTGAGACTATTATAAATTGAGAGAAAAATTAACATTTTTTTGGACGTTGTGTGTTTATAGACCTTGCTTCCACCTGGATACAAGTTAAACTCCAAAGTGCTGATAAAACAGCTCATGAGAAACTGTATAGAGGTGCCACTGATTGACGTTTACCCAAGCAGTGAATTTTCTATGCGTTTGCCAACAGTGGGTGTAGTTCTGCCACTGCCAGGGATAGATGGTTTACTGAAAGACAACTAAACACCAACAGAATGATATCTCCCTCAAACTGAAAATGGCAATCCAAGAAGGGCTGAAAAAAACCAAAAGGAAGTAGAAGAGAGGTTGGGAACTGAGATAGGCTCTGAAAAACCATGCAAGGATTGGAGGTATTCACTGAATTAAACGACTAGCAAGTGACAGAGACTGAGAACCGCAAGATATCCGGGAGGCCTTTAGGGGTTAATAGAACCACCGTGGAGCAGGTCAACAGTTTTCATGGTACAAAAACAGGAATATGCTTACATGTTGCAGTGGTGCGTTAGCTTAAACAGTGATGCTGGATGACATTTCTGGTTTTAACTGAAGAAAAGACACAACTGTTCTTTGGCAGAATTATGGGATCCACAGCAGTCAGGGTGTTCATTTAAGGCTCTAATTAAAATAGTTCAGGCCACTTCCAGCCTGTGCTCAATCACTTCTGAGATTAACTGCCCAATCCCTGACGCCACCACCCCCACCACCACCACACTGGGGTCTCTAGTGTGTGGTGCTCACTGAGTGTCAGAGTATTTCAAATGATTCCTGCTTCTGGAGTTCAGACACCAGCTTGATACAAGCAGCACGGCTGTCAGCTAAACTCCTATCCATTTGGAGAGAAGGCCTAAAATCACTGCCAATAAGTCCATCATTTTTTAATGTTAAACCCATATGTGTTTTTCTCCCTAGATACACATTTGAATGACTTATAATTACAGTTATAAGAACTTCTTTGGTATGTTACATATTGTAAAGCCAATTGAGGAACATTTTCATTGTCTTCTCCTACAGTATGTCCTTCCTTGATTTTTTTACTGATGAAGAACTCAGGCAGAAGCTTTGCACCTATAAAACGGACATTTCCATTGCAATCGATGAACTATTCCCATTCCTCCATGGCCTTCGAGACAAGCTGTTAATTACCAATGAAAAATTCCAAGTGAGTGAGTTAACGTCTTGGTGGGAAAACTTGGAGGAAGGTTTGACCTTACTTAAAAGACTGAGTGGAGCACCATGTTGTAGCAAGCGTATTAAATTTGCATGGCGTGCGGTTTGGATTCACCAGGATGATGCCAGGCGTTACAAAATACTGAGGAGTTGTGATGAAGACCAATAATATTCCCACTTTAGTTGTGGAAAATACAAGGTTTAACAAGGGAGATTGAGTCCTCTCCGTGGGGAATGGGTGACTAAAGCTCATCAGAATTTCAAAATGAGAGCAAGGGGAGAGGTGAAGAGAAATGTCTGCCAGACAATGGATTTGTAGCCTGTATTGTTTAACGAGTGGCACGGTGGCTCAGTGGTTAGCACTGCTGCCTTACAGCGCAAGCGACCCGCGTTCGATTCCAGCCTCGGGCGACTGTCTGTGTGGAGTTTGCACGTTCTCCCCATGTCTGTGTGGGTTTCCTCCAGGTGTTGCTGTTTCCTTCCACAGTCCAAAAATGTACAAGCTAGGTGGATTGGCCACGCTAAATTTTCCATAGTATCCAGGGATGTTTAGGTTAAGTGGGTTAGACATGGGAAATGTAGGGGTAGGCGAATGGGTCTGGGTGGGATGCTCTTCAGAGGGGCGGTGTGGACATGTTGGGCCGAATGGCCTGTTTCCACACGGTAGGGACTCTGAGTGTTGGAAATCATGGAATGTTGTCACTGGGAATAGTTGAGGGATAAAAGCGTGCACCTTTTCAGGGGAGATTCAACAGATATTTGTAACAAAGGGAGTGACAAGGCTAGAGAGACAAACTCATCAGGCTGGGGTTTGAAATTGCTTTAGCAAAACGTTGGAACAGACTCAGCACCTCAAATGGCCTCCCCCTAGACTCTAACCTTCTATGGGTTTTTGACGCTTTCTCGATGCGTCAGATTTGTACACCTGTTGTTTCCATAAATCCATTCAGTTTTGTCATCGTGGATTTGCACGATTCTTAGTATTTTTGAACCAAGTGCTTAGATTTTCTTGGACTGGATCTACCAAAATATTCTTGCTGCCTTACAACTGAATTAGACATCCCACTCCAGACAGTTTACTTTTCACCTTGAACCTTTCCTTTCCCTGTTTTTCCATACACCATCATACTCCTGTATTTGCATTCCTGGCTTTCTGCAAGGAGCACTTTCTCTTCCAAACCCAAGGGTTAAGTTGTAGATGAGCAGGAGAGGCTGGAGGTTCTTATTGGAGTTAAACATTCACAAAATAAGATGTTAGACATTAGAGGATGGAGCAGTGAAAGGGGCCAATGTGTTTTATTGCATCGTTATCATTACTCCTCCCCTTCCTCTTTTTCCCTCAAGGGGTACAATGCCTTTGGCACATTAGACAATTTACAAAACCTACAACCTGAACACTGATACATTACTGAGAAGACTGGGTATTCATTTTAAAGGGGTGGACAATGAACAGGGATGTGGTACAGTTTGCTCTTCACTAACGATAGGATTATAGGATTAGTCAAATCAACAGCGGCAGAAGATGTCATTGACCCCCAAGATCCTTTCAAGGAGCATTGCCTTTTACTTCAGTCTTCGAATAAAAAGACAGCCACAAACTTTGGCTCACACGGTGGTTAGCACTGCTGCCTCACAGCGCCAGGGATCTGGGTTCGATTCCAGCCTTGGGTGACTGTCTGTGTGGAGTTCGCACATTCTCCCCGTGTCTGTGTGGGTTTCTGCCAGTTGCTCCAGTTCCCTCCCACAGTTCAAAGATGTGCAGGTTAGAATTGGCCACGCTATAAATGTGGGGTTAAGGGATAGGGTGGAGAGCTGGGTCTGGGTGGGATGCTGTTTGGAGGATTGGTGCACACTCAGTGGGCTGAATGGGATTCTATTTGATGAAAAACCATCTCAGCATCTCCATTGCTGTCAGTCTGAGGCTAACCCTGATTGTAACCTTGGTTTCATATTTGAAAGAGATGCTAGTTTCTGAGCATGAATCACTTCCTTCATCAATGCTTCCATCACTTCTGTGATTGGCAGATTTGGGCCATTCCAACAACTGATCAAAAACTTTGACAATAATTTAGGTTTTACTTTTAGAAGGGTCTTAAGAAGAATAAAGAAAGGTTTATGGAGCAAACTCTAAGCTAAGGATAACAAACACATTTTTTCTGGATAGAGACATGAATAGGAAGGGTTTAGAGGGATATGGGCCAAATGCTGGCTAATGGGGTATCTGGTCGGCATGGATGAGTTGGACCGAAGGGTCTGTTTCCTTGGTAGACAAATCTATGACTCTGACTCTAAAAGAGGGAATGTAGAAAGATAAAAACCGTTTGCTGTTGCTGACATAGCCCATGTGTTACTGAAGTACCAGTGTTATGATGTGAGCTATGGGCCAGGAGTAGTGTTCCTATCTCTTGGTCAGAAGTCCTGGGTTTAAGTGTCATAAATCGCTCTAACAGTGGTCATAACATGTTGACTGGGTTGCATTATTTTTTTAAACATGCAAAGCTGCTCAAATAGTGGTAGATTTAATTGAATGCCAAAATCTGTCCTCTACACACTTCAATTTATAGTTACTTTAATCAACCTGTTTGGCCATGTCATGATGCATCTCCAGGGAAGGTGTGACTTGAAGTGGGGACTGCTGGCCTTGCGATAAGAATGCTATTACTACGCCACAAGACCCTTACTTCCAATATACTCATGCTTTAAATTAAACTACATTAAACCAATAGATGTCCCAACATACAGCCCCTGATGATTGGAATGAATTGAAGATCGCATTGGCTTCCAAAGATTGGAAAGCCATGAAATCTGATGGCTGTAAGTAACCCAGAGCGAGACCAGTGAACAGTGTTTAATTTAGAGTTTGAACAGTGATATTTGGACTTAGTGAACTGGAGTGGCTGTGATCCAATCATTATAATCGGTCATGCTGTTCAGGGTATCAAAGTACATTTTCTCTTCTAGGAGATTGTAAAAGTACGAAAAGAGATCAATATGGCTGTGTACTCATTGCTAGAGTGCCTGGAAGAGAGCGATCCTCCAACCATTCGCAAGTTTTGGAGTAACTTGTTTCAGGAATATAACATGCAGAAGTATCCGAAGCTCTATCACTTGCAGTGCAGCTTGTTTGAAGGTATGTAAGTGAAAGTATCTGGGTGGAGGCACAGGCCTTTACTCCTCTGAAATGCTAGTCTTTCGATAATCCTGTCTCTAAGTTGCCATCGATCCCCATGGGAAATAGTGACTAGCATATAGTCTCCCTGTCAGCTTGTGACTGGATTTCAGAAGTACTTTATTGATGATAATACAGCACGATGTGGTATCCTTGGTTTCTGAAAAGTGCGCTACAAATACAAGCCGTATTGATTTTTTTTTTTCACTATACAGAGGTATTTGGTATGGTCCAATTACAACCGTTTAGCTATTTGAATGGATGCAGTGATACCTCTGTAGTGAGTATTCACTCTATTACTGTATGGCTTGATGCCATGCTGTGCATTTTGGTGTAAGACAAACTGATCAAAGCGAAGCCAAAGGCAAGAATGGTCTTCAGGCTTCAACTTCTTGGCACTATTTATTATACATTTTAGTCTAAATTCTGGTACACATGCTAATTATAAATACACTAGACTCTAATTTTATTGTTTCATTGTTTAAAATCCAATCTATCTGCATGTATTCATGTCCGTGTACTTTCATGACTCCCTAAAGAGTTTCTGGCTCCAACCACTCAATGCTATTTATGTCTAGTGAGGTACAGCTCCATGACATTATCACAAGGTTCTTCCAGGGTCCTGAAGCCCTTACCCAATACCCGCACCCCACCACACAATTACATTTACTACGTCAACAACAATGTCGGCATAAATAATCAAATCTCTCACAAATAATACAAGAGAAATTTAAGTGAACTTTGAAAGTAACGGTTGACAGGATATACTGTTAAACTTTGGCTGGAAAACTCTTCCCAATCAACAGGCGTTACTTTGTTAGTGAATGAGGTGTGTGCATATGTTGGTTGGTTTGGAAAATTGAAGAGCCAGGACAAGGCAATAGTGATGCAGGTAATGATCAGGGTGTGATCAGATAGGACAAAGACTGAAGAAATGAAAGGGTGAAGCAGCATGTATGGTCAGAGTAGGGGAAAAGGCTTTAAACTAACAAGGTAAGAGAATTCAAGTAAAGGATGATTTAGAAATCCCGAAAGTAAATGCTGAGGCAATCGAGAAGTACGTCGAAGCGGCTGAAGACAAGCTGCTTGGACGAGGAAGGGATAGAGTATTTAATGATGATAATAATGCATTAGAGAGTAAGCCTGTGTAGAAAATATTAGTTAATTAGATGAAATTAAAGGCCGTTTTCCTGAATGCATGGAGTATCCACAATAAAATAGATGAACTAATGGCAAAAATGGTTTCGATCTAACTGCCAAAAAGAGACATTGTTATGAGGTGACCAAGTTTGTGAAATGAATTGTCCAGCGTAAACTACATTTCAAAAAGTCAGGCTGAATTGAAAAGGAGGAGGGGTGGTCCTAATAATGTTCAGAAACTCAAGAAGTATCATAGCTTTAACTGGAGGTCAGGAGCAGCAAGGGTCAGAAGATATAAATGTGAACAGTTTAAAAGGCCCTTTAACAATAGTGATACTGTTGGAGAGAACATTAAACAATGAATTATTGGAACGTGAAACAAAGTCAACACAATAGTCGCGGGGACTTTAATCTTCAATTTGACAATCAAATTGGCAAAGTTGGTCTGGAAGATAAATTTGTAGGATACTTTTGTGACAGTCTCCTGGAGACTTAAGTTATGGTACCAACTACGTATAGAGGGTTTTTAGATCAAGTATCATGCAATTAGGCAGGGGTAATTTAGTAATGTCATAATAAAAGATGCACAGAAAAGTAGAGGTCATAATACAATTTAGTTCCTCATCAAGTTTGTAGATGAAATTCAGGCACTCTAATCTCAAATGTGACACTTGAATTTAAAGAAGTGCAATTACATAGGTATGAGTCAGCTGAGATTGATTGGATAACAGACTAAAAACGTTATGGCAGTAAATAAATACAAAAAAAATTAAATAAACAATTTGCAGTTGGGTCAAATTCCTGGAACTCCTTGACAATACTGCAAGAATTCAAGAAGGTGGCTTTTCAGCACCTTTTCAGGACAGTTAGTGTTTGACAATAAATGGTGACAAAGACAACAAGGCCCCATATCACAAAAAGATAAATAACACCATGAAATCTCATGGTACCCCAGAAGATTGGTAATGTTTTAGGAACCAAGCACTAAAAAAGAGGAAGAATGTTGATTATGAAAGCAAAGTAATACACAAACAAACAGCAAGAACTTCTGCAGATAGACAAACTAAGTGTAGGACGTTTTGGAGGATGAGACTAGAAGTTTAGTAATGGAGAAATTGCAGGTCTTCACTGTGAAGGAGACTGTAAACATCGCTAATGAAAGGAATGTTCTTGTAACAGTCTCCATCATAAGGGATTAAGAATTTGACAAACTAATAGAACTAAAGGCAGGCTAGTCATCAAGCCCAGATGTTCTGCATTCAAATGTTTAAAAGAAAGGGACTGCAGAGATAGTGGAGGCATTGGTGGAAATCACTCAGTATTCACTGGATGCTGGCAGGATTCCTGTTTGTTTGGAAAACTGCTAATGTGATGCCCCTGTTCAAGAAGGGAGGGAGAGAGAAAGCATAAAACTATTGGTTAATTAGCCAAAAATCAGTTGTTAGGAAAGTGCTAGAATCCATTACTAAAGAAGAAATAGCAGAAAATTTAGAAAAGCTTAAATCAATCATACAAATTCGAGATGATTTAGTGGAAGTGAAATCATGTTTGAAACATTTCCTAGAGTTATTTAAGGATGTAGCAAGCAGAGTTGATAAAGAGCAATAAGTAGATGTAGTTTATTTGAGTTTCAAGAAGGCATTTGATAAGGTGCCACATAAAAGGTTATTGCACAAGATAGGAGTATTGGGGGTAATATTTTTCATTGGATTGAGGATTGGTTAACAAACAGAAGACAGAGATTCAGAATTAATTGGTCCTTTTCAGGTCAGATAGACTTAACTAGTAGAGTGCCACAGGCATTAATCCTAGGAACTCAATTATTTATGTTAGTGACTTTCAGGAATGGGCAGATTGTAATCAATTCAAATTTGCTGATGGTAGAAAAATAGGAGGGAAGACATGTTGTGATGTGGACATAAGAAATCTGCAAGGGGATAAAGAAAATTTGAGTGAGTGGTCAAAAACTGGCAGATCAAACTACAGACTATTATTTTAATGGAGGGAAATTTTAAAAATCTAGCAGAGATGGGTTTGGGTATTCTTGTGCACGAAACACAACACAAAATGTTAGTATGCAAGTGTAGCATGTAATTAAGAAGGCAAATGGAATTTTGGCCTTTATTGCTCGAGGTGAGTGTGGGAGTTGGTGGTTGGAGTTTAAGAAACAAGGAACCTTGATACAATTGTACAGGGTGTTGGTGAGGCCACACCTGGAGTACTGTATATGTTGTAGTCCACATACTTAAGCAAGGATATATTGGCATTGGAGACAGTTAAAAAGAAAGTCACTAGGCTGATTTCTGGGATGAAGGGGTTGGTTTATGAAGAAAAGCAAAACAAATAGAACTTCATTCATTAGAGCTTTATAGAATGAGGGATGTAGGGGCTGCACAGTCGCTCAGTGGTTAGCACTGCTGCCTCACAGTGCCAGGGACCCAGGTTCATACTCCACCCTCACGTGACTGTCTGTGTGGAGTTTGCACATTCTACCCTTGTCTGCGTGGGTTTCCTCCGGGTGCTCTGGTTTCCTCCCACAGTCCAAAGATGTGCAGGCAAGGTGGATTGGCCATGCTAAATTGTCCGCAGTGTTCAGGGATGTGTAGGTTAGGGGGATGGGTCTGGTTGGGATGCACTGAGTGTCAGTGTGGACTTATTGGGCCAAAGGACCTGTTTCCACACTGTAGGGATTCTATGATCTATGAATGATTTTATCGAAATATACAAGTTTCTGAAAGTGCTTGATGGGGTAGATGTTGAGAAGATGTTTCCACTGGAAAAATCCACTACAAGAGGGCACAGGTTCAAAGTGAGAGGGGGAAAGTTTAGGGGAGAAGTGTGGGCAAAATTTTTCACACTGAATGTGGTGGGTGCCTGGAACGCACTGCCAGTGGAAGTGGAGGAATCGGGCAATGTTAGCATTGTTTAATGCATATCTTGACAGACACATGAATGGAAGGTGAACAGAGATAGAAACAGTGTATGGGTAATAAGTAGTGGGCCTAAATAAGGACTAGGGATTGGTACAGTCTTAGTGAGCCAAAGAGCCTGTTCCTGTGCTGTATTCTTCTTTGTTCTTTATCGTTCTTTGTCCTTCCTTGTTCTAATAATCTCGAATTAGGGAACATTGGCATTATAGAATGGCAGGGCAGGCCTGGGGGGCTTGTTGACCACACTCAGATAGTCAAACAAACACCCCCTCACCCTCTCACACTTTACATGCGCTTATATGTAAAGATGCACACACACTCACGCACTCTAACGCTCACACTCACAATATAAATATCGAGCTAGTGTGGAGCACTCTTATTGTAGATTCTCACTGAATCCATTCATTCTGTTTTGTACCTTCACTCTTTTTTTTCATGTGAAGATAGATAAACAGTGGAAGGATTTTCAAACTAACAAACGGCCAGGAACTAATCGAGTCCGACAGTATTAACTAGCTACATGAAGAAAGTTAATTTAGGGATAGTGTTAGCAAAGAATACATCTCATGTCCTTCACTCCTGTGTCTGACTAAAAGGAGGGAATTATTTTTCTTTGTTCTGTTTATTCCTATATACTGACTGCACCTTCCTTTGGCCCGTCATCAGAACTGAAAGAAGACAGAGCAAAGCATAGTTGTGGAACCAAACCTATTGGAGAGGCCGAGTTCTGTATCATGGGAAAGAGAGAGCATCCTGATGAAGAACGTGCACCTTATTCAGCCAAAGGAAGAACTGAAAAGTGCAGCAAAGATCAAAGCCCAGAATGCAGCAAAGATCCATACCGTGAGCTGGCAGTCTGTTCGTAACATTTGCTACACTTCACTGCACACAGACTCATATGCACAGAAACAGACACGGACATAGACACACACTCAACAGAGGCACAGGCAGGCACACACACAGACAGATACACACACATACACTCTCACACACAAACACATAGACTCTCATAGACACACACGGTTACACACAGAGACAGACCCTCACACACACACAGACACACACACAGTGTCTTTCACTATGTGTAGCCCTGGAGGTAATTTTTATACCAGAGTGTGAGTCTTACATTTCTATCGTGGACTGACAAGGTCAGCCGTGATATAAAAAGTACCATCTATCTCACGTTCTCCTTCTTTCTCTTTCCATACACCTCTGTCATTTTCTCTTTATCACAGTCTCTTTGTATCTCTTTTGTTTTCTCCCATTTTTATACCTCTGTTTCATTTATCTTTTTTTGCTCAGGGAAAGAGAAAAGCATCAAGTCAAATGTTAGGAGAGTGAAAAAGTCTCGTTCTCCCCCAAACCAAAGGAACTTTGACTCCAATGAACTGCCTGTCTACTGTGGTGGCATTACTGGAATATTGGACAAGAAAAAGCTAGCATTTGGTAACTGTTCCATCTTTGGGTGTTTTCCAGCTACTTTATGTTCAGTTGTTTCAACTCCTGTATCATAAATCACTCCTAAAGTGAGTTCCCAAGTCCTCGAACATTCAAAAATAGTTTATCTGCATCATGAGATCTGACTAGTTTTTATAAATGTAACCAAGAAATAAAGGAAAATCAGATTTGGCAATTATTTTTATACCTTCATATCATTTTCCTTTGTTTTATTTTTTCAAATTTTCAACATTCCAGTTTTTTTAAATTAATTGGTGGGATTTCAATCCCTATTCCCAGGACATTAGTTTGGATTATTAGTCAAGTGACATTACCACAAAGCCACCATCTCACTCTCGGTGTTGTACAATATCTCTGTGTATATATTATGTACTGTCTTACACAAATTTTCTGGCCTGTATAATATGATGTGCAGCAATTTTCTGCTAGACTCTGTTGTTGTACTGTGGTTTTTTTTCTGCCCTCACGTGTTCCTCCTGACTGCTTTATTTAGGAAGTACCACACCATGTATAAAGTACATGAATAAATGGTGTACACCACATCAGTTTGAGGTGAACGGTGGCAAAGGCAGAAGCAAGAATTGGAAACTCAGTATTCGTTGCAAAGGCTATCCACTGTCCAAGCTGTTAGAGGTACATTCCATGTTACACTTCCCAATAGTGGGTTCCTACTCTGAAATAGTTTCATGGGATCTTTACCATCCTGTTGATGGGACAAACATGGCCTTGCTGATGGTCTAATCTGAATGGTTTCATTTCTGCCATCCTGAAATGGTCATAGTGCCCCCTAAGGACCTGGTAAAATGTGCATTTAAGCAGATGTGTGTGTGATATAACATTCCACAATCACAAGGAATGATCACACAATGTGAGGTATAAAGGGGGAGGTCTGTGATGTTCCTCGTGTCTCTTCGTCTTTACCCTTTATGCTTTCTTTAAAACTGTTTTTCTGAGGAGCAGGGAATTTTATATTGACCCTCTTCTTCCATCTGCATCCTCTGCATGGGAAATATAAAGCAGCCAATAGAAGGAAATCCAACGATAAAAGTTTCCAATAAATTATGACCAGTAGAATAGGATAGAATAGCCTTTATTGTCACGTGCACTCGAATGAATGCAGTGAAAAGTTTGTAACGTCAACTCACGGCACCAACTTAGATACAGAGTACCGAGATACAGATACTTCTAAGTGTTGTCACAAAATTTAAAAAAATAGGCTAGCATGGGAATAGAGGTTTAAAAGTCCAGAATGATAATGAAAAGTGACTGAGGTTCTAATCCTTTTCCAACATGAGCCCATGCCGGCTAGCTTCAGGACACAAGGCAACTCTGTCTCCAAGCACTGGCCTCCCTGTCCACTCTACTGCCACTCCGGCTCCAGCCCATGCTCACTCTGCTCCCTGCTCCTGGACTCAGGCCATGCTCACTCTGCCGATGTTCCCGGACTCGGCCCACGAATCAGTCCATGCTCAAACAGTCCAAACAGAGTACTGATTATGCAGTTATGGAACTTGATTGGCTGAGAATCAATGAAGAGCTTGGATTAAAACAAAGATACTAAGTACCCACAATTCAGAAGCAAAACACAAACAAACTAAGTATGGTTCCGGCTTTATTCACAAGCCGGAATAAAAACATAGAAACTGGGAGTGAGTGAGTAAATTTCAAATTGTACGCATTGCTTTCATATCTTACTCACTAACTGGAAAGCACACATTCCTGTGGGAAGGCACAGTACCCTGGGAGTAGTCCTGCCTCTTCACAAGCAAAAGTAATAGTTTATTTTACATAATTAACCACACATTCTGTTTAATGTTAAATCAGTTCCATCTGTTGATGGATTTTAACGCTTTTGAAAAGGTTGTGAAATTGGACTCGGGAATCAGGATTAAAGGCGCTTATGCAAAATACTTCAAAATGGACAAAAATGGCCGATCGGAACTTCCCTCCCAAAAACGTTGCTAGTTCCCTGAACATGTGTTTTTCTCCTTTTTTACATTTAGTTTAAAAACATTAGTAGCCCACAAGCACTCTGGTTCTGCTCCTTTTCTAATCGTTACATACATAAGAGGGCTCCTGTTTCCCCTTAATTCATTGTAATAAATTCTGCATTGGATCAGTTTGTGCAATACCAATTCAATGTCTTAATTTTTAAAAAAAACACTTTATCTATGTCATGACTATCTTGTTAATCATCCTGATTAATATTGATGCAAAGTAACTATTCAATATATTGGTCGATACCTGTGAGTTTTTCTTGAGTATCTTTTGATGGACCTATCCCAAGTCTGATTTTATTTTGCAGTTTCTAGGTCTGAAATATTCCTTGATAATTAGATTTTGTAGTTTCTCTCTTTGCTTTCCCAATTGTTTTTACTTGTTCCCTAATTCTTTGTATTCCCTCTTGTCATCCTTCATTTTATTGCCGATGTACTTAGTGTGTGCCTTTTTCGTTACTTTCACTTTTAATCCTCAGCTATTTACTCATCCATGATGTTTCATCATCAGTTAGCTTGCTCTTGACTTCTTTTTGATCAGAACATATTTCTCCTGATTTATACATCCATTTCAACTATTTCCTGCTGCTGGTATGTTTTTGTCCACTTTTTTTTTTCCTGCTTTGGTCCTAAACCCAACGATCTTTATCAATAATCTTTCCAACATCATAAGGTCAGAAATGGGGATGCTCACTGAGGATTACACTATTCAAAAACATTTGCAATTCTCAGACACTGAGGTAGTCCATATCCAAATGAAAGGTCTGGAATGTTTGGGCTGACAAGTGGCAAGTGACATTCCAGCCATACAAGGGCCAGACAATGCTCATCTCCAACAAGAAGTACCTCACTTCCTGACTCCCCAAAGTCTGGTCACAATCTAGAAGGCACATGACAGGAGTGTGATGGATTGCTCCCCAGATGCCTGGATGAGTCCAGCTCAATGATAGTTAAGAAGCTTGCCACTATTCAGGACAAAGCAGCTGCACTACATCTACAAACATTCACTCACTCCCTCCACCAAAGTAATGTGTACCAGCAACAAAATGCACTGCAGAAATTTGCCGTAGGACATAGAACAACCCAGCACAGGAGCAGGCCCTTTGGCCCACCATGTCTTTGCTGACCATGATGCCACTCTAAACTAATCCAGTCTGCCTGAACAAGGTCCATACCACTCTATTCCCTGCCTGCTCATGTGTCTGTCTAAATGCTTCTTAAATGTGCTATCACCAACGCTCATTGGATGGCATCTTCCAATCCCAAGGCCACCTCCATTTAGAAGGACGAGGGCTGCAGATGTAGGGAATACCATGACTGACAAGTTCCTCTCTGAGCCACAGCATCTTGACTTGGTAATACATTGGTTTCACTGGCTCAAAAGCCTGGAACTACCTTCCCACCGGCACTGTGAGTGCACTGACACCACATGACAGCAATGATTCAAGAAGGCAGTTCACCACCACCTTCTCATGATCGGGTAGGGATGAGCAATAAATCCTGGCCCCAGCCAGAAAAGATGGCATCCCATGAATGAATAAAAACCATTAGAAACTTTCATTCTGTATCTAGCAGTGTTGCAGCTGACCTGAGAATACTTGCTGCAACAGTGTAGAAGGAGCTTTATTCTTTAGCTAACCTAAGTTGTAGCTGAGCCAGGATTTCAGTGTGTTAGGAATGAATGAAACGTAATCGCTCATGTTAGTTTTGTTGTTGTTTCTTTTCAATTGAGCAGCTAGAAATGTGTTGACCTGTTTCTTTTACTTGCAGCACAATTACCTAGTGTGTCCAAGTAGCAAGAGGAAGTTTAAAACAGTCCATGCTAAGGTAAGGATTAGGCCCTGAATTCAGTAATTATTTGGGAAACAGGGGAGGTTGTTGCTGCTCAGAATATAGTGGAGCCAAGCCAAACCTGTCATGTGGAGCAGAACTACATTCAGAGATTTTTCAAAAGTCTCTCACAGCATCAGCAAAGTTCTCCCAAATCTCTTTCATACATAGGTACCAGTCAATGTGAAATTCAGCCTCTTTTATTGCTGTAGATTAAAAACTACAAAGTATTCTTCAACAAGAGGGGGGTGTCAGAAGATTTGAAAGTGACAAATCTTGTACTCTCTTTCAAGAAAAGTTTCTTAGTAATGACAGACCTATGGCTAAAGAAACAATAATGAGGGAAAAATAATAATATGCACTCTGAGGGGTTTGAGTTCATGAGATCATAAGATAAAGGAGCAGAATTAACTGCTTCAATCTATTGAGTTTGCTCCGCCATTCAATCTTGGCTGATATATTTCTCAACCCCATTCTCCTGCCTTCTCCCTGTAACCCTTGATCCCCTTACTAAAAAGGAACCTATCTTATATATACACTCCTCAACGAGTTGGCCTCCACAGCCCTGTGTGGCAATGAGTCCCACACATTCACCACCCTCTGACTGAAGAAATTCCTCCTCCTCTTATTCATTCACGGGATGAGGGTGTCACTGGCTGAGTCAGCATTTCTTGCCCATCACTAGTTGCCCAGGAGAGTGGCAGTTAAGAGTCAGCCACATTGCTGTTGGTCTGGAGTCAGATGTAGACCAGACCAGACCAGGACATTAGTGAACCAGAAGGGTTTTTCCAACAATCGGCAATGCTTTCACAGTCACCATTAGACTCTTAATTCCAGATTTTTATTGAATTCAAATTCCACCACCTGCCGTGGTGGTATTTGAACCTGGGTCCCCAAAACATTACCTGGGTCTCTAGGCCACTGCCTCCCCATCTCGCTTCTAAAGGGTTACCCCTTCACTCTTGATGCTGTGCCCTTGGGGTCCTAGTCTCTCCTACTTGTGAGAAAGTCTTTAAATGCCCACTCTATCCCAGGCCTATCGGTATTCTGTAAGTTTCTGTGAAAAGCCCAACTTTATTAAAAAGAAAGACCTGCAGCAAATTCTTTAGGGTTAAGACTAGAATATGGTTTATTCATGCATTTAAATCTGTGAAGTGATTGCCACAACACATGCACACATAAACATACCAAGGAAAAAAAGCAGGGGAAATAGGTAACTACTAAGAATAATGTTTTTTTTTTAAAAACCAACAGTATGGGCCTAAATTTTTACCATTTTACTATGGTTCCAAAATGTTAATGTTCTTGATGGATCTTTTGCGTTAGAGTTTGTATTCAGCTGGGTGCAGTTGGTAAATTTGATGAAGGCACAGCAGGATGGTGTTGATGTATGGACTTTGTCCACTTTTTTTTGTTGAAACTAAGGTTTCTTTTTAAAACTGGATTTTGGAGGAGATTTAGACTACAGACAGGCTTAGCTAAACCAGGAGTCTGACCGTGGTACCACCGGTTAGATTCATATCAGATTGATGTTAACAGTAACTAGATTTTACAGCATGAAGAGGTCTTAAAATAATGTCTAATTATACCTTTTTTCCAAAAGACCCAGAGTTCGGTCAAGTGATGGGTTTCTTGGATGAATCTGTTTCAACTAAATGAGGTCAAATCTATCTAAAAATTGATTTCTAATTCTCTGGTCAGGATTATTGTCATTTGTTTGAGAACATTGGTGAACATTAATGCCATTTCAAGCATAATGAGTTTCAATAGCTCCCCTTTGCTCTGAACTGACTAGGGATATAATATCTAATGGTCTTTTTGTACTTGTGTTCTGAAAGGTCTGCATAATACGAGGGTATGCCATTCCAGGAGGATGATGCCTGAGTTCTAAATGATGATCCTTACACAATTGCTGTCAATAACCACATTAGCCATGTTTTAACCAGCAAAGTTCATTTCATTTTTAACATTTTTTTTTTTTTAAAAAAAGCTTTTAAAACAAATCATGATCTCTGTTCACGTCTCATAAATATGAAATTTGAAAGACTGTCTGTCTCAGAACTCTGATTAAATAGAGTAGCTGATGACTATGCCCAATATCCATGCTGAATACACATACTATAATTGAACCTGGAATGATATTGATGTACAGGTTATGGCTGAAGCTATGGTAGTGACCACTTTATGGGTTATTATGGGGATGTGCACTAATGCCAGTGTACAGGTTATGATTGAATCTGATGAAGCTGGCATGAAAGTTATGCCAGAATCTTCAGTGATCCTGGTGTTGTAACAGTTTTCCATATTTTCAGTTGCAGAAGCACAAAGTTGAAACTGACAGTGACACCAGCATTGAATCTACATCATCCGAAAGTGAATCCAGATCCGAAGTAGAGGTAAGGAAGTGTTTTAAAATTTCTTTGAGCTGTCTTTCGTTTTGTCTATTCACTCTGTGTAAAAGATATTTCTCATCAGGTTATTTTGCCCCTTCCTTTCCAAGCATCTACTATCAATCCCATTCCAAAAATTTCATCTTTAATTGTTCTGTCCATGCAAAATACCATTCCACGTCCAACCTTTCTGCACAGATCTTCAATGTATTGTCACCTCCCAAATCCCTCCCTGGATCTCTTTACTCAGGGTCCTGCACCTAACACAGTGCTCAAACAGTCCAAATCAAAGACACAAATGACATCTTCTATGACGGTAATCATGCTGCAGTTTTCATCCCTGACTACACTGCATTTTGATGTGGGTAGAATTTAACTAGCAATGAACTGGTGAATAGAAGGTTGGGCTTTGGGACAATCAAACCTAAATATGTCACTAGTATTAATGGATGCCCCCCTCCCCACTTCATTGTAAAGATACGTGGGGCCCCTGAGTTCATTGTTGCAATGTATCTATGAAGTGTAGAGTGAGTCCTAGAGCTTGTATCCTATTAATTTGTTCGGACTATTAATCCAAAGACCCAGTTTTTGTCCTGGGGACCTGGATTTGAATGCAAGAAAAATCTGGAAATAAGTGTCTAATGATGACCATGAAACCATTGTTGACTGTCGGGAAAAAAACTCATCTGGTTCACTAATATCCTTTTAGGGAAAGAAACTGCCATCCTTACCTGGTCTGGCCTACATGTGACTCCAGACCCACAGCAATGTGATTGACTCTTAACTGCCCACTGGGCAATTAGAGAAGGGCACTAAATGCTGGCCTAGCCAAGTGATGCTCACATCCTGTGAATTTAAAAAAATAAAGTGGCTCACGAATCTAATTTGTGAGAGTTGAGTTGGGACCTGCTCTGAGGGTGGAACAGACAGATCATGACTATGAATCATTTTGAGCCCGGATGTGGGTGAAGTCTGTGTAATTGTGATCTGGAGCTGCTGTTTAAGAATGCTTTGCTGTTTCAGAGCTACATTGGGTTGATGAAGAAATCTACCATCTGCCATGAAGCTGGATCATCAGGTGAGCACAGAAAAATGTTTGAAATGGATCATTAAATTCTGTTTAATGAGAAATAAGTGTATGAAATAAGGGGACTGTTTTCAAGCCCAGCATTAACAAGGCAATTGTAGGTGGATAATGACATTGAGTGTAAGAAATAGAACCATGAGTAAGTCTTAAGGACCATCGAGCCTGGTGCCTATTAAAGAACATCATGTTTGGTCTCATATTGACCTCAACTCCATATTCCTGATTGTTCCCAATAACCCCTGATTTCCCATCATTCTAAAATACATCCATCGCAACCTTATGTAGATTTAATTACTCAGCTTCCATAGCTTTCTGGCACAGGAATTTCCAGAGTTTCAGAACCATCCGAGAGAAGAACTTCTTCCTGGTCTCCATATTAAATGGGAAATCATTTATTCTGAAATAGTGCCCTCTAGGTCCACGGGGAAAAGCATCCCCTTAGGACCAGCCTGTCAAGCCCCCTCAGATTCAAATAATTGTGCCAATAAGATACTCTCTCTTCGAAACTCCCCTGAATAAAGGTCCAACCATCTCAACATTTCCTCGTAAGACCATTCCTTCATCTCCTGGAAACAGCCTCCGGAGCATTCTGTGAACTATCGGGACCAAACTGGATCAAGATCTTCCAACAAAGAGTCCACAGGCATTAATAAATCTTCAAAAGAAAGAAGAGTCATATCGGACTTGAAACATTAACTGTGTCCGCGGAAGCTGCCAGACTTCTGGGTTTCTCCAGCATTCTTGTGTTTGTTTCAGATTTCTAGCATCTGCGATATTTTAGTTTTATTTGAGTGGAATTTTCAGTTGCCATTAGATGTACCAATGGGCAGAGTGTGCGCTTTGGCTATTATTCATGTTTCAAGTAATATCACAGAAATGAGCGTGACCATTTCTTCTATGACAACAGAGACTCCACTTCAAAAATACTTCATTAGCTGTCATGCCCTTTAAAACATCTGTTGATGGTAAAGGCTGAATATTAATGGAAGTCTTTTGAATATTCTTCAAGTATTCATTATCTATCCCACAAATTGCAGCTATTTCCATTCCTACGGCCAATTCATTATGAAAACAGCAAAGCCGCAGTGCATTATCACTCCATTTGATGGTATTTCTCACTGAAGATTTGGCAGTTTAAAGGAAAGATGACCTTTCAAGGGGAGAGATCTTTGAGGTGGCCAGAGAATTTAGATATGTACATGGGCATTGAGCTGATGCTGACCTGAGACACATATTACACTGCACTACTGCATCGCACTAATGCAGCACACACTGTCGTCTCCAATGCACACAATGCTGCCCTTGTACACAACAAGCCTCCCTGCTCTGTATAAGCTGAACAGCAGCTATTAATTTTTAAAATGATATTTTTGTCAGGTGCAGAGCCTAAGAACACCAAAGAAGATGATTTCTCCTCAAACAAGCTCCCAGTTACATGTGGTTCTATGAAAGCAATCTTGTACAAAAACAGGTTTACAACAGGTATGGGTTCAATAGTGTTTGCTTATGTGTGCATGTATGGTTGTGTGCAGCCATTATCAATTATGTGTGCTTCTGCATTTCAGTGTACACATTAATGAAAACAATATTCATATGGGTGTGTTTATCTATGTGTGTATGCATGAGTATTAATATAGTTGTGAGTGTAAACATGCACGATTGTTTATCACTCATTATCACTGTCATCAGTAAATAATCTCGCCTGAACACTTGCTGGATAGAGATGGAGAATTCTCTCATGAGGATCTGACTGGATTCATAACAACTCCAGCTCACTGTTTGCAGTTCCAGGCCTCCTGCTTGTACAGTCGGCACCAACATCTCCGAGCATATGTATAGCAGTCACACACACCCCATGTTCACAGGCATCGGCATTTGATGTACACCAACTTCACCACATCATCATGGTGCATCTCCAGCCCACTTACAGTAGAGTTCTGCACTTTAATGCTTGCACTTCCTTTATACCTGCATCTCTCATTGCAGTGCTGCTGCAAAGCACAGAATTTCCAGGCTCCGGCTCCCTGCTTATGGACTGGACCATGTAGCACATCAGGGCTGCTTGTTTGCACTCTTAATACACACTCCCTTTGCACTGACCTGCGTGTTCCCAGAATCTGTGCCTTTTGTTGTCTGTCCTCGCCTGTTTGTGTTTTGCTCCCTCTGACAAAGCTTCAAGGCTTCTAGTATTTCTGACTTGCCTTGCTGCTCAGCCTAGACACAAAGCAAGATAGCTTTGTGCTCGTCAGCAGTCATCAGTCGAGAGGGTGGGTATGTAGCTGTATGGCACTGTCCCAAAATCTTAATCTTGCGCCTACAGCAGCTTATGTGGTAAACACATTGCATGTGCATCAACCAAATGGCCACATGTCAAAGTTGAAAGGGAGTTGTCCTCAATTAGGTCAAGGCTGTTGTTGTCTGTCCGTGGGACGTAGTGCCATTTCAGAAGAAGGGTCCCGAACCAAAACATCAACTTTCCTGCTCCTCTGCTGTCTGGCCTACTGTGTTCATCCAACTCCATACTGTGTTACCGCTGACTCCAGCATCGGCAGTTCTTACTATCTCCGACATAGTGCATGTTGTCGTTGACTACAGCTGCTTGAGCAGCCACAGTTAGGATCTTGTCTTCTTTAGGGGGTGAGGAGCCAGATGTCAAAAACACCCAGCTTCACTCTCTCTCTTTTGCCCAATTATGGGCTGCTTTCTCCTAAAATGAGTAAAGAGAGGGATTGAGTGAGTTAAGGGGGTGTTAATTCTGTGCAGGATGGTGAGGAGTCCCAAATGGATGGCACGGAGGCTATGCAGAGTTATTAGGGTGGAGGGTTTGGGGTGGGTGAGAGTGAAAAGAAATACTGCTTGCAATTGTGAGAGTGGTAAAGCATGATCCTTGGTGGGAGGTGGGTGTATTGGCAGAGATAGAGTTAATGTGAGGTATTAAAGAGAAGATGGTGGCACTTACCCAGGCATAGCGGAGAAGGTCATTGACCTTCCTATGGTATTGCTTGGCATTCCACTGGACTGTTGACACCACTCTGACCTGGTTGGCAACTTCAGACGAGCCGGCAGGACATGGTAGCTTGACCTCTTCTGCTAGTCCTGGGGGATCATCCTCCTCTCTGCTATCATGATCTTTGGGACCTTCAAAAGCAAGGTGCCAGTTTCCCCTTATCTGCCATGTCTGGGTGCAAATGTCACAGATCCTGTTGAGCAGCTCCGGACTGATAGCGTTTGACTGAGTGCACAACAGGTGTATAAATATGGGGCCCATGCCAGGAAACTCAATGTCCCAGCAATGGCAAGGACTTCCACTTACAGTGAGTGGAAGAGTTAGACTAGCATCAGACAAAGGGGAGACCAAAAAGGCATGCTACCTGGTTAATTAGGCAAGTTTGGGACAATAACACGACAAAACTCGCTAGGCCTCACAGAAAGAAACCTTCGTGAAAGGTGACAAAAGTGACACCTAGCCAATTTCTTGTAGATTCAGCCATCACTGTTTATCATGTATTCCCTTGAATTTGTGGAGGATAAACAAAGCATTTCCTTACTTTTCCAGATTGAATTCCGTTTTACTGCTTGGCTACCCACCTGGTCAGTCCATTGACCTGTTACCGCTTTCATTCTCGTCAACCATTCACACAAACGTTTTCAATCATACCATCTATGTTCAAGTGTAAATTGTTGATATATGCAACAAACAGTCCCACGAAGTAACCAAGTATTCATTCAGATTCTTGCTGTGTCTTCCAACTCCACAGAGAGGTTATCTTTTTGGTTCTGAGGAAGGGTCACCGGACCCAAAACGTTAACTCTGTTTTTTCCTTCACAGATGCTGCCAGACCTGCTGAGCTTTTCCAGCAACTTTGTTTTTGTTCCTGATTCACAGCATCTGCAGTTCTTTTGGTTTTTATTATCTTTTTGGTTTCTAATTTGCCATAATTTTTCCTCGGTCAGTCTCATGTTTCTCTGTGTCAATAAAACTTCTTTGAGTTTTACTTAATATCTTCAATTAATATCCATATTAACTGACTGATCTGCATTGTAAGATGCTTAACAGCATTGGCAACTCAATTTTAAGGTTCTAAAAAAACTTGTTTTTGAGGTTTTGAGGAAACTTCTGGCCTATTTCTTGCAATGACCTAGCTATCTTATCTTCTGGTATTCAAGTTCCCAATTATTTGTCACCTTTAAGTTTGTGTCATTTCTTCAGTTCTGTAAAGAATCTCACCTCTTCAGTCGAAACTGAGACAAAAGATTTAGTTTGTATTTCTGCTATTCTCCCAATCTGTTTGCAACCACTAAATTGGATTGGTTCTACTCCTGCATTAGCTATTATCTGTATCAACCAAATTCTTTTCATTGCCCTCAATACTTTTTATTAATGGTTTTTCAAACTTCCTTCCATCGCTACTGCATTTTCTTTGCATTTGTCTTCATTTCCATTCTGTTACCTGCTGTGTAATCTATAAACGCATCTTGTCTTTTTAGCTCCAAAATTGATTTGATTGCGTTATTCTTTCCTGGAATCCCAACCTAAGACAAGCACCTTTTTAGCTTACTGGACTGTATTGAGTCTGTAAAATATTTACTCTTGTTTAAATATTTTCCATTGCTAAGCTACAGGCCTAATTGTCATTTTTTTCTTCCATGTAATTTGGCAAACTTTGTAAATTTTGCAGTTTACCAAATCGTTATCATCTTCAATGTTCTCTTTCCTGATTGTGACCATTTTGTAACAATGGTTACACTATGACCAACTTTACTCTGTCTCAAGAAATTGGTGCAGGTGTAGGTAATTGAACCTGCTACATAATTTGATCAGATTGTGGCGTCAACACCACTTTCTTGCCTATGTCCCACAATTCTTGACAATCAGATTTCTGTAAAACTCAACTCGAATATGTTCAATGAACCAATGTCCACTGTTTTCTGCGGAAGAGCTTTCCAAAACCTAATGTCCTTCAGAGAAACTACATTTTTTTTTTTTCTTATTTCCATCAGCAATAGCAGACTACTTGGCTTTAGAGTGAGAGAGTTTTACAGCATTGAAAGGGGCCCTTCAGCCTGTGGTATCTTTATCACTCGTCAAGAACCTATTTACTCTAGTCCTATTTTCTAGTATTTGGTCCATAGCCTTGTATGCTATGGCACTTCAAGCCATTATCTAAATACTTGTTAAATATTGTGATGGGTCTGGTTTCTACCGCCCTTTCAGGCAGTGAGTTCCAGATAGCCACCACCCTCTGAGTGAAAATATTTTTCCTTTAATCCCTTCTAAACTTTTCTCCTTCTTTAACCTTAGAGCTGTACCCCTTGGTTATTGATCCCTCTACTAAATGGAAACAGTTCTTCCTGTCTACCCTGTCTATGCCCCTCATAATTTTATGCACCTCAATCAGGCACCCTCAGCCTTCTTTGCTCTAAGGAAAGCAGCCACAGTCTATCTAGTCTTTCTTCATTGCACTTGAGGGCTGTTTATGCTCAATCAGTGGATACATACCACTCAGAAATTGATAGATTTTTGGAAACCAATGGATATGGGGACAGGGCAGGATGGTAGATTTGATTTGAGTTTAGTTTTAAGCAACTTGGAGAGGTTCTGTTCCTACTGTTGTGCTTTTTTTTTTCCCTAGGTGCTTATGTTTTAGCTACCAATGGAGATCACCCTTCCTCTGTCCTGATTAATTTGTCATGATCTTGATCTGCCTGATCCCTTTCAAGCCGTCTCATTCCCAGCACACCTCTGCTGGCTTACCCATGTGATCTGTCAAGCGTAGACTGTTGTTTTTCCTTTCCAAATGGTCAAGACATACCCTCCTTCTTGGCATGAGATATACATCATTTGCTCCAACTGGTGGCATTTTCTGTCCAGTTCCAATGAATTTATCTATCTCATTCTTCCCATTTCTTTGCTTTAAGGAGTGAATGGAAAATGCATTCGAACAGAGACTAAATGGTTGACTCCAGCAGAGTTTGAAAGTATGAGTGGTATCAGCGAACATCTTCGATATTGGAAGAGAAGCATCCGCTGTAAATCAGAGACTCTGGGCCAACTGATCCAGGTCTGTTCCACTAAACCCACTGTCCGGTGAGGTGCTGCGGTTTAAATGCGGAGCTTTAAACCTACATCTTTATTCTAAGGCAACGTTTCCAATACTCTTATTTTAACATACCAGGTACCAGCAGAGAAATCCAATTATAGGACTTCACAAGATACTACCAGACAGCAGTCTATGAAAGCACTATGTGAGTTGAAATTGGTCTGATAGAATGTGAAAGGGAAGTCACACTGACAAATTTACACGAATTGCCCATGCCCCCAATTCGCATGTGACTTTGGGACAGTACCAAATGTGTTAGGCCCATAATTCAGGCATTCTAGGTGGCCACCTAAAACAGGCCCGTGGCCTATGGTCCCCTGCATGTGTTTTATGGCATCTAATGCCTGTTAAAGAAACCTTCTGGAACATTTCATTTATAGATACAGTAAATGCTGCCCAACTTGTTCAAGATTCTGAAGCAGCTGTCAATGAAAGATGTAATCGCCTCCTCCATAGGAGTTCCCTGTGCTCCCTCTGCCCATGACATCTCCCATCCACCGTGTTCCAGAACCATTCGTCAGTTTTCTGCCTTTATCTTATAATCTTACCAAATGTCTGAATCCTAATCGGAACCAGCATCCCAGAAATAGACCTAGCCACATTCCCACCCAAGTGCCTCACACATTAGATGGAGATCAACAAACATAAATGCTAAGAAGAAACAGAAATTAACCATAAAAAATTCAAATGGAAAGTTTCTGAACCAGCAGCTGTGGACAGTTAACTGAAAATTGCCTATTCATCTATTGTTCTCACGTTATTTGAGTAATGTAACTATGCTTCCCCCTAACTTGCACACTGTAATACTGAACATGAGCTCCCCTTCATTTCCTAAGATGATAGCTTTCATATCACTGCATATGTCATCAACACGCATAAACTTTTGATCATATTCACACTGCCTTACTTTCAGTTTCAGTCAGTTTCACTCACCTTGTCCCGTTTCCATGCCGTTTACAGATTCTACATTATATTCACTCCAAGTCAGGGTCACATTCATTTCATTCCACTGTCAGTAGCTTTCTGACCCCTGTCTCATTTCTTCCTCTGTCCCATAGTCTTTTGCGCTCTGACGCCTTGACGTACCTTGGAATACATCTTCAAGCTCAGTATCCTTGATACCACAATTCAATATGATTTAATTTTTTTCCCTCTGATCCTTTCTTTAAATTTTACTTTTCCAGAAAGGCTACTTGAAACTCCACAAGCTTGACTGTATTTGTGATAAGTGCACATCTCCCGATTTTGAATCTCAGGTAAATAAACTTTTTGTTCTCGGTGGTGTTGTGAGTGGAAGAGGAGAATTAAAAGATCCTCAATCCTTTGAGTGAATAAATTTCTCCTCAACTTGTTCCTAAAGGGCTAGTTCCTTATTCTGTGACATATTGTTCTCGGCCTGTATCCAGGTGAAACCATCTCTCAACGTCCAATCTGTTCAGCCCTCTTTTTACACTTCTAAATGAGACAATTTCACATTCTTTGAAATTCCAGAGAACACTCTCGGTAGAGCTTATTTCTTTGAAACAAGATGACCCCATCATTATTTCAGAGCAGCTGGATCCCAACACAATCCTGATTTAAGATGCAATTACAGATGTACAGAGAGAGAGAGAGAGAGAGAGAGATAGAGACAATGGTACACACACACAGATCAAGAGACAGACAAATACTGATAATCAGGCAGAGATAGAGAGACACCAAGTGAGAAAGAGAGACTGGTAGATCTAAAGGTTCACAAGAGAAAGCCGATGAGAATTTGAAGAAATTTAGATGCACACAGCTGGGAAGACAAGTTGGCGATAGTGATAGAGAAAAGGAGACTTGGAGCAGCGATGTTTCATGTTTGCCTTGAAGTTTTGTGATGGCTCGAACTTTCCCTTCCCTGGAGCTGATGAGAGAGGCTGTGAGCGTGGAAAATAGTTGGACAAGTTTGCCCTGGAGAGGAATTTGAATTAAGTTTTATTGTCACATTTACTCCTGTACAGGGATACAGGAGTACAGTGAAAAGTGTACAATGTTGCCACTCCCGGTGCCATCTTAGGTACAGCGGTACCTAGGTACAAAATCTACCTAATTTGCCCTCTTCCTGGCACTTCCACAATACACTGAGCTGGAAGGTCTGTGGGTGACTTTCTCCACTTGTCAGGGATGGGGTCTGGTGGGTAAGGCCTATTGGAGGCATGGATGGTGAGCAAGGGCCTCTGAAAACTTACCCGTTTCCTTCAACCACTCTGAAACCCCTCTCCCTGTGGCATCTACCACAGGACAAGAATATAAAGACTTACCTTCACCACTGGATTCCATCCAGCATGGGTCTCGACAGGCAGGCTTTAGGATCCAGAAGCTTCCAGCCTCTGATTGTCCAACGGCTACTGGTAACCTGGAGAGGTAGTTTCAAGGCACTCGAGGGGATGAGAAATTCACCTACATGCTGCCTGTCAGCTCTTAATGAAGTGATGGACAGGCAAAAGGCCAAGTTATCTTGTTGGTGAAGGCAGCCTTTGAGTTGCCACGTTTAAATAGAAAGTCTACATTAGCAAGCTCCCCTCTTTTTATCATTTCAGTATCATTCGGCCATATACTGTGTGTATAACTTGCTGTTTTACATTAACAGGAGAATGACGATGAATGTTCAGTGTGTAATGATGGAGGGGAGATGATCTGCTGCGATGAATGTCCCAGAGCTTTTCACTACCTCTGCCACGTCCCCTCACTCAGTCCAGACTTAAGGTTTGTATGTTGTCTTCAACTCATCATTGTGCCATGATTGGAGAGCTCGGGGACTGAAATGTTAGAAGTAGTCCGTTAATGCAATTGAGGAATATTGCAACACAGAAATGTGTCTTTCATGCAAGCATAGGCAAAGAAATCTTTTGTGTGAGCGTGACGTGTCTAAGCAAAGACAGTGGAGAATGCTGCAAAGCTATTTGCATTCGATCATATTCAGTACTGACCGGCCCTTCTGAACACGTGGCAAAGTCTTTCACCTTTAAACAAAAACTGGCAGGGTCATTTAAGTAGATGTTGGCTTACCCATTGACTTTTGGTGTCTCCAAAATTTCAAATAATGGTTGACACACACATTGAGGATAAAATGTGAACTGCCAGTATCAATGTAGATAGTTACCACTTCGAAACATGAAAATAAAATTAACTATGGTAACTCATTTTGAATTAATGTGGCATCGTTTATACAATAAGTTAATTGTACAATGGTTCCATTAGTCACAATGAAAGTTTTAAATCTATCATAAAATGTCAATTTCCCTACTAATCCTATACGAGCTAACTTCTGGGAACATACAAGGTTATTGATCAGGACTATTAACCAGGGTAATAGTGTAACCTATCAGTCTGAGACAATGGAATGGAGCTTATAAGTATATTCTGGAGAAGTTTTGCTGCAGAAGTACCAGCAGCAATCGTAATTAAAGAGGCTGTGGCTCCCACACCAAATAAGGAAGGATATTTCTGATTCAAGATGTTTGCTTTGATTGATAGCATAATAGTGCAAATCTTGAGGCAAATTTGAGGACATGGTCAGAGTTCAAGTATTTAACTAAATATTGAGTAGTGAAAATCTTTTGCATATCTTAAGAGGCAGAGGTATTGGAAGAATACCTACGGGAGACCTGAAATTTGTAACAACTTCAATGAGAAAGTTAAGTGATAAGTGAGTTGATGTGCAAAAGCGATGGATTTTGCTGGGTAGGTCAATGTAATGTAGAGGGAAGTCTAGTTTTGTATATTGGCATAATGAACTTTGAGCAAATGACGGACCAAGTCTTCCCATGATGTTTCATACTGAACTGTGCCTAACCGTAAGATTTCTGTTAAGAATGTCAATGTTGTTAATTAGCTCCAGTGAGAATTTCATCTGCACATTCTGCAAAATGGACAGACTATCATCAAATAAAACCAGGGCGATGGTCTCCAGCAGTGAATTTGATGTATATCAATCAAACATGACTCCAGAATACATTCTGGTAAGTCTTTGTGATAACAGTGTCTAGTCCCATCTGGACAATTTGCGCTCAGCTGCAGAACCAATGAAGCAATAATGTGAAGACTTATTTTTCATTCTGTGTGAGCAGTAATGTGAATGTCCTTTCTTCACTCAGTGAGATGTGACACTCAACAGCAGAGGGAAGGATAATTCTTCACTTCACATGTTCCATTCCCAACAGTGTACTTGATCAAACACCACTCGTTCTGTTTGATTTTTTTTGTTACATTTGAATCTAATTCTCACCCAGTTCCAATATGACTGGTTGGAAGAACCAAGGTGCAATTTAACGCATGCATTAAACCATCCTGTTTTGCTGTTGGAAATTTGTATAAAAGCCACCTTTTGAGTTTGCTTTTTAAAACCTTAAGAGGATAAGTTTAATCTTAATTAATGTTCCAACTAATACACCGAGGAATATGGTGGCTCGCCACTTGTTCGAGTGAGCTAGTCTCAGCCGCCTTACCCACCAGAGACTGCATTTAACCTCAACACTGTCACCTTCGGGAGGAGAATAAGCATCCTGGATTTGTCTTCCTGATCACCCAGCTGAAAGTCTGACTGATTATTAGGCACATGCACAATGTGTGTACGGACAGGATTGTATGTGGCTTTGATTTTTTTTTTTCCTATGTCCAAATAACCACTGATGTTCTCACAATTCAGAATGGTCTTTAGACAGTGTTAATAACTCAATTATATATTAAAGAAAACATTTCTCATTTATTACTTGTGTTTAACTGAGGGTTTTAAATTACAGAAATGTGAATATATTTTACTCAGATTGTGTTGTGAACCAGATGCCCTGGAGTTTGAAAAAAACCCCTGTGATATTGTAAGTATTTGACATCAGTTCCTATCGTTCAGTTGGTTATTTCAGTGCCAGTTGTAACAAGCAGAAGTGCTCAGTACGTGTGATCCAGCATGCATGCTAAACGTTGTTAATAAAAAAAAGTACTAAATTGGTGTTAGCCCTATTACATACACTATGCTAGAACTGGTGCATGCATTAATTGTGTAATACACCTGCTCCGTGAACCTATTGACATGTTAGAGTTCAAATGGGTGAAATAGAATTCACTCATATTTGCTAACCAGGTATTCAACCATGTATATGTTTGAGGAACATTAGTCACCTGTATCATGGGCTGCTGTTGCTGTACCAGCCTGAACCTGCATTGGCAAAAATGACCAGAATTGGAAAAAGTCCGTGACGGTCTTTTCAACTCCTGTCTATCTCTGTTCCTGCTCTTCAGTGGGGCCTGAAAATTCAGTGTACAGTATTGTTCCTTTCCCTGTTTATAGTCGTAATGTGGATTTCCACTTATTCCCTATTTGTATATTTTCCAATTGAGATCCCTTCATTCCTAATAATGTGATCCCAGTGTTCCAGATACAAAGGGGATGACAGTAGCATAGCAGTAAGATCACTGGGCTAGTAACCTAGAGGCCCAGGCTATTGCTTCATAATATGGCAGCTGGTAGCATTTAAATTCAATTAATAAAACATCCAAAATCACAAGTTAACTGCAGTAATGGTGCCGTCATCACCCAATGGGAAAAACCCACATTGTTCACTAATGTCCTTAAAATCTGCCATCCGCAGTCTGGTCTACAAGGGACTCCAGACCCACAGCAATATGGATAACTCCTAAATGTCCAGGTGAAATATCCAAGCAAACCACATGACTCAAGTAATTTATTTTATGTGACAGTTGCTGGCCTTGCCAGTGTTGTCCACATCCCATGATAGAAAAGAGTAAAAAAGTGATTGTTGTGTCTTAGAGATTACAGATACAGTTTCCTTACATTTTCATATACGTCGTGGTTATTCACTCTTGTTGTTTGGTGTCTAGTCTTCCTATTCCCAATTTATCATTCCTTATACAGTTTTGTACATTCATAGATGTTTATTTTCACCAACCGCTAATCCCCACGCATCACCAGCCACTTTGCTGAAAGCTATTGGGTACTGTATTAGAGTGAGCAAAATACTTAGTCCATATTGATTTTAAAATCTGTGCATTTTCAGGTGTCCACACAATTGTTCTTTCTCTGTCTACTCTGGCAGGTTTCATGTGGTGTTCTATTCATTCTTGATTATTTGCATCTCCTTGTACAATAAGAATCAGTGCTTATTTTTTACGTAGACTCAATTGGGATTTCCCTGTACATCCCTGCTTATTGCCATCTGCATTTTCACAGGTTCCAAATTACGGTGATATAATTGAAAGCCCGATGTGGTTCTGCAGGGTGAAGGAGAAGCTGGCCACGAACAAATATCACCTCGTGGGTGGTTTTATCGATGACATCAGGCTAATCTTCCACAATTGTGCCAGATTCAACCAGGTAATCAACAAAGCAGTATGGCCTCACCAGCACAGACTCTCTTGGTTGTGGTGATGACCCCTAAAGAGAGTTGCACATTAATTGCTGCTCCACGTCTGTGCTATAAAGATCCCCTTTGGAAATTTTGGGACAGTGTCTTCTTCACTTCCTTCTTTTCCCCCATTTGCTCATTTTACAGTCACCGTATTTAAGGAAGGATATAAATGTGTTGGAGGCAGTTCAGAGTGTCCCCTAGGCTAATACCTGGAGTGGGCGGGTTGTTTTATCAAAGCTTGGACAGACAAGGCTCATACCCACTGGAGTTTAGAAAAGTAAGAGCCGACTCAGTTGAAACATGTAAAAACCTGAGGGGTCCTAATAAGATGTGGAAGAGAAAATAAAAACCGAAAGAACTGGAGATGCTGTAAATCA
The DNA here is from genome assembly GCF_021869965.1 of Rhincodon typus. NCBI lineage: Eukaryota > Metazoa > Chordata > Chondrichthyes > Orectolobiformes > Rhincodontidae > Rhincodon > Rhincodon typus. The sequence goes on along the minus strand of NC_063344.1, from coordinate 61,909,655 downwards.
GAATCAGAAACAGAGACAGAAATTGCTGGAAAAGCTCAGCAGGCCTGGCAGCATCTGTGGAGAAAAATTAGAGTTAATATTTTGGGTCCGGTGATCCTTCCTCAGAACTAATGATAGCTAGGAAAATGTTGGTTTTTATGTAGAAGATAAGGTGGGGGGAGGGGATAAGGAGTAAACAATGAGTGAGGATAGAGCCCAAAGAAAGAGAAGAAAAGTTGAACAAAGGAGTGGATAACAGTCTGGCGAGGAATGTGAATGGCTGTTAATGGAGACTATTATTGGCGAACAATGGGTAATAGCGGTCTGTGCGATTTAACAAGGCCTGGTATGTGTTCCCTGGCCAATATCTCTGTCTCCGGTGTGCTGCAGGGCTCCAGCGAAGCTCGGCATAAGCCAGAAGAATAACATGTCGTGTCATTTTCCATTTGAGGACCCTGCAGCCTTCTGGACTCAAAGTTCAATAACTTTACAGCTTGAACTCTCCTATATCCTAGCCCTGACCCCACACCAGGCCACCTCCTAAATGCAGGCCATTGCAGTAGGTTTCAAATTCACAGCGTCCATTTTCTTTTATCTGCTGGGTTTTGGCTGGGACAAGTGGGTTTGAGAAATTGAACAACAAACTAGGGAAGGGACTCCCACTCTTGACCTGGGTTTGAGAAATTGAAACACAGAGAGACGAGGATATGAGTGAGGATAGGGAGCTAAAAAAGCAGAGAGGGTGACCAAAAAGACATTTGGAGAATGTGAGAGAGGGCCTGGGCAGGAGAGTGTGAGGGAGAGGCTGAGGAAAAGGATTGAGAGAGGGTCAGCAGGGAGGAGGTTGTGATAGAGAGAAGGGACTAGAGGGGAGAAGAGAAGAGAAGAGAGTGAGACAGGGGCAGGTTGGAGGGGAGAAGGGCTGAATGATGGGGACGGGGGAGACGATGAGAGAGAAATGTGCTGGGGAAAGGAAACAGTGAGAGAGAGGTGAGCTTTTGTTGGAATGAGAAGAGAGTGAGCAATGTTACAGTTTCTGTAACTGAAGTAGGTTAGAGATCCTGGACAGTTTACTGATGGCTTCTCTTCTTGTTACTAGGGAAATGAACTTGAAGCCATTGGAAGAAAATTTAGTGATGAATTTGAAGAGGTCATGGTGCAGATATTTGATATCAGTAATAATTATCTTAATATCCCATAAGTGGATAAATGGGATCAAATGAAGAACTACAATGTGTTAATGTACCAGAATCTTAACTGCACTTTTTGAACTCCACGTTTCAATATAGATATACATATATTTTCTGTATCTTTTTTAATAAAATAGAAAACTGATGATTGAATTCAACATTGTCAGTTGTTTGCATTTTATTTTTAGGAATGTGTTTGCTTGTAGGTATTTGTGCATTGTGCATGCCTATACATGTATGTGTAAGTGTACAGGGATGGAGAAATCAGGTATTATTGGGTTGAATCTTGCATGCAGACATACCATGTAGCTAACTGCTGCATGTATTTGCCCATACAGTGAGATATGCTGCTCCCAGGTAATGAGGGTCCTGTCTCCAACGTTAATCCAGCTTCAGCCTCAGCAACTTGGTGAAGGTGCCATACTGGCTGACTGACCAGCACATTACATCAAAAAAAGGAGTGTCTGCAGGACTCCAAAGCGTTTCCCATCCCAGACCCACACCAATCATTCAACTTCTCATAGCATTCACTGCAGACCATTGTTAACCTTACATGACAGATGATGAAGCGTTGCCCCTAATGAGCAAGTCGAGTCATTAACAAGGCAGTTTACAAGCAATGAATGCCTCCTTAATTGGCAATTGCCCATGAGAAACTTACCCACCACTTGGCAAAAGCATAAAAAGATGCAGTAAGGGCTTTTGTGGCACAGTGCTAGTGTCGCTATCTGATTCTATCACAAAGTCCATGTTGTTCAAACCCCAAAAGGTTCCATATGGGTCTGTGTGTGTATATAGTGCTCATGTGCATGCAAATGTGTGAGACATCCCTGTATTAAAGGAGAAAGATTTGCATGTATACAGCCCAGTTTGGGTCCTGCCAGGGTCACTCACCTCCTGACCTCATTACAGCCTTGGTTCAAACAGGGACAAAAGAACTAAATTCTAGAGGTGAGGCGAGAGTGACAGCCCTCAACCAAGTGTGACATCAAGGAGCCCTAGCAAAACTGGAACCAATGGGTTTCAGGACGCAAATGCCCCGGAGATTGGAATCATACCTGATACATAGGAAGATGGTTGTGGTTGGAGTTCAATCATCTCAGCTCCAGGACATCTCTGGAGGGGCTCCTCAGGGTTGGGTCCTCAGCCCAACCATCTTCAGCTGCTTCATCAATGACCTTCCCTCCATCGTAAGGTCAGAAGTAGGGATATTTGCCGATGATTGGACAATGTTCAGCACCATTCGTGATTCCTAGATACTGAAGCAATCCATGTTTAAATGCAACAAGATCTGGACAATATCCAGGCTTGGGCTGACAAGTGGCAAGTGACATTCACACACACAAATGCCAGGCTATGACCAACACCAATAAGAGACAATGCACCTACCACCCCTTGACATTCAATGGTGTTACCATCACTGAATTCCCCCACTATCCATATCCTGGGTGTTATCATTGACCAGAAACTCAACTGGACTCACCACATAAACACAGTGGCTACAAGAGCAGGTCAGAAGCTAGGAAAACTGCAGCAAGTAACTCACCTCCTACTCCTCAAAGTCTGTCCACCATCTACAAGGCACAAGTCAGGACAGTGATGATGTGCCTGGATGAGTGCAGCCCCAACAATACTCAAGAAGCTTGACACCATCCAGGACAAAGCAGCCCTCTTGATTGGCACTACATCCACAAGCATCCACTCCCTCCATCACCAACGCTCAGTAGCAGCAGTGTGTACCATCTGCAAGATGCACGACAGAAATTCACCAATGTTCCCCAGACAGCACCTTCCAAACCCATGACCTTTTTAAAGGTTGTGAGGTTTCCTGCCACAACCACTGTCTCAGGCAGTGCAGTCCAGACTCCCATCACACTCTGGATGAGAAAACTTCTCCTAAATTCCCCTCTAAACCTCCTTCCTTTCACTTTAAAAGTATGTCTCCTTGTACTTGACCCTGTGACTTGGGGGTTAGCTGCTTTTTATTCACCTTTCCATGTCCCCCATAATCTTATACACCTCCATCAGGTCATCCCTCAGCCTTCTCTGCTCCATAGAAGGACAAGGGCAATAAACATGTGGGAACACCATCACCTTCAAGTTCCCCTCCAAGCCTCTCACCATCATGTCTTGGAAATATATTGCCGTTCCTTCACTGTCTCTGGGTCAAAATCCTGGAATTCCCTCCCTCATAGCATTGTGGGTCAACTCACAGCAGGAGCACTGCAGTGGTTCAAGAAGGCAGCTCACCACCACCTTCTCAAGGGCAAATAGGGATGGGCAAGAAATGCTGGCCAGCCAGCAACGCCCACGTCTTACAAATGAATAAAAAGAAAGTATATTTCATGATCTTCAGTTTTCTGAAAGCTTGGTATAATGAAGTACCTTTGAAATGTAGGAAATACAGTAGGCGGCTGCACAAACAAACTTTTTGGCAGCAGTGACATGCTGATGACCAAATCATCGTCTGTTTTGGATTTGGATGAAAGGACCAAAGACTCAGGTTGCTGATGACACAAAGAGACGTTGGCAAGTAAGTTGTGAAGAGGATGAAGAGAGCCTACAAAAGAATATAAATAGGATAAGTGGGTAGGTGGGAATCTGGTAAATGAAGTACAACCTGGGAAAGTATGAAATTGTCCATTGTGGCAGAAAGAATAAAAAGAAAGCATATTATCCAAAAGGTGAGAAATTGCCGATCTCTTGAGATGCAGCAATTATATGGGTGTCCTAATAGATTAATAACAGAAGGTCAGTGTGCAGGTACAACAAGTAATCAGGAAATCTGACAGAATGATATGTTTATGGTGAGGAGAATTGACTGCAGGAGGTTATGCTTCAGTTATACAGGGCATTGGTGAGACTGCATCTGAAGTACTGTGTACAGTATTGGTCATCATGTCTACGGAAGGATGATTAGTGCATTGGAAGCAGGTTAGAGAATGTTTACTAAATTAATATCTGGAATGATTGGATTGTCTTATGAGGAAAGGCTTGACAGGCAAGGCCTGTATCCCCTAGAGTTTAGAACAGTCAGAGGTGACTTAATTGAGACATATAAGATCCTGAGTGTTCTTGACTGGTTCGATGTGGAAAGAATATTATCTCCTGTGGGAGAATGTAGAACTAGGAGTCATAATTTAAAAACAAGGGGCAACCATTTTAAATAGACTTGAAGATGCAGGGAGTGGATGCTTGTGGATGTAATGACAATCCAGCAGACTGCTTTGTCCTGGATGGTGTCAAGCTTCTTGAATGTTGTTGGGGCTGCACTCATCCAGGCAAGCGGGGAGTATTCCAACACACTTCTGATTTGTGCCTTGTTTTTTCTTTTTTCTTCTGGAGAATTGTGACACTTTGGAATTCCTTTGCTCAAAAAGCAGTGGATGCAGATTCTTTAAATACTTTTAAGGCAAAGGTAGATAGATTCTTGATTACCATGGGGATGAAAGATTATTGGGATATACACGAATGTAGAGTTGAGGTTAAAATCAGATCAGCCATGACATTATTGAATGGTGGAGCAGGCTCAAATAGTCAATTATTCCTTTTTTTGTATGTTCACATATTTTTGTGATGTTGAACGAGGGATAGATATTGGTCAAAAAGCAAATAATTCAACTGCTTTTCGAAATTGTCTTGGGATATTTTCCATTTGCTTGAGAGAGGGAAGATGTGGCCTTCGTTTAACCTTGATCCCAAAGATGACACCTGTGACAGTATTTCACTTCCTCAATACTGCACTGGAACATCAGTCAAGATCTGTATGCTCAATTCACTGGCATCGGACTTGAACACACCAAGTTCAGTGCTACCCACTGAACAGGAGTTGACACAAAGCATAGAATTCTGTCCTGTTTAAAACTATTTCAGGCATGAGAACTAGTTCAGAGTTCAGACTCTGCACAAAGGTGCAACAAAGGATAATCACCTGGGAGGCAGCCGATTAATTGGCCACATTTGTATTAGTGACCATTTAAACGGAGGAGGGAGTTCAGGTTATCACAAGCCTCTCCAATGGCAATGAGCAGCACCCATTGTGAGAATAGCGGGAGAACTGCTGAAGGATGGACAGATGGAAATGCAGAGAGATAGCTGCCATTGGATTCTGTGCAGCACATGCAAGATTCACTACATATGACTTTGGGAGGTATAAATCTCCTCAATTTCAATCACTCAGTGGCAATGCTTCAAGATGGGAGACATTTGCTGCAGGTATGCTCTTCAACAACCTGAAATGTAACCAGGCTCTAACTTCCCAATGTACAAACTCCTTCTCTTACCTGCCAGCTGGTCTCAACACTTGTGAGATTCCAATGGAGTCTGGAAACAGGGATTAATTGTTCATTTAGGCACCATTCACAACTCTTCGTTTGGCTCCTCAGATTTGTATCAATAACAGAAAATGTTATTGTCACCTCTTGATTTTTAATGGCATTACTCTTTAAGTGCCCCACTATCAACATTCTCATGGGTATAATTGAAACTGAACTAGACCAAATGTAAATATTGTGGCGCAACAGCAGGTCAGACACTGGGAAGTTTTTGGTGAATAGCTCATCTTCTAACTCTCCAAATCTTGTCCACCTTCCTTACATCAGGGGTGTAATGGAATACTCTCTATTTGCTTGGATGAGTGTAGCTTAAACAACACTTGAAAAGGTCAACACTGTCTAGACAAAGCAGTTGGTTTGATTAGCACCCTATCCATCATCTTCAACATTCACTTCCGCCTCCTCTGACAGCACCTTCTGAATTCATTACCTCTAGCAATAGATAACAAAGGCAGCAGATATATGGGAACACCATAAAGTTCCCCTCCCAGCCACTCACCATCCTAACTTGGAAATATACTGCTGTTCCTTCACTATCAATGCATTAAAATCCTAGAACAGAAACAAAGTTGCTGGAAAAGCTCAGCAGGTCTGGCAGCATCTATGAAGGAAAAAATAGTTAACATTTCGGGTCTGATGACCCTTCCTCAGAACTGAGGAACGGTCACTGGACTCGAAACATTAATTCTGTTTTTTCCTTCATAGATGCTGCCAGACCTGCTGAGCTTTTCCAGCAACTTTGTTTTTGTTCTTGATTCGCCGCATCCGTGGTTCTTTCAGTTTTTATTAAAATCCTAGAGTTCCCCTGTTTCCACCCGACTCCCAACAGCAGTGTGAATGTTCCTATAACACATACACTGCTGAGGTTTGAGAAGATACCTTCTCGATGGCAATTGGAGATGGGCTACAAATGATGGCTTAGCTGGCGACACCCTTGAATTAAGTTAAAATCTTCTGGAGGCAATAATACATAAAGGAGTTGGCCCAAGGTGCAGCATTTCAAGATTCTCCCCCACCCCAGCACGCCTCCAAAACTGCTTTCACAGCACCTGACCAGCACTGGTGGAGGTGGACTCCCATCAGTAGTAGCCAGCCTGGAAGCAGTACCTTTCCAACCAACTTAGCACATGGTCTTATATCTGATGCTAACTGTGAAAATGAAAAGCAAGTGTTTTCTGTAACATGGTAGTTGAGTTGTGGGGGTGGTTGTGGTAGACAATAGCATTTTTATGCTGGGGGCTGCAAATTGAAAGCAACCCCCTTTATTGTGGGAAGGTGAGGGTTACTCAGTATTAATCTACAGAGTTCCATTTAAGAAATGCTGTGCTACATTAACAAATAAAATTAACAGATAAAATTAACAAATGTTCAGGGAATTTTCCAACATTTTGCACTCCCAGTCATATGCAAGCTTCAAAGGGTATTTGTGATCATTAATTCAATCTTTGAATATTTTGGCCAGTTATTACTTTAACTCTACCAGTTTGACTGGGGACTTCCAGCTGTTAGTTGAATACTGTGCTAATCTGAGCCGATTGTTTCAATTTGATGCATTGTTGACAGGGTGAGACTTCATCATTGTTAGGACTTCAGTCTCTATGCTTTTCAGTTGATCAATGTTGGCATTAAAAGTAGTTTGGACAGTAGAGGATAAATGGGCTTGACTTTCTAGAGCAATGCCATGCTTCTTTTGAGTAATTATAATTTCAAATATGTTCTATGATTGTGGACTAGTCAGGACCCTTTACACATTATCTTAACTGTTCTACAGCCTGACGCAGAAGTGACTTTCTACAGGCACTGGTTAGAGCACAAAAGTCGGCTACCAATTTTAGGCAAGCCTTTGGAGCTACCACCTTAGACTATCTTATAGCTTGGAATTCATGCCCACCTTCATGCCATTCTTACATACCTTGGCATTTAAAAAGAATTCAGTCACAGCAAAAGATTATTACTCGTGGGCAACAATGAGTTTGGGCTCATGATCTATTGTCAGGATCCCCAACCCCAAAGGGATATACAAACTGTCTGCATCCTACAGAATATAATCCATTGATTGGACCATAGCAGTTGCTCTTGCTGGACCCTTAAAGAATTTGTTACTGTCCTGCAGCCTGAACCCATCAAAGTGAGCTTAAGAACCTATGTGTTCGGAAGGATGTCCACTTCAAGCTAAGGTTTCTTAATTCATTGGTGGAACGAAGGCATCTCTGGCTAGGTCAGTTGTTGGCTATCCTTAGTTGCTATGGAGAAAATTATGGTGAGTTGTCTCTGGAACCATTGTCCATGTGGCGCAGGTACAACATCAATATTATTAGGGAGGGAGTGCTTGATTTTAATCCAACAGTAAAGAAATGGCAAGTTTCAAGTCAATTTGATGTGAGAAAACCATATCGGTGGTGTTTTTCCAATGTATCTGCTGCCCTTATCCTTCTGGTTAAAGGGATCACAGGTTTTAAAGTGCTGTTGAAGGAGCCTTATTGAGCTTCAGGTGCACCTTTATAGATTAGGCACATTGTGGTCCTGTGTATGTTTAGGTTGGTGAATGGAGGGCTGATCAATCAGGAGATGCCAGTCCTAGAACAGCTTGGATAAGGGTGCTCCTAGTTCCCAAGCTCAGGTCTTCGATAGAATTGCTGGGACACTGTCAGGACCCACCCAGTGCCTTCAGGTTTTTTTGCTATCGTTTTGAGTGAATCAAATTTGCTGAAAACTAGCATCTGTGATACTGGGGACCTCAGGAGGAAGCCAAGATGGATCATCAATTTGACATTTCTGATTGAAGATTCTTGCAGATACTTTAGCCTTGTCTTTTCCACTGATGTGCTGGGCTCCTGTATCATTGAGGTTAATACTCCATATTTATGGAGTCTCTATTTACTGTTAGATATTTAATTGTCCACCACCATTCATGACTGGATGTTACAGTACTGTGGAGTTTTGAGCTGATCCATCGGTTGTGGGATCTATCAGATTCTGATTCTGTACCTTGGCAGGCAGTAATCCAGCATTGTGGCTTCGATGGTTTGACACATCATTGTTAGGTATGCTTGGTAGTGGTCTTGGCATGTCCTTCTGCATTCTTCATTGAAGCAGGGTTTATCCACTGGTTTGACGATAATGGAAAAATGGGGAAGTATGCTGGATAATAAGTTTAAAGATTGTGACCCTGTTCTACATTATTTCCCAGAGCCTCAATATTACCCTTGTGTGCAAAGCAAAACTGTTTCCAAGTAAAACTTGACCGAGGCTTTATGCAATGACAACAACATTAGTATCCTCTAATAGATCATCCGGTGAACACATCTAACACCTTATTCACTCTAGCTATTGATTCTTGGCATTGCTGTTGTAACTTCAGAGTGATCTATGCTAAAATGAACAGATAACTTCCTTCTCCATTTTTTAAAGTAGAAAATTATCCAAAATATATCAACAATCCCTTGGCACATCCAAGATAGTTGAACCCAGTGGGAAAAATGGAATCTCTGAGCTGTTGCTGGGAAAGGTTCCATTGGAGACCTGAGGTAACACAAATTCAACATATGAAAACTGTGATAAGAGCGAACCAATTGGATGTCCACTGAGACTTTTCATTTCTGCTCTAAAATGGTCTTTCTCTCACTCTTTCATTGAACGAAAGCTGTTTAAAGACATAAAATGGAGAGTGTGATGTCCGGTCAGATATGCCAATGTTTGGTTTCCGTGGAAACTTAAATACAATTAAAAATGTAATTTCCACAACATTTTGTGAAAATATAGGTATCTCATGTAATAGAAACAAAAAAAATGACGTATTCAGTGACTGTAGAGCTGTTACCCTGATGATCATCTCTCCATTTAACCAATGATGCTTACGACAATGTTAAGATCCCTATGGGATCACTTTCCACTTGCTTGTAGCCATAATCAAATCAAATAAAGCTCGATACAGAAGATGTGGTTTCTTGGTGAGTGAGGGTGTATTTGGGCAAAAGCAAAACTAATTTTTTTTATATAAGATTGACTGTGTTCACACCTTAATAGGCAACCTGCCCAGTCCTGGTCTGATGTAATATCAGATTTTCTATCACAAGAGACACTCGTCAAATCAATAGGCTGAAAGGCTGGATTGGTTTATTCCATACTTGTCATTGTTAACAGATTACACTAGATTTTTTATAAAATTCCAGCTTCATTCATGTTAATGTATTTATAAAAAGGTTTACAACCCTCCTCCTGCATTCATCGCAGAAGCATTGACGATTTCTCCTTTACGATCAAGGTATGAGAACCTAATTTTGACAACTGTAGATTAATATAATGAATTATTACTCCATTATCACACAATATTGAAAAAAGACATGTTAATTTTAACTGCTATCAATTACATTGTGATGAGGCTGTGTTTGTCTAATGTATATTAGGCCATTGTGCTAAGGGTCTGTTTGTTTAATGCACTACAATGAACAGCACAGTTGAGAGGCTCATCTGATCATTTAGGGGCTTTCTCTACTGGTTTAGGAGGAAGCAGCCTGGTGCAGAAAGCACTTATCAAGCTCAGTGACCAGCAGTTGAGCCGTGGTCACAGTCCAGAAGCAGTCAGCTTCCACATCAGTATACTGCCTGACTGTTTAGATCAGAAACAGCTGTACAAACCTCATACAAAAGAACAGATAGATTGGATGACACTCATAGACACTTTCGGAGTTACCTCCTCAATTCACAAATGACCGACATTATTGTGCATATCGTTAAAGTGGTGGATTTGAAGTAGATAAAAGATGAGATTTGACCCCTGAAGGAGGTACCCTGACAGTTGAGATTCTACATTTTAAGGGGTTTGATTGGATAAGATTCAAGGGTCCAAAAGTTGAGATCCTCTCCACACAGGATTCCAGTGGATCTGATCTGCTCTCCACAGGGGTCTCAATGAGTAAGTATCCCTTTTCAGAAATTTGAAATGGATTAAGTCTCTATCCGTAAGAGATCCTGAAGGCAAAGAACTAATTGATGAAGTTCCCTCTTTTGGGCTTGTACATTCTCAATGTGCTAATCCAGCTAAAAGCTCAGAGAACCTGTCAGTAAAGTCCCAGGTTTGAATCCTGAGCTACAGCAATGTGGAGCAATGGAAAAACCATATTCCTGATATCTAGTTTTATTACATCTCCTAGAAGAAACCACCATTTCACTGAAATTAGTGTAAATAAAATTAATTCTTAAGCACACTCAGCTGATTTGATACCTAACTGAATGAGAGATAGAAATAAAAGAAATTACAAAATGTTGTTCGGAGTCAGCCAAATTTGGAGAGAATAGCAAAATTACCCACCTCTTTCATCACGCCCTCAGCTACAGACAGAAGTGTTTTATGAATGTCTCGGCTCACTATACTCTGTTAATCTGCTGCTCATAATGAAGTTTGCTGCTACCATCCTCTTTGAGTGTAGGAAATTACAGGAACTGCTTGGTTTAGTGTGGTAAAGGAAATCATGTCTAAGTCCAACTGGAATAATACCATGTAGTTAACAAGATATAGTTTCTTGCATGTTAGCAACTAGTCACAGGTTACAATGAAATGATAAACTTTATTACAGAGATTTTGAGGAAGAATAGATGTTAGGCCTCACTCCTCTGAGATCCTAAGTTGTATTGCCCATTAGTCTCTTTGATATCATCAGGGTGGATGGCAGCCACAGCACTCCCCAGCTCTTTCAGACCCTCTCAGTCTCACACGCAACATGTTATCCAGAACTCTACATTCACTTCTTGCTTCTGAATATCATAGTTGCAGAGTCATAGAGTAATACTGCACGGAAACAGATCCTTCGGTCCAACCAGTCTACGCTGACCGTAATCCCAAAATAAGATAGTCCCACCTGCCTACACCTGGCCCATATCCCTCCAAACATTTCTTATTCATGTACTTATCTAACTGTCTTTTAGACGTTGTAAGTGTAGTTGCATCTACCACTTCCTCTGGAAGTTCATTCTACTCATGAACCAAAGGTTATACATTACCCAAATGTACTTCTATTTTCTAAGTGTCTTGGCCATACAGCAATAAGATTGTAAATACGACAATTTGAAGGGAGATGGTTGCATCGCGGTAATATCACTGAACTAGTAATCTAGAGACCCAGGTTAATGCTCTGTGGACTTTGGTGAATCCCACTGTGGCAAATGATGACGTTTGAATTCATTCTTTAAAAAAATCTGGAACAGTTAGCTGCCTAAAGGTACCCATCTGATTCATTAATGCTCTTTAGGGAAGGAGCTGTGCCCTCCTTATCTGGCCTTCATGTCACTTCAGAATCACAGCAATGTGGTTGATCTGAACTGTCCATTGTGCAAATAGGGATGGAGAAGAAACGGTGACCTTGCCAGTGATACCCACAAACCACATTATGTTAAAAAGTAAACTGTTGGTTAAAGCAGGGGAAAAATACAGATGTTGCAACTATAGATTTATCAGATACAACGACAAGAATCAAATATATCATTACAGACAAAATCAATTTTCATAGAAGAAGCATGCATTAATAAGAGTCAACTGAATCTGTCATAAAGACAAATGTAACTAATTTAATTGAGTTTTTGATGAGGTAACAGTGCAGGTTGATGTAGGTAGACAAGTATATATCATATACATGACTTTTAAAAGTCAGTTATACAGTGCTATATAACTGACTTATTCAGCAAATAGAAGCACATAGAATTAAAGGGATTGTAGTATCTTGGGCACTTAACTGAGGAGTTGGCTGGATGGTTGGTTTGTGAAGCAGTGTGATGCTGTCAGCTTGGGTTCAATCCACACACCAGCTGAGCTTACCATGAAGGACTCTCCTTTTCAACCTCTCCCCTCGCCTGAGGTGTGGTGACCCTCAGGTTAAACCAGCACCAGTTGTCTCTCTCTAATGAGGAGTAGCCTTATGGTGTGGTCAGACTACGGCAACTTGAGTGGTGAACGGTTGCTTTTCTGGCTGGAACAAAGTATATGATGGAGAAACCAAACATTAGTATGAAGACAATTGTTCTTGTAAATCGTCTGGACCTGGTTTTAAGAAGTGCAGTTTTGATATTTGTGGATGATACAAGAACTTGGCAACATAGTAAATTATGTGGAAGATAGTGGCAGACATTAGGAGTAATTAGGATAGTGATTTTGACAGATGTATGATAGATCCAACTTAATGCAGGTAGGTATTAAGGTGATACACTTTGGGGAATAAAATGAAGATAATATAATATAAATGTACCCTTGTGAGGGGAGTGAGATATTCTGAAATCTTTGATGGTGGCAGCACAAGTTAATAAGGTAATTAGGAAAGGACAAAGGTGACGTTGTACATAGGGACAAAAACAAGGAAATCACAGTTACCCTTCACATATCACTAGCTGGGCTTCAGCTGGAGTGTTGTGTCTGGTTCTGGGAATCACCCTTTAGAAAGGATGCCAGGGCCTTGCCAAAGGAAGAGACAGTTGTACCTGGAATGTGGAACTTTAGCAATGCTGAAAGATTTACGAAGCTGGAATTGTTTTTCTTGGAACAGATGAGATTAAGAACAGATTTAATGATGATGATCAAAATTATAACAGGTTTTGCAGGAGCAAGGAGGGAGAAACTTTATTTTTCTAGCAAATTAGTTACCAGAGGTGATGGTAGAGGGAATATTAAAAGTTCTTTTCATGTTAAGGTTTGGATTGCACAAGTGTACCTGAATCACATTCTGAATCACATGTACCTCAAATAGTCATTGCAAGTTTACATGGAAAAAGCTGTGATATGAGACTAAATTGGACACACTTTCAAAGAGCTGGCAGAGATGTGCTGGATCAAATGGCCTCCTTCTGTGCAACAAGATTCTATAATTCTAAGATTCCAGAAATCCTAATCTCTAATCCTTCTCAAACTTGGTGAATTTTATGTATGGAAGCTCTCAGTTGTTATTCCAGGTTTGACTACATTGGACTGGCTCTTGGTTTGTTTACTGGCTTTGACCCTAATTCAAGATGTCATCCTGGGTCTCGTCCTAATTCATGCATCAGTCCCAGGTTGAGTACATATCTGGTTGTTAACAAGCTTTGTTTCATGCTTCAGATCCTTGACAAGCTCTCGTCAAGGTTTCAGGACAGATTCTGTTTCATGTGACATTTCTATTTTGGGTAGAGTTGCTGATTCAGGAGCTGCTCCTGGATTTGGTTTAATTTCAGGCTCTGCTTCAGGAGCTGTTCCTGATTTGGGTTTAATTTCTAGTTCAGATTGAGAAGCTGCTGCAGTTTTGGGTGTAATTTCTGGTTCTGGTTCAGGGAGCTGCTGCTGGTTTGGCTGAGTGTTTGGTTCAGGAACTGTTGTCTTTCAGTACACTTTCAGTATATGTTTGTTGATTGCATTATGGATTGAGAACCATGCTTCTAGGAATTCCCATGTGTGTCTATGCTTGGCTTGGGCTACTAATGGTTACGTTGTCCCTGTTAAACTGATGGCCTTCATTGTCCAAGTATACTGATGTTAAGGAAAGTGCAATGTTGATGCCTCTATAGACTGTTTACCTTCTGTCCACTCATCCACAGAATGTCGAGCTGTGATAAAACTCCCGAGGTGGATCTCAGACACATCTTGAAGATGAACAGGACCGAGATTTCAATGGCCATCGATGATCTCTTCCCATTTCTACATGGACTGGTGGATCACGATGTCATCACAGAGCAAATATTCAAGGTATGAAAATGGGTCAATGTTCAGCCAAGCAATGTGAAGTCATGACAATAGACTGATACAAAGCAAACCATTGCTGTGTGTTGTAGAAACACAGAAGGTTCCAGGACTAGAAATGTCTATCAAGTAATGATGTCTGTACAGACTGACGGCTTAATCAACAACAGTGCCCTGGCTCAGATATCAGGTACCAAGTCTGTCTTGAAAGAGCTCGAGCTCTCACTTGGATAGATAACACTAGGACAAAACCTGTTCGAGAGAAAGAACATTGCAGAGAGAATGCGAGGATCAGAACATGAGATTGAAAGGGAACATTAGATAGAGAGAAAGAATAAGAATGTGAGAAAGATAGTAACAGCAAGAACAAGAAGAGTGAAGAGAACATGAAGGAGAGAACATGAGAAATGATGCAACTGCTAGAGGATTTGCAACTGAAATTAAATAAAATGTTCTAAAAAAGGAAGAGAGCAAGCTAGGAAAAGGTAGTTGAGAAAAAATCATGTGTGAAACCACAGAAGCAGCATGAAATAGTCCGCAAATGAAAATATGAAAGTGTATGAGCGATCGCAAAGAGACCAGTACTTGGCAGAAATGTTTGACTTTAAATATGAGTAACCATTGAAGGAATTGTTTCTATCTTTCTGTCATACGGTCTCAGCCTCTTATTTCTGGAATCACCCCAGATTTAAGGTTTTGGCAAAGATTTGCAGCTCGGGTTGTGGGTGAGCTTGTTGACTTGCTTGCCGAGCTGGCATGTTTTCATTCAGATGTTTCATCACCATGCTAGGTAACATCATCAGTGAGGCCTCCAATGAAGCGATGTTATTCTACTCTGCTTGGAATTTATACTGTCCAGTCTGTTATGGTGATTTGTATCATTTCCAGTTCTGTTCCGTATGGGTTTGTATATAAGGTCCAATTCTATATGTTTGTTGATTGCACTATGGGTTGAGAACCATGTTTCTAGGAATTCCCATGTGTGTCTATGTTTGGCTTGGGCTACTAATGGTTACGTTGTCC
Organism: Rhincodon typus; assembly: GCF_021869965.1. Taxonomy (NCBI): domain Eukaryota; kingdom Metazoa; phylum Chordata; class Chondrichthyes; order Orectolobiformes; family Rhincodontidae; genus Rhincodon; species Rhincodon typus. Next base: position 61,894,434 of record NC_063344.1, on the reverse strand, counting down.
CTGTTAAACTGATGGCCTTCATTGTCCGAGTGTACTGATGTTAAGGAAAGTTCATTGTGTCGTTTGCTGCTAGCTGATGTTCGTGTCTTCTGATGGCTAGTTTCCTTCTTGTCTTGTGGCAGTCATTGCATGGCATTTTGTAGACTACGTTGGTTCTGCATGTTGTGAGATTGGGGTCTTTAATCCTTGTGAGTGTTTATTGTAGAGGTGCTGTGGGCTTGTGCGCTACCATGATTCCTAGTGGTCATAGGAGTCTCGTTGTCAGTTCTGATATGTTCTTGATGTAGGGCAGTGTGGCCAGTGTGTTGGGGCGTACTGTGTCCTCTTGTTGTTGTCTATTTAGTAGGCACCTGCGGATGAAGTTGCGGGGATATCCATTTGTAGCGAAGATTTTGTATAGGTGCTCTTCCTCTTTCCTGAGTAGTTCTGGTGTGTTGCAGTGAGTCGTGGCCTATTTAAATAGTGTCCTAATGCAGCTTTGTTTGTGGACGTTGGAGTGCTTGCTGTGGAAGTTGGGGATTTGGTCAGAGTGGGTTTCTTTCTTGTGTACCTAGGTTTGGAACTCCCCGTTGGTCATACATTCAACTCTGACATCCAGAAAAGGAAGCTGATTGTTGTTTTCTTCTTCTCTCATGAATTTAATCCCCGCGAATACGTTGTTGATGAGGTGGCAGGTCTCTTCTAGTTTGGTGCACTTAATGATGACAAATGTGTCGTCCATATACCGGACCCATAGTTTAGATTGAATGAGGGGAAGGGTAGTGTGTTCTAGTCTTTGAATGACTGCCTCACACTGGCCACACTGCTCTACATCAAGAACATATCAGAACTAACAATGAGATTCCTACAACCACTAGGAATCATGGTAGCCCACAAGCCCACAGCCCCTCTACAATAAACACAAGGATTAAAGACCCCATTCCCACAACATGCAGAACCAATGTAGTCTACAAAATACCAAGCAACGACTGCCACAAGCATTACATTGGACAGACAAGAAGGAAACTAGCCATTGGAATACACGAACATCAGCTAACAGCAAAACAACACAAAGAACTTTCCTTAATATCAGTACACTTGGACAATGAAGGCCATCAGTTTAACCGGGGCAACATAACCATAGTAGCCCAAGCCAAACATAGACACACATGGGAATTCCTAGGGGCATGGTTCTCAACCCATAATGCAATCAACAAGCATAAAGAATTGGACCCATATACAAATACATACAGAACAGAACTAAAATGACACAACTCACCATAACAGACTAGACAACATAAACTCCAAGCAGAGTAGAATAACATTGCTTCATTGGAGGCCTAACTGATGATGCTAACTAGCATGGTGACAAAACGTCTGAATGAAAACAAGTCAGCTTGGCATTCAAGTCAACAACCTTACACACTCAGATTAATGACAAGTTACTAATTGATTTTCAACAGGAAACATTACAGCTGAAGGAACAGAAGGGTAGCAACAAGGCTGTGTACACTGTCCTCACATGGATCCTGGAGAAGAGCAATGGATCCATCAGTGAGTTCTGGAAGAATCTCTTCAAAGATTACAATCTGGAGCGGTACCCCAAACTCCAGCCAGTTTACCACAGCTTTCCAAAAGGTAAGTGAAGAGATTGATAGTTCTGATGTCTATCTGCCACAGGATGGACAGGAAACAATCAGTGTGTGTTGAGTTTCTTACAATCCAGGAGACTGTGATAACAAAACAACAGATTGTGAAGAGGATTGACAGGGATACTATTACAGGGAAACATTTGTGTACATTGATTTATTTTTCACTGTTTATTTCTCTGCATTTGTCTTTTTCGTTCCCTTGCTATTACCCTCTCTGTTTCTGAGTTTTGGGTGTCCTCTCGACATTTTTTCTTACTAGCCTTTGTGGTTTTGTCTGTCTCACTCCCTTAGTTTCCTGTTTCTGTTCTTGTGAATTTGTTTCTGTCCTTTGCCATGGTTTGCTTTTAATTGAGAACAGGGTAATTGTGATTCAATAGCCTTTTCTATATCTCACCCTATTTCCATCAAGAACAAGATAAACCAGGTTCCCAATTCTCTATCATTCATTTTACAATAACGCAGAAAGTCAAAATGATTTGCTATGTCTCATTTACTGTCAGTATATGCAGGTCTGTATTTTTTAAAATCATGTGTGAGCAGAGTGTGCAACAAGAGGCTGAGGGTGAAATAGTTCAAATGTGGCTATTTTGTTGCACTTTGACTGTTTGCCTATCTCTTTCTGTCTTTTTTTAATACACATTCATTCAAAGGATGTATGAATCACTGGCTAGGCCAGTATTTATTGCCCATTCCTAATTGTGCTTCAGAAGGCAATGGTGAGCTGTCTTTTTGAACCGCTATAATCTTTGTTGTGCAGGTACACCCATAGTGCTGTTAGGAAGGGGAGTTCCAGGCTTTTGACCCAGCACCAGTGAAGGAACAACAATATAGTTCCAAGTCAGGATGGCATCTAATTTTGAGGGCACTTACATGTTCCCATGTATCTGCTGCCCTGTCCTTTTAGGTGCTGGAGGTCACAGGGTTGGAAGCTGCAGTCTAAGAAACCTATGTAAGTTGTTGAAATGCACCTTGTATTGTGTGCACTGCTGCTATGTGTATCAGTAGTGGAGGAAGCAAATGTTGACATTAGTGATGGAGTGCCAATCAAGAATGGATTGTTGTTTTCTGGATGGTGTTGAACATCTTTAGTGTTGTTGGAACTACCCTCATCCAGGCAAGTGGCACATATTCCATCACGCTTCTGATTTGTCGGTGCAGCCACAATATTTGCATACAAATATTTACTGGTCCAGTTTAGTTTCAGGTCAATGGTAACTCCCAAGATGTTGATAGCAAGTTGTCTGTCCTGTAATTGTCTTCCTGATGCATTATTTATCCACTTTATTTATACGTCTGTGATATAATAGCAGTGTGAATTTTTTACTGTTGTTACTAAACTTCAAGACACATGTCTCAATAAGAACCTGAGCTATGTGGTGTATATTATGTGAGCTAATATATAGGACAGTAAGTACTCAGATCACACCATACTGACAGTGGTGTTTCACCAAAGAAACATTAGTGAGTGCTTGCTGTGTAGATATGGGAGTATAAGGAGGTATGGGGAGGCAATGGCCTAGTGGTATTATCACTGGACTGTTAATCCAGAGACCCAGGTAATGCTCTGGGGTCCTGGGTTCAAATCCCACCACGGCAGATGGTGGAATTTGAATTCAATAAGATATCTGGAATTAAGAATCTAATGATGACCATGAATCCATTGTCGATTGTTGGAAAAACCCATCTGGTTCACTAATGTCCTTTAGGGAGGGAAACTGCCATCCTTACCTGGTCAGGCCTACATGTTACTCCAGACCCACAGCAATGTGGTTGACTCTTAACTGCCCTCTGGGCAGTTAGGGATGGGCAATAAATGCTACCTAGCTAGGGATACCCTCATCCCACTAATGAATAAAAAAAACACATAGTGGACATTAGGATTGGTGTCTGACACCTATGTTCAGAACTGAATGTTGCTGAACAAAGAGACATTGGAGTGCTGGTTCATAGTTCCTTGAAAGTGGAGTCGCAGGTAGACAGGATAGTGAAGAAAGCATTCCATACGCTTCCTTTTATTGGTCAGTGCATTGAGTATAGGAGTTGGAACGTCATGTTGCAGCTGTACAGGACATTGATTAGGCTACTTTTGGAATACTGCATTCAATTTTGGTCTCCCTATTACAGGAAAGATGTTGTGAAATTTGAAAGGGTTCAGAAAAGATTTATAAGAATGTTGCTGGGGTTAGAGGGTTTGAGCTATAGGGAGAGATTAAACAGGCTGGTACTATTTTCCATGGAGCATTGGAAGCAGAGGGTTAACCTTATAGAAGTTTATAAAATCATGAGGGGCATGGATCAGGTGAATATTCAAAGTCTTTTCACCAGGGTAAGGGAGTACAAAACTAGAGAGTATAGATTTAAAATGAAAGGGGGAAAGATTTAAAAGGAACCTAAGAGGCAACTTTTTCACGCAGAGGGTGGTGCGTGTATGGAACAAAACTGCTAGAGGAAGTGGTGGAGGCTGGTACAATTATAACATTTAAAAGGTATCAGGAAGGAAATATGAATAGGAAGGGTTTAGAGGGATATGGGCCTAATATTGTCAAATGGGAATAGATTAATTGAGGATATCTAGTCGGTATGAATGAGTTGGATCGAAGGGTCTGTTTCCATGCTGTACGTCTCTATGACTCTATGACTCTAACTGGGTCAATGTGTCATTAATGGTGGTGGGCCTTCAACCCTGCCTGCCTCAGCATCCAGTCTCAGGCCTGCTGCTCAGGAGTTGGCATCTCTCACTGCAGACATTGCTCACATTCTGTCATGAAATTCAGGTGGACTGGCCTACTGGGCAGGAGGCAGCATTGGGACATTAGGAAATGGCCCCACTTGCAATCCGAGGATGAAAATCCAGGCCTGTCTCTCAATTTATATCTGTCTCTGTCAAAATTACAGTTCTGTTTAGATCTGTGTCTGGCATTGTGTAGTTTTCCTGTCCCTGCCACATTTGGGCCATGTCAAATTTAACAACGTAAGGTTACCATACTCCCATGAGACCAGAGGGCTGCTCTCTCAATAGACTGGTGATGGTTTAACCTGAGGGTAACCACACTTCAGGTGAGGGGAAAGGTTGAGAAAGAGAGCACCTCAGCCCGTGCAGTAATTCAACCCATTGCTGTTGGCATCACCTTACATCGCAAAGCAGCTATCCAGCTAACTGAGCTAACTGACCTCCTAATGTTCCACTTACCATGTGGGACCCTCTCTCTTTCTCTGTCTTTCATACTAAGAACATAGTTTATTTAAATGATGTTACAGCACTATTTACATCCATTGACATACTGTTAGCCAGAGAGACACTAGCCACACTACTAGGAGGACCAGGAGCACCGACCCTGAATGCCAACAACAACATCAGCAGGGATAGCTTACTGAAACTACTAGACTTATGCCTCACAATGGACTTCATGTTCAACGGTCAAATATACAAACAGATCAACGGCACACCGATGGGATCACCCATCTCAGGTCTCAATGCAGAAGCAGTGATGCAGAGACTGGAACACGCAGCCCTTCCTATAATCCGACTGAAACTGTGGAGAAGATACGTGGATGACATATTTGTAATAATCAAACGCAGAAAAATAGGAGAAACCCACCAACTTATTAATATCATCTTCGCAAGCATAACATTTACTAGAGAGGAAGGAAACAACAGACAGCTCCCGTTCTTAGACGTAATGGTAGAGAGACTTACAAATGGTGAATTTCCAGACCCGAGTGTACAAGAAGGCCACACACATGGACCAAATCCTTAACTTCAATAGCAACCACCCCACCATACACAAACAGAGCTGCATTAAGACACTATTTAAATGAGCCTTATCACATTGCAACACCCCAGAACTCCGGAGAAGGGAAGAGGAACACCTGCACAAAGTATTTACCGACAACGGATACCCAAGAAGTTTCATCCGCTGATGCCTACAAAACAAACGACAGTCAGAGGACAGAGTACAACAGAAGACACTAGCAATGCTAACCTACATCAAAAATATATCAGAAATGACAACCAGACACCTTAGACAGCATAGGATCATGATTGCACTCAAACTTACATCAACACTGTGTCAAACGCTATCAAAGACTAAAGACCTCATACCAACAGTAAACAGGACTAACATGTATACAGAATCCTATACAGTGAGTGCAATAAACATTACATTGGACAAACAGGGAGGAAACTGACGACCAGGATACACGAACACCAGCTGGCAGTAAAAAGACACGAACCATATTTACTTGTCTCAATACACACAGACAATGAAGGACATCAGTTCAACTGGGACAAAGTGACTATACTGGGACAAATGAACAACAGACATGCAAGGGAATTTCTGGAGGCCTATTTCTGAACACGGGTTTCCATTAACAAACACATAGAAAGATAGCCTGTATACAGATTGCTGCTGAGAAACAGAACCGGAAGCAACAAGCGACACCAGAGAATCATACAAATTTGGAACGGAGCAGAACACCTACGCTTCGATTAGAGGTTGCACTGATGATGGTAACAAAACATCTGCACACCACAGAACAACCGGGTTGGCGAGCAAACAAACAACCATAAGCATCGGTATCCAAATGAACGTGCTGGGAGATAAATGGTTGCCCCTGTGCTTATGTTGACCATTGTCTGTTCACAGACTTGCTTCTGGTAATTCCCACACCCAGTTTGGTCTCCCAACTGAAATTTTCAGTGATTCCTATTATGAGCACTGCCCCTGGTGGCCCAAATATTAGCAATTTAATTCTTCTGCTGCAATGCAATAGTAACAGAGACTCATTCAAGGTACCACCAATAGTAATATTAGCCTGGTGTTTGCAGTCAGAGGAAGCCGAACTATATGCATTTTAAACAGAATCATGACTAGCCTTTTCCTCTACTGCTCAGAGTGGATAGCTGCAGACAGGCACAATTGGTCTTGGCTAAGTGAAACACAAATGAACTTGAATGATTACTTCTGCTGCTGGGTGAATGAGGAACAAGAAAATAAAACAGAAAGGATCTCACTGGATGAAACTAGTAGGGAGGAGGAGAGTTCTCAAACTAAGAGTTAGTGAACTGTAGGATCCTTTTCCTTGTATTGTTAGTCAACAGTTGTGCAGCCGGAATATTTCATAGATCAAACTTGCAACAATGCCTCCAACCAGAATTGGTCATCCCAATAGGTTGATATTTTTACAAGACTGCAGGAGGGAAGTAAAAATAATTCACTGTTCTGCTTGGAATTTACAGACTTAGATCTTAATAAACTGAGACGAGGAAGGAAGACCCCCAGAATGTCTCCCAATCAGATAACAACGAGGCCTCCACTAAAACGAAAATCTCCCGAGGAGTCACCAGTCAGTGCAGCCGGCATGAATACAAAATGTAGCAATAATAAGGAGACACCAGGTAAGACAGCATTCTATAAGGAGCCCTCAAGTGCAGCATTAAACAGTCCATTCGGCAAAAACAATGAATTCAGGTCATTCCAAGTTCAAATATACAATTGTTAAGTCCTATAGCTGTAGTACTGGGATGTCTCTACACTCAAATAGATCAAGTACAGAGACACACACCCCAAATACTGAGGCGTGTACACATTCACCAGGTATTCACACATGCACACGTTCAGTCATTCTCACACAGACACGCAGTACTGAGACCTGTGCACACGCTATAAACACCATGTGCACAGGTAAAGACACACACACACACACACACACACACACACACACACACACA
>NC_063344.1:61874394-61886972 GCF_021869965.1 Rhincodon typus | reverse complement strand
CATACTGTGAGTGAGCTAAATGGCCTGACAGTGGGACTACACCCTTCACTCAGGAGGAGGCTCTAGCTAATCTGACTGGGCTGCAGCGTCATCACTCCTTTCAGTGCCAGAGTTCATCAGTGAGCTCTGCCAGGAGTGCAGGAAAGAACACGAGGAGGAACCTGTCTGTGCCAGGAAGGTTAAACCCTGTTGGTTTAGAACGATTCCAGAGCCCAGGAAGGAGGGCGAGGAGTTGGTAAACAGCCAGCTTATGTTGGGCAGGCAGTGTGAAGGGAAGGAGGCTTATATCTTGGGTGGGTAATGGTGTCCCTAATGCATGCAGAACGCCCCTCCCAAATGAAGTGCTCCCCTTCCTTACATCCTTTCCACGTGAAGGCTGTTAACAACAGCCTGCTCATTCCTGCTTGACCGTCCATGCTGACCATATTTTGGCATCAGCAGCATATTCTTTATGTCAACAGACTTGTTAAAATGACCTTTATTTAGTTATCCAAATATGACAGGTGGGCTGCCAATTTCAGCGCCTGCTCACTTGGCATTTTACCTTCATGGATGAGAGGGTCACAGGCTGGGTCAGCATTTATTGCCCATCCCAAATTGCCCAGAGGACAGTTAAGAGTCAAACACATTGCCATTGGTCTGGAGTCTCACTTGCCATACCTGGTATTTTTGGCCAATCTCCATCGCTGAGGGAAATTAATAAATCAGATAGGTTTTAAACAGCAATAAATATATGGTTACTCATGGGTTAAGTTTTAATTCCAGATTTTTGTTGAATTCAAATTTCACCATTTGCTGTGGTGGTACTTGGGCTGTTGTCCCCAGAATATCACCCTAGGGTTCTGTCGAAGAGACTAGATTAAATCACACACCAAAGGCCCAGACTTCAAGGCAAAGAGATTTTATTCATGATATCACGGAGAGTCAACGCTGACAAAAGATCAGGTCCGAAGACTCCGACAAGTACAAAAAAGAAGCAGAATTTATACAGTGGTACAAACAAGTTAAAACAAACTGCAATTGTACTGTATTTTTAGCCAGGCAACGTCATTACTTAGGCAACCAGATATACATTAATTAAAGTGGAATGCGATGAAGATAAGAGTGTGCAGATGTTGTGAGCTCTAGCTTTTTGCTATCTGTCCTACATGACTTCTCAGACTAGGGAAAGGCAGGTTGCAGTTACAGCAATATGTACTCTTTCATAAAGCTACAGTTTCACTACTTTGTGCTCCTAGTCATATATTATTTTAACTCATTACTACTCAGCCTAAATTAAACAGTCTCAACATACAAGTACTCCACAGGTTCTGAATTATTACCCCAGTGCCATTACCACGATGGCACATCGTTGGCAAAGCTCAGGGATAGGATTGAATCAGAGGATGGTTACAGAACACAGGGCATTTATTCTGAACATCAAGCCCATGCTGCTTCTCTGAAAATGTGGTTTGGCCAGTCCCAATCCTCTGTGTTTTCTCCATATTCCTGCATTTTTTTTCTTCTCTTCAGGCACTTATCCAATACTCTAATTGTTTTGCCTTCATCATGCTCAAGGTCGGGATGTTAAGGCCTCCCTGGGAGCTGGCCAGTCGGTGGTAGAGGGGCACCTACCTGCCTTTACTGGTATTTTATCCCTGGTCGGCAAGGAGTGGATGGCCCAACTGATCATAGTGTCACAGAGTCATAGAGTTATACAGCATGGAAACAGACCCTTTGGTCCAACCAGTCCATGGCAACCATAATCCCAAACTAAACTAGTCCCACCTGCCTGCACTTGGCTTATATCTCTCTAAATATTTATTATTTATGTACTTATCTAAATGTCTTTTAAACATTGTAATTGTACTTGCATCCACCACTTCCTCTGGAAGTTCATTCCACACACGAACCACTCTGTGTAAAAAAAAAATGCCCCTCACATCTTTTTAAAATCTTTCTCCTCTCGCCATAAAAATATGCTCCCTGGTCTTGAAATCCATGGGCCAATTCAGGCCCTTAATTGGCCAGATAAATGCCAGTGAAGATATCTGGATTGTCCAAAACTGATGCTGAATTGAACAACCTTGTGAGTCAGAAATTCATGGGCTATCAACTGAGCCACTCTTAGGAGCCATCTAGTAATAGAACATAAGACATAGAACAGTACAGCACAGTACAGGCCCTGAAGCCCACGATGTTGTGCCGAACATTTACCCTAAACCTAAGGTCTATCTAACCTCCACCCCTACCTTATACTATCATCCATATGCCTGTCTAATAGCCACTTAAATGCCCCTAGTAATGGGATAACAATACCTGGATACTTGACTTAATGCTTTCCAGCAATATGACATTAACCATATTGCTTTTCAGGAGCGATATTGAAAGGAAGAATCGCGAGAAAAATAGAGAACACTAACATTGTCAGAGTGCCTCAAAGAAGTGGTAAGTAATCTTGAATTCCAGCATGGTTGGATCGAGTGACAGTGTGCAAGGATCTTCAGGAAATGGGGCTGTTACATTTTGGCTCACCCCCAAACATTGTACTCATGCCCAGCTTGGAAGGCAAATTTCATAAGCAAAGCCACAGCTCTATCGAAGCTCAACATAACCTTATGAGTGACTGCAATTGGATACCATGTGCCCCAAGGTTAGAAATGTGCCTGCTTAGTGCCAAATTATGGTGGATTTGATGCAATTATCCCACCCAATGCCTTTGAGCTCAGATTGTCAGTTTCTGCCCGAATGGAGCATGTTTTTGAAGGGGCAGGAATTGGATCCACTCAGAGATATTTCCTTGACCACAACTGATCTTCTGACCTAAGGACTTTTAACTGATTTTCATGAGTTCCTGGGTCTTCCATGCAGCAATGACATATTACTCTGCGTATGAAAGATATGTTACTCTGTGTCAGTGAGATGTGACTAATTGCCAGTGGCATTTTTCTATGTGTCATGAAAATGTAATTCTGTCTGTGAAATCCTCTCTGTTAGTGAGATGTTATTCTGTGTATCGAAGAAATATGACTCTGTGAGTCGGTGAAACATTACTCTGTGTATAATGAGATAACACTCAGTGTGTAGTGAGATGTCACTATGTATCAGTGAGATGTTACTCTGTGTGTCAGTGAGATATAATTCTGTGTCAGTGAGATGTTACTCCACGTGTAGTGAGATGTCACTCTATGTATCAGTGAGATGTTACTCTGTATCAGTGAGATATTACTCTGTGTGTCAATGAACTGGGACTTTGTTAGTGAGCTGTGAACACAGGACTTAGGAGCAGGAGTAGACTATTTGGCCCTTTAAGCCTACTTTACCATTCAACAAGTTTGTGTTTGAACAGGTTTTAGCTTCTTAGAGAAAGAAAATCTCTTTCCATTTTAAGAGTGGGTTTTCTCAGTGTTAACTGGCTTCCTTGTATCTGCCACATATCAATTCATCTTGTGACCTTGTGTATTTCAAGTGGAGAGCATCTCATTCTTCTAAACACAAGGGATTACAGGCCCAACATTTTCAACCTTTCTTCCTAAGAAAAGCCCTTCATCCCAGGTATGAGCCAAGTGAATCTTTTCTGAGATAACACAGGAAGTAGACGTCAACTTTCCTGCTCCTCTGATGCTGCCTGGCCTGCTGTGCTCCTCCAGCTCCACACTGTGTTATCTCTGACTCCAGCATCAGCAGCTGTTACTATCCCTGAGTGAATTTTTTCTGAACTGTTTCTAACACAATTGCATACATTTCTTAAAGAAAAGGAGTCCAAATCAGTGAGCAGTGTTCCAGATGTGGTCTCACCAAGGCACTGTAAAGCTACAGTGAAACTTCGCGACTTTAATATTGAATTCAAGAATGGTCACCACATTACAGGAAGGATGTAATTGCTCTGAAGATAGTGCAGAGAAGATTTACTAGAATATTTCCTGGGCTGGAGAATTATAGCAACAATGAGAGGTTGGGCTTGTTTTCCTTGGAACAGAGAAGAGTGATTCTCTGATTGAGATATACAGAATTGTGAGGGATGAAGATAGAGTAGATGAGAGAATTCTGTTTCCAATGGCAGAGAGTTCAAAAATCAGGGCTCATAGATTCAAACTAAGTGGCAGAAGGATTAGAGGGAACATGAGGAAAAACCTTGTTATGCAGGGGGTGGTGGGGATCTGGAATTTGCTGCCTGAGTTGGTGATGGAGACAGAGAACTCTTTTAAAAACATACCTGGATCTGCACCTCAAGTGCTGTAAGCTGCATGACTATAGGCTATGCGCAGGAAGATGTGATTAGAAAGGGTATTTGGAAGTCTTTGGGTTGGCCTGGACAAATTGGGCTGAATGGTCCCCTGCTCTGCTGTACCTTTTCAATGGCTCTAGGTTCTATTCGCCTTGAAATAAGTGCCAACGTTCCATTTCCCCTTCTGATCACTTGCTGACCCTGCATGCTAGTTATGAATCATGTACCAAGACACTAAGATCCCCCTATACACAGAGTTCTGTAATTTCAATTGTTATAGATAGTATCCTCCTTTTCTATTCTTCCTGCCATAATGGAGATCACACATTTCCACATTATACCCTATTCACTTGTGGATATCCTTTTGTAGATGCGTTACCCACCCCACTCCCCCACCAACCTTGACAATTTATTTTACTTCCTAGTTTGATGGCATTGATAAATTTAAATGCTGGGCTAATAGGCCTTTGGTTTACTGCTTTTAATCGCCCCCCTTTCCAATCTGCTTAGACTCTCCCAGAATTTTGATAACATTGGAAGGTTATAATCAATGCCTGTACAAATTCAAGAGCTACTTCTTTTGAGATTGAAGGATGCAGGTCGTCTGGTTTTGGGGACTTGTCAGCCTTAAGGCCCAATAGTCTTCTTTGGTGATAAAGATTGTTTGAAGTTCCTCTATCCCTTCTACCTCTTAATTTTTAGGTTTCTTTGAAAAGTTTTTCAAGACTTCTGCAGTGAAGAGAAATTCAAAATACCTATTGCTATCTCCCTATTTTCCTTTATCAATTCTGCCAGGTTCTATCTACAGGAGCAAAACTAGTCTCAGTCAGTTTTTTTCTTATTCAAATACTGCAGAAACTCATGCTATCTGTTTTTATACCTGGCTATCTGTTTGCCATTCTTTGATTCCTCTCTCTGTTTATTTTTTAGTCATTCTTTGCTGTTTCTTAAAATCTGATCAATTTTCTGACCTACCACTAATCTTGACAGATTTGTACAATGTTTCTTTAAATTTGATGTTATCCTCAACTTGTTTATTTAGCCATGGATGATGCATCCTTGCCAGAGACTCTCCTTTCTCATTGAGTTAACTCTTAGTTGAGCGCTATTAAGTATCTCCTTATTCTGTTATTCTTATTTTTGTTATTGTGTACATCAATAAAATGTTTCCTTTTTCAGTGAAGTATTGTACTATTTGTTTGATGGTTGCACCTGAAATTTTTCGTATGTATTTATTTTTGTCTTTCCTTTTAATAAGGAACACAATCAGTTCAAAGAGACAGCAATCTTGCAACCAATGAGCTTTCTGCCTCGAATGCTAATGTTAAAGGAATTCTCATCAAGCAAGTCTTAGAATCAGGTATTAAACCAATCACAATGCACACTCGGGAGGGGACCAATATGCAAATATAGCTGAAATGTAACTTTGTTTTTCTTCATTTCTCCATTCTGTAATTATGGATTGTACCTAGGTACTCTGTACCTCAGATGGTGCCGTGTGTGGTGACATTATTACACTGTAACTAATCTTGTAACTGAAAAAGCTGCACCTAAGTACCTTTGTAACTAAGATGGTGCTATAGGTGGCAACTTATAAACTTTTCACTGTACTCATGTGAGTACATGTGACAATAAAGCTAATTCAATTCAATTCAATTCAATACTCTCGCACTATAAGCTAGAAGTATGAAAAGAAACATAAATTGGGGTGAGATTTATTAGAATCTACCCACTTGTAGATTCGTAGAACGATAAGATGGATAAGGAGGCCATTCGGTCCATTATAACTAGACTGGCTTTTGGAAAGACAATACAATTGGTCCCAAATCTCAGCTCTCTTCCCAGAACACATCAAATTTTCCCCTTATCCACTTTCCTTTAGAATGTTGTTATTGAATGTACTTCCATCACCATTTCACGCAGTGCATTACAGATCACAAGGACTTGTATGTAAAAAGTAAAACGAGAGAAGGCAGGCTTGTATTTGTATGGTACTAATGAAAGTAAAGTAAATTCTGTATCTCACACCATGGAAGTAGCCAGACCTGCAGAGTATTTCCAGCATTTTTTGTTTTTATTTCAGATTCTAGGCATCTGCAATATTTTAGCTTTCCATTTATAAACCACTGTTCACAACCTAAATATCTTCCAAAAAGAAGTAGAACCAAATAAGTACTTTTGAAGTTTAGTAATTATTGTAATTTTTAAACACACAAGCCAATTTGTTCAAAGCAAGTTCTCATAAATAGCAATGTGCGATATACCAGATAATCTATTACTGTGATGTTGATTCAGGGATGAAATATCATCTAGGACATTAGGGAGACACCTCCTCTCTTCTTTGATACAGTACTGTGGGATTTTTTGACACAAACCTGAGAGGACAGACAGGACCTTGATTTACTGTTTCAACAGCTCCAACATTGCAACTCTCCTTTAGGACTTCATTGAAGTGTCGACCTTGATTTTTGCATCCAATTCCTGGAGTGGGAATTGGCCCCATGAGCTTCCGACTCAGAGGCAAGAGTGTTAATGACTGACCCGTAGCTGACATGACAAAACTGTTTTGCAAAAAGAAACTTTGCTCACTTCCTCAGCGAATTTTGTGGCTTGGTGTATACAATGGTAGAATTTCTAGGCCATCTTGCAGCCTCAATGTACCACTTAGTGTCACCCTGTGACTTCCAAAGATTGTGCATAACAGGCCATATTCCCTTCCAGAGTTACCTTTTCCGGGCTCGGTATGAGTTTAACTCAAGATGATGGTAAGGTTCATTACAATTTGTGACATTTAAAAGGCCCGACAGTGGCTGATCAGTGTATTGATTCTTCTTGAGATGAAATGTTACTAATCTGGAATTTGAAGTGTTCAGAATTATGAAGATTTTTTGATAGAGCACATAAGGAGAAATTGTTCCAGTGGCTGGTCACAGTATTAAGCTGAATAGAGACCTTACAGAGTGGAGCACATACACCTACCATGCTATGTTAACTCAATATTATTATAGAATTGCAGATCTCTTCCTTGAGGCCGTTTCCAGCTTGACTGATGCTCTATAAGTACAAAGCTGAAAAAAGTAAGAGCTTCCACCTCACTGTAGAGGTGTTAGGACAATCCACATGGAACAACCTGCTCAAAAGCTGTTCACCTTTTGGCACCTGTAACAAATCGCCCCACGGCTTCTGTCATAATCTTCAAATTCTAAACAATTAACAACATCCTAAATAAAATAACCCAATGTACTCTAAAGAAAATGCCTGTCCCATTTCTCAACATTATTGGATCCATGAGAAAAGTTCCAAGATCCAAATCCATATGCTGTCCCAAAACTGAACAGTCCTTTGTTGAGTCACACCCTCAGTGTACCATGTTCCAATTTGCCCATTCATTTTTGAAATATATAAAAATTGGGGGAGGTGATGGCCTAGTGGCATTATCTCTAGACTATTAATCCAGAAACACAGCTAATGATCCAGGGATCCGCATTCAAATCCTGCTACAGAATTCAATTTGTAAAAAAATCTGAAATTAAGAATCTACCAATGACCATGAAACTACTGTCAGGAAGAACCCATCTGGTTCATTTATGCCCTTCAGGGAAGAAAATCTGCCATCCTTACCTGATTGTGACTCCAAACCCAAAGCAATGTGGTTGACTTTCAACTGCCTTCTCAGATGGCCCAGCAAGCCAAGGGCAGCTAGGGACAGGCAATAAGTGCTGGCCAGTCAGCGATACCTGAATGCCATGAGTGAATAAAAAAATGTATAGCTTACAAACAGGCAACCATTAATGGTGAACATATCACTCTGGCTACCTTCAATGACAGACGTAATAATAGGCAAAAGAACTAATGGTTAGACATACTCTGCCAAAAAGGGTGATCAGAGAAGCAGATTCAGTAATAACTTTAAAAGGAAATTGGATGTACTTGTAAAGGGAAAATTTGCAGGATTACATGGAAAGAACAACAAAGTTGAACTATTTGGAGACCATTTTCAAAGAGCCTCCATGGGCATCCTGGTCCTAATGGGTTCCTTTGTGCTGGAGGGTTCTAGATTTTGTCCCAGGGCGATTTGATTACTGAAGAGGAAAACTGATAGCAATAAAAAAGGAAGGTAAAAATTCAGTAAAACAAACAACCACATCCACCCTCAGCACACCCTTTCTCAATTCTCTTGTCAAATTATATAAACATTTTCTTGGAGAGATATATGACCCATATAAAGAGATCAAAGAAACAAAGTTTGCAGTGATTCATGTAAGAAGGTACAACAAACAATGAGTCCTATCACTGAAATAAATTTAAAAAAAACAGGGATTTAAGTGAGGTTTTGAAAGTTAGTAATAATTTTGAGATTATTTTCCATCTATTCACAAAATTTATCATGTGGTTCTGATGTGAGAATTATTGCTGGAAGAATGAAGAGAAAAACTAGTTCAATCATAAAATAATACAGAAGTTGCCAATCAGCCCACTGAGTCTGCCCTGATTCTTTTGAAGAGTAAACCAGTTGATCCCACTCTCTGACTCATTGTCCATATCCTTGCAATTAGTTTTGTCTACAAGTATTCATCCAATTCACTGCTAAAGGCTAGTATTGAATTTGTAGTTCCTAACATCAAGACAACATAAAAAACTATTTTGTTTTGCTCTGGGCAGCTCCTGGCTTGAACATTGATATAAAGTATTTATTGTGTGTAGCCAAATAAAGTACGTGCTAAAATTCCGAATATTCTGAAAATTATTTCATCTCAGTTTAAGATTTTCAAAGCTTTGGTTCTTTAGCCAATTTTATTAAGCCCATGCCCTCCAGTTATTGACCCTTGAACTGTTGGAACCAATTTTTCTTTTTGTTCTTATCTTAAACTTTTCTTAAACCCTAGTAAAAGCTTGCTCGGCACTCTCTGTTCAAAAAAGAACTTCTCTAATCTATGCACAGAACTGCATATTGTAGTTCCTGAAACAGTTCAATTTTTCTCTTGCTTAACTTCAATGGAAGGGTTTATTTCTCAGCTTCTCAGGAGGCAAAGATGAGTTCTGTTGCAGGGGAAGACCCTGGTGAGTTGGCGTACAGGAAAGCACTGATGAGCTTGCAAACTGAACTGCAGCATGCATTTGAGGCTGGATAGACAGCCTTCTGCCATTGTCAAGGAGTATGGAAGAGGGTATCAAATAGAGCTTGTCCTCTTCATAGTCTCTGGTTACCCTGTTATGGGAAGAATATTTTTAAACTGGAGGGGGTTCAGTAAAGATTTACCAGGATGTTGATGGGAATGGAGGGTTTGATATATAAAAAAAAGGGAAAGGCTGGGACTTTTTTCACTGAATCATAGGAGTTTGAGGGATGGCCTTATTGAGGTTTATAAAATCATGCTGGGCATTGGAAAGGTGAATGACAAGGGTCTTTTCCCTAGCAGAGGAATTCAAAACTAGGAGGCATCATTTGAAGGTGAGAGGCAAAAGATTTAAAAAGGACATGAGGGGCAACCTTTTTTACACAGAGAGTGGTTCGTGTGTGAAATGAACTTCCAGAGAAAGTGATGGATGCAGGTACCGTTATAATGTTTAAAAGACATATGGATAAGTTCATGAATAAGAAAGGTTTGGAGGGATATAGGCCAAATGCAAGAAGTTTAGCTTGGGAACATGGTCGACGTGGTCTTGTTGGGCCAAAGGGTCTGCTTCTGTGCTGTTTGATTCTATGACTCTGCTCCATCTCCCTGTCATCCTGCAGACCCAAAGACACTGCCACTGTAGAAAAGCAAGAACTTTATGCTAAACTTTTGAGTCACTAGTTAGGCTCCAAATGATCTTGTAGAAGATGCTAAACTGAGAACTGAAGTCAATATTGAGTAGGATAGTAAAATATTTTGGGAAGCCATACACAGCTTAGTAAATGTGCAATGCAATTTAATGGAGACAAATGTAGTTCAATGTAAATTGGTAAGAAAACCGAGGGAAGCAATTTAGATTAAGTGGTATAATTTTCAAATGGGTGTAAGGCACAGAACCCTCAGGGTCTATGCACACAAATCTTTGATGTGACAATATGACAAAAGTTTAGAACACAAAAGCAAAGATGTTGAACTAAACTTTTATTAATCATTAGTTTGGCCTCGAATGAAGCGCTGTATCTAATTTAGGAAGGACGTCAAGACCTAAGAGAGCAGTACTGGGGATATGTAACTTGAATTCAGATGAAATGTTAAGGGAAACAGGGAATGTTCTCATTACAGCAGAGAAAGTTTGAGAGAGGTTAATAGGAAAGTCCAAATCATGAAAAGTTTTTACAGAGCAAATAAGGAGAAACCTTTTTGAGTATCAGCAGGGATATATCATGAAGATGCTTGACACAAGAGGTGAGATGAGAATAATTTTCATACGTGTGTTGTGATGGCTGATGGAAGGAGTCAACAGCACCTTTCAAATGGGAATTGCAGAATATTGGAAGGGAAAGATTGGCAGTAGGGTAGGTGAATGAGTTTAATTGGATAACTCCTTCGAAGGGCTGACACAGGCATGATGGACTGAATTGCCTCCTTCTGTACTATGGTTTTGTAATAGGTGTTGTGAAGGATATTGACATCTGATATATTCCATTCAGGAATTTCCAAAAAGGGAATTAAGGATACTGGAGAAACTCACACTGTCAGTAAGCCTGAGGATCCCGGAGGGAAGAGTCGGAGTAAGGCCTGGAAGTTGGGCACTCGCTGCAGAGGAATACCCCAGGCACAGGTATTGCAGAACAGCAGGAACAACAATGACAACCCGTTTATACACAGCCTTTGATCATGGTTGAATTTGGGGTCTAATTGTCTGAGGGCACGGATACCATAGCTGGGTGAAGGGAGGTCGGGATACACAGCAGACCACAGCTGGAAGTATAGACAGTTCTGGGTGTGTTGTATAGCTGGACGATGTTACAGATGTGGAGATACAAGACCATGAAGACTTTGAAACATTGAGAAATGTTAGTTTGAAGGTTTGGGGGGGTGTGGTGCCAGGAATTAATGCAAGTCCAGACCTCTTTGTGATTTTGAAAACTTCTATCAAATTGCCTCTTAGCCATTTTTAGTTTACAATGAGTTCAAACCCTATATTTCCAGGGCTGAGCACACTGAGGGCACTCAGAGTATTGAGGGAGGCTTGACAGCACAAAGGTTTTGCTTGTCAACAGAAGGAAAGGCACGAGTGCAGGCCATGTCTCAGATTGCTAGTGGCCAAGTCAAGGAACCAGATACTTTATTGGATTTATTTTGGAGCAGTGTCAATCATAATGACCAGTGATAAATAATAAGATCCACAAAAGTTAGGTATGAGTGAGAATTACAAGGTCGTTGCCCCTGGTTCCCTCCAGGCCTAAGTTTACTTCTGGTTGGCTCTCACACCTTTTCCTGATTTCCTGTCTGAACAGAAAAACGATGATGAGTGCGCAGTGTGCAGAGATGGAGGTAAACTGATCTGCTGCGATGGTTGTCCAAAGGCCTTTCATTTAGGCTGCCTTGTACCTCCCCTCACAGAAATACCCATGTAAGTACTGGAGCTGTGGAAAAAATCATCACTTCATAGAACTTAGGGTTGCTGTGGCTCAGCAAGGGGCACCTCATCTTGGAGTCAGAAGGTTGTGGGTTTGAACTGTGCTCAGGAGTTGAGAGCACGTAGTCTGGATTGTTATTTTAATGCAATTTGTCATTGTTCTTCGCTGCCATTTGGATGAGACTTTAGACCAAAGTCCCTGTATGTACCCGCAATTGGATATTGTGACACTAGTTCAAAGCAGCACAGTACTCCCTAGTATCCACCCAACATTCATAAGCAGTTTATTTGGTGTCTATTAGTCAGTAACTCAGTAAGGCTTTTTCAACAGCACTTTCCAAGCCCATGATCTCCACCACCCAGAAGGTCAAGGGCATAGCAGATTTGGGTAATGCTACATTTGCACATTCCCTTGTGACTCCCACACTATCCTGATTTAGAAATATCTCCCTCAATGTCACTGCATCCAAAATGCTGGAACTCTCTTTCTCACAGCACTGTGGATCCACCCTACACCAGTGAGACTGCAGTGGTTTAGGAAAGCAGGTCATCACCTTCTTGATGGCAGTTAGAAATGGCTAATAAATGCTGGTCTGGCTGGTGAAGCCCACGCTTCATGAAGAATTTTGTTTTAAATAACATTATTTATTGCTTGTGGGGCCTTTCTCTGCAAATTGATTGCCATGTTTCCAATAGTGACCACACTTCAAAATTATACCCTTAGTGGTAACCAATTTGAAACAAGCTGAGGTTGTGAAATAACAAGGTGTAGAGCTGGATGAACACAGCAGGCCAGGCAGCATCAGAGGAGCAGGAAAGCTGATGTTTCCGG
>NC_063344.1:61871889-61873994 GCF_021869965.1 Rhincodon typus | reverse complement strand
CCGGAAACATCAGCTTTCCTGCTCCTCTGATGCTGCCTGGCCTGCTGTGTTCGTCCAGCTCCACACCTTGTTATCTCATGCTCCAGCATCGGCAGTTCCTACTATCTCTGAGGTTGTGAAAGATGTTTTAAGATACAGACTTTATTTTTCCTTTCATTTCTGAACAATATCTTGTTGAAGCTTGTGAGTGTGTGTATGCATCAATATCAGGGAGAGAGTAGGATTGTTTGGGTCCAATTTCCCACAGTTCGATGCCATGTCTGCATCCAGTGTCCATGATAACACATAGAGTCATAGAGATGTACAGCATGGAAACAGACCCTTCAGTCCAACTAGTCCATGCCAACCAGGTATCCTAAATTAATCTACTCCCATGTGTCAGCATGTGGCTCATATCCCTCCAAACCCTTCCTATTCATATACCCATCCAGATGCCTTTTAAATGTTGTAATTATACCAGCCTCCACCACTTCCTCTGGTGGTTCATTCCATAAAAGCACCACCCTCTGCATGAAGAAGTTGCCCCTCAGGCCCCTTTTATATCTTTCCTCTCTCACCTTAAACCTATGACGTGGTGTTGGTCTAAGGTGGACAAGGTCAGAAATCAGACAACACCAGGTTATAGTCTAACAGGTTTTATTTGAAATCACAAGCTTTTGGAGTGCAGCCCCTTCATCAGATGGAGTGAGAGAGAAGCACACAGACACAGAATTTATGGGCAGAGAGATCAAAACATCGTACAAATGGTATGAGTGGAGTGTCGACTAATGAGTCTCGGCAGGTGATCAAAAGTGTCAGACAGTGTAAGTGAAGTGTCAACAGCTAAATAACAAGCGAAGGGATGACCTATAATCTGATTAAATGAGGCAGAGAGATAATTACAAAAAATTAAAAATAAGGTGGTGCTGGAGACAAACCAAATGACTAAAATAACATGATAGGTATAAGAGTCGTATGCTGAGGGTCTAACCAAAGTAATAAGTAATCCAAAACTGCACAAACTAATTAAGTTCGAGAGATCATAACAATTTATCAAGGTGATGGTGTCAAAATACGACAGTAAGGAAGATTTTACAGATACAGAACAGTGTGGTGGGGTCACATGTAGCGCGACATGAACCCAAGATCATGATTGAGGCTGTTTTCATGGGTGCGGAACTTGGCTATCAGCCTCTGCTCGGTGATTCTGCGTTGTTGTGTATCACGAAGGCCACCTTGGAGGACACTTTTCTGAAGATTGGAGGCTGAATGTCCTTGACCACTGAAGTTTTCCCTGACTTGGAGGGAACACTCCTGTCTGGCCAATGTTGCTCAGTGTCCATTTGTCCCTTGTCATAGCATTTGCATGGTTTTGCCAATATACCATGCCTTGGAGCATCCTTGCCTGCAGCATATGAGATGGACAGCATTGGCCAAGTCACATGAGTATCTGCCGTGTACATGGGGGATGGTGTTCCCACGTGTGACAGTAGTGTCCGTATCAATGATCTGACATGTCTTGCGGAGGTTGCCATGGCAGGGTTGTGTGGTGTTATGAACGACGTTGTCCTGAAGGCTGGGTAGTTTGCTGCGAGCAATGGTCTGTTTAAGATTTAGCGGTTGTTTGAAGAAGTGGAGGCGTGGGGAAGACCTTGATGAGATGCTCGTCATCATCAATGACATGTTGAAGGCTGTGAAGAACATAGCATAGTCTGTCCACTCCAGGGAAGTACTGGATGACGAAGTGTACTGTATTGGTCGTATCGTGAGTCTGACTTCTGAGGAGGTCATTGCAGTTTTTCTGTGTGGCACGTCAGAACTGGCGATCATTTAATCAGATTATAGACCATCCCTTCGCTTGTTATTCAGCTGGTGACACTTCACTCACACTGTCTGACACTTTTGATCGCCTGCAGTGACTTATTATTCAACACTCCACTCATTCCATTTGTATGACATTTTGATCTCTCTGCCTGTAAATTGTGTCTGTGTGCTTCTCTCTCACTTCACCTGATTAAGGGACTACGTTCCAAAAGCTTGTGATTTCAAATCAAACCTGTTGGCCTATAACCTGGTGTTGTCTAATTTTTGACCTTAAACCAATGCCCTCCAGTTTTTGACTCCCC
>NC_063344.1:61803814-61871389 GCF_021869965.1 Rhincodon typus | reverse complement strand
TACCCTAGGGAAAAGACCTTGGTTATTCACTCTATCCATGCCCCTCATGAGTTTATAAACCTCTGTAAGGTCATCCCTTAGCCCCTGATGCTCCAGGTAAAATAGCCCCAGCTTATTCAGCCTTTCCCCATAGCTTAAGACCTCCAACTCTGGCAACATTCTTGTAAATCTCTTCTGCACCTTTCAAGTTTAACAACATCATTTGTATAGCAGGGAGACCAGGATTGAATGTGGTATTCCAAAAGTGGCCTAAACAATGTCCTGTAAAGCCACAACATGAAATCCCAACTCCTATACTCAATGCACTGACCAATAAAGGCCAGTGCACCAAACGCCCTCCTCACTACCCTGTTTACCTGCGACTCCACCATGAAGAATGCCCACTCAGGAGGGGTGCTAGAGGGCATACTGTGACCATGGAATTAGTTATTCAATATGCCAAGACCATCTCCTCCAATGTGGTGCTGAGTCAATGAATTATTTTTGATGTACGGTCATGGTTGCTATGTAGGTAAATATGGCTGATAATCTGCATTCAACTGGGTTCCAAGAACATTAATGATCTAGTTAGTTTATTTACACGGTGTTGGCTTTAATGGATAAGTAATGGCTAGAATACAAGGTGACTTTCTTTGCCCTTCTTCAACTAGCACAATGATTTTTCCTGCTTGTACCCAAGAGTGTTGTGTTGTCTGGTTCCTCTTTAAACAAGTTACAGACAACTCCGACCAGAATGTTATGAATGAATTTGCCCAGGTGTCCTACAACACCAAAGCACTCAATTCAATATGTACACAACCTGGCACTAATACAAAACATCCCAACTTTATTAAGAACAAAGTTACAATAATCTTTAGTACTAAACATAGTACCTCTAATCCTGTTTGGCCCCACAAGGTTACAATATTTCCCAAGCCTCTTGTAAATTTATGCAGTCGCTCTCTCTGTGGCTCTCTCTCTGGGTCTGCGAAGTTACTTTCTTTCTCTCTCTCTCTGGATGGTCAACTGGTCTCTGTCTTTTGTCATGCTGATCTCCTCAGAAGGCCTCATGATTCCAAGAGCAGTTCCCCAGAGCAATTTGCAGGTGAACCATGTTTTTATACCTTTTAGACGGTTTTCTGGAACTTTCTATAGTTCTGGCCAATTAGCGAGACACACTTAATAGTTTGAAACAAGAGTCAATCATTTAGATGGCAAGCTACTGTTGGTTTCTTTATGTAGCAGGACCTACATAACTGACATCTACTGCTACAATTGACAGACCTCAGTTTAACATCTGATGCAATAGATGGCACTTCTGACTGTACTGGAAAAGAGCCAGTTTAAATTATGAGCCAATGTTTTGGTGCCACTTCATATTAGTCCGAAACCTCCAGCACCCCAACCAAGGTGCCAGTTTCCATGTACAAGCAGAGGCAGTGGGAATAAGTTTAACTCATGGCATTGCTGTGAAATTCAAATTGCCTATTATGCATACTGTCCAATTTTCCAGTCCATTTCCTTCATTCTGATTTTGTGGGATATTTGACTTTGGGGTGCATCACAACCGTGATAAACAACTTCCTATGTTGACCCTCATTACAAAGCTTTCAGTTCCAATACTTACTACTGCACATCCCATTTTTGTTATAAAACTCTCAGTTACAATACTCTTTTGCATTGCCAATCCTCATTATAAAGCTCTCAGTCATAATATTCTCTATAACACATTCTACCCTCATTGTAAAGCTGTTATAACAGCCTGTTACAAATTTAACCTTTATCATATAGATTCCAGTGTATAATATAATTACATACGAAACCATATCACTCTTATATTTGCATCTTAAACTTTCGTCTGTAGATTTATAATAATGTATTTGCTCTCCCAATGTATTCCTGACGATTTGTCTGAACTGCTCCATCACAAATTATGGTTTTATTTCTTTATCTGTTCAGTGGTACCTGGAGATGTTTATCCTGCACTAACAAAGGTGGTGACACCCGAGCTACATTATCCTCAACATCTGAGAAGAATCAGCAATCGCAGAGCACAGCAGGAGTCCAAGTAAGTCACGTCCAACTGAGGTCACCATCAACCCACTCAGTTCTACAGAACATAACTTCAAAGCAGTTGAAGTAACATCCGTCACCAGTGAGTTAACTATGTTTAGTGTCATACATGCTATTAATATAGAAAGCGCCAACAAAAAACTGCCCAAAGCAACCCAAGATTGGCATCCTTAGTGATCCAAATAGTACTGTCATATAAATATAGATCAAAGGCCTCCTTTTTAAGCCATGTCATTCACGACCGTCCTATGATTAGAAAAATCACAATGGCAGTGATGTCTTGCAGTACAATTGGTACCAGTGCTAAGTGAAACCAGGTTTCACCTAAGCCATTTTCCTTCAATGACTGTCCAATGACATATACATTTCCATCTCAAAAATACTTCCCAATAATACCTTTAACTTCCACTTTACAATAATACCCATACCTTCATCTCTAAAACACTACCAAGTTAAAATCTCACTTCCAAACCCAGGATACTGCTCAATAATCCCTGTCTATTCCATTTCTAAAACTCAGGGGCCAAGTGTAGAAAGAAGACGAGGATAGAAAGCAGAGAGTGGGAATAAAGGATAGTAATTTTGAGTGACAGAGATGGAAAGTCGTTTCCTTGAAGGATGAGTGAGTTCACTAAGATTACTGATGTTCAACATTTGTATTAATAATAGGCTTTGGAATCATAAATCCAAATTTGCAGAGGACACCAAATTGGGGAGATAGTCAATAAAATATAATGCAAAATAATAAATTCCAAGAAGACATTAATATACTTGTGGAATAAGAAAATAATTGGTAAACAAATTTGAATAGAGTTAAGTATGAGATACTAATACACTCTGGTAAGAAAATTAATGAAGTCTCATAATATTTGGATAATAAGAACCTAACACATTCTCCCCGTGTCTGCTTTCCTCTGGGTGCTCTGGTTTCCTCACACAGTCCCAAAGCTGTGCAGGCGAGGTGGATTAGCCATGGGAAATGCAGGGTTACAGGGATAGCATAGGACAGTGGGTCTGATTGGGATGTTCTTCAGAGGGGCCGAATGACCAGCTTCCACACTGTAGGGATTCTATGATTCTATAAATAGGATGGATGAGGAGAGAGACCTCGGAGTGCAAATAAACAAATTACTAAAAGCTGTGATGTAGGTTATTAGGCTATTTTTAAAAAAAACAAACTAAATGCTAAAGTTTCTTTCCAGAGATACAAAATTGAAAACTGGGGAAGATATAAAAACTTGAGGTTCAATTACCTTTATAGATATAGAGGGTTCGAGGAAAGCTCATAAATCCAAGTCTAGAAATGGAAGCTTATGCCTCTGAAGAAAGACTGGAACTCTTTTCTCTTGAAAAGAGAAGGCTATTATATAACTTTTAAATTAGGAAAGGTTTTAGTTGAGTACACACTGATATAAAATTTCCACTTTTGCTGGAGTGCAAAACTAATGATCATTAATATGCGAGTCACCAAAAAATCAAATAGGGAATCCTGAAGGAACTTATTTATCCAGTGTGATGACGATGTAAAACCCATTAGCACAGGGAGTAGTTGAAACGAATAGTAGAGTTGTGTTTAAGAAAAAGCTAGACAAGAATATGAAGGCTGATTGTGTTATAACAGCAGAGAAGGGAAGAGGTTTCAGTATGAACGCCAAAGATTGGTTTGGTGAATATCTTGTTTCTCTGATGTGTATTCTATGAAATTCTACGAATTATATCCTCATTTTAATCTTTACAAATATTGCTCAAAACTGCTTTTATTGCCACCTACAGAACATTAGTTAATAATGTGTCACATCTCAATGCTAGCTACCTGTACGTTCATCTGTGTATTTATCATCCCAACATCCATATCTCCAAGATACATTGACTAACTTCACTAACACTTCAGAAGTTAACCAAAAACTTTGGCAATAATTTGAATTATATTCCTAACAATCTACCCAAATCAATCCAGAAGAAAGCCGCCTTGGTCATTTCACCAGGTCTCCCTCATCTTTCAGCTGCACTCCCCTTATTCCCCCATCATATTTCCCTCAGCCCTCATCCTACACTCTGCTCCTGTCACTACACATCAGTATTTTGCACTCCAATTCTTCACACAGCATGGTCTTCTCTTTCTGACTGTTTTCCCTCCATTAGCTTCCTTCCCATCCATTTTGCTGGAATTGGGAATTGCATTTTGTCAGGGATTTGTTTTATAAGTTTGTGTTGACGATTCCTCACTTTCCTATACAGTGATTGTCTGTTTTGTGCACTAGGTGGTCTTATATCAGCAGAAGTTGGTGGGAGAGTTGGAGCAGCTGCTGAGATCATCACCATTTACCAACAAAGAACATCCTCCTAGCATTGGACTGCCATCCACAGCAATAACCACAGCACCATCTTCAACATCCTCTTCAGCTTCATCTTCCTCTTCAGCTTCTTTTACTGCCAATCAGAAACAGCGGGTAACACAATTCATCGCATGATGTTTGCGTTTATTCCTGTACCAGTCTTCCCCATACTATCACAGTCTCAGCTCCAAGGTTCCCCCATCTCTTACCCATTCTGCAATCGCGGACACAGCATGGAATTTCCAACTCTCACCCACTCCGCCCCTGCATCCCATTTTCATCGACACAGTTCGGGATCAATGTTCCTCATTGTCTTGGAACTCACTCTTCTCTCCTTCATGATCAGTCTGGATGCCCATTCCCCAGTCCCACCATAGCAATCTTAAGCTTTCCCTTCTGAACTCATCACATGACATTTTGACATCTATTTATTCCCCCTCATCCATCACATGACTACAATTTGGGACCTCTGTGTTTTCCTTTTGTCACTCCATTATGATATTTTCCCTCTTCTTCTGTTATTGATGGCATAAGACAGTGCCTTATTTGAACAATGGTAACCTTCATCCTGCATCCTATAGTCTAGTTCTCAATGTTTCTTCTTCTCTATCCAAGTACCTGCTTCTCCATCCATCTCTACTTCATTTCTATCCATCCTGTTACCCTATACCTTTAATATTCCTTCTTTTCTTCCCTCACTGCTATCCTAGTCCCCTCTCTTTTCATAATTGTAGCCCTTCCCCCTTCTCTTTATCCCCTTTCTCTTTAAAATCAACTTCTGTCCTTTCTGCATCCAGCTGCCCCAGGCTAAAGGCAGGAAGTTCCATTCTTGCTCAGTCATTGCACTGTCTGGGACGAGTAATGCTATTCCTAATGCCACGTGTTTATATTTTCAGATCCTGTTGCAGACCCGTGAAAATCAGCCCCTGAACCCCAGCTGTGGGGTGTGCAAAGCTGGAGGAGATCTGAAATGCTGCACCCAATGCCATGGAGGCTTCCACTCCCACTGCCATTTCCCTGCCGCCCCTGAGGACATGAGGTATGTAATCAGAGCAACTGGGACAGCATTTGGAGATGTTAAAGTAACTATATACCATGAGCTCAGTGAGACTGGTGTCGGGTCCAGATTAAAGTAAATGCTGAACCCTCAATAAGAAATTGAAATCATCATTCTGTACAGAAAGCTTTATAATTTCATCTGCATTACAGGACGGGGAGATGTATCTCCTGTACAAACACAACAGTGCTGAACACATCTACTGAGCCTGAGTTACAACTGAAGCCCCCAACCACACAAACAGCTACGGTAAGTCAGTGTCATTTTATGACCCAGTACCACAGGTAACTGTTATTCAGGCGTTTATTTAACTGATAGCGGATTCTCAGTGTACTGTTTGCATATGTTTTAAAACTCATAAAAAGTTATCCTGACTTCAATTCCTGCTCAGTTCAATGTATACTGGGTGGTCTCTACTATCTTATTCAATTGCTCACGCTTTAGGTTTGTATCTGGGCAGAGTGTTAGGAGAATGTTGAGCAGCAGGAGCATTACAGCTGAGCCTGCTGTGTCATTACCTAATGCCCAATGCATGCACACATTTTCTACCAGGCTTCACTTGATAATGATCAGGGATAGAAACACTGACTTATTTCTTTTTCCCTCCCAAATGCAAGGTTCATGGCACCAATTTCAGCAACCCATCATAGGTCAAACTGGGATTAATAAACTGAGAACAAACTAGAGAGTAAATGAAAACTATACTGGTGTGTATAGTGCAGCACTTCAATGTGTTGGTTAGACATGCAGATATGAACTGTGCACGTCTATATATGGGCTACAGTAAAGGAAGAAATAGCACTTGTTTTGTGCCTTTCACAGTTTCAGGACATCCCAAAGCAATTCACAGCTAATGAAAATATTCTCAAGTGTAGTCATTGTTGTAATGTAGGATACACAACAGCTGATTTGTTCATGGCAAGATTCCACAAACAATAATTAGATAATTGACCTGAAAGATAAGTATTGATTAGGTCATGCTCTTCTTCAGATAATGTCATGGAATCATTTTTAAGTCAACACTAAACAGAGGAGAAAAAAAACCGTAAGTACGGTAAACTTACTGGTGCCTACCACCCAAAACGGGCCTACTCCACCTCCCAAATCCCCAACCCTACCCAGGACCTTCCCCACAATGTGCCCGCCGCCATTGGCCATGTGGCCACTGTCGGAGCAACCACGGATGACGTCACATCCTCTGCCGCCGGGACCACTTCCGGGACAGCGAACGCCATCGACACCGCTGCTGATACCACCGCCTCTGCTTCTGAGGCCAACACCACAGACACTGAGGACGCACCTACCGTCACCGCTACTGCCGCCTCCTACCCCGCTCCGCCCACTGCCGACGCAACTCCGCCCACCGCTGCCGACGCAACTCCGCCCACAGCTGACGCCGACGTCACTCCGCCCACAGCCTCCACAGCCAGCAGCTCCAGAGGAGACAGTAGCATCCAGCCCTGCCGGATCTTCACCATCCCCCCAGACCTCCCCCTTACTGAGGACGAACAGTCAGTCCTCAGTAAAGGGCTCACCTTTGTCCCCCTCCACCCACACATCAACGAATACCGGTCACGTTTGGACATAGAGCAGTTTTTCCGCCGCCTCCACCTCCACGCTTACTTCTTCAATCACGAGCCTAACCCTCCCTCTACTGACCCCTTCTCCCGCCTCCAACACCTGCCCCTACGCCTCCCCCTTCACCCCCATCCCAGGCCCCAAGAAGACTTTCCACATCAAGCAGATGTTCACCTGCACATCTGCTAATGTGGTATACTGCATCCACTGTTCCCATTGTGGCCTCCTCTACATCGGGGAAACCAAGCGGAGGCTTGGGGACCGCTTTGCAGAACACCTACACTCGGTTCGCACTAAACAACTGCACCTCCCAGTCGCGAACCATTTCAACTCCCCCTCCCATTCCTCAGACGACATGTCCATCCTGGGCCTCCTGCAGTGCCACAACGACGCCACCCGAAGGTTGCAGGAACAGCAACTCATATTCCGCTTGGGAACCCTGCAGCCCAATGGTATCAATGTGGATTTCACAAGTTTCAAAATCTCCTCTCCCCCGACCGCATCCCAAAACCAGCCCAGCTCGTCCCCGCCACCCTAATCTGTTCTTCCTCCCACCTATCCCCTCTTCCCACCTCAAGCCCCACTCCCATCTCCTACCTACTAGCCTCATCCCTTCCCCTTGATCTGTCCGTCCTCCCTGGACTGACCTATCTCCTCCCTACCTCCCCACCTACACTCACCTTTACTGGCTCCATCCCCGCCTCTTTGACCTGTCTGTTTCCTCTCCACTTATCCTCTCCTCTATCCATTTTCTATCCGCCTCCCCCTCTCTCCCTATTTATTTCAGAACCCCCTTCCCCTCCCCTATTTCTGAAGAAGGGTCTAGGCCCGGAACGTCAGCCTTCCTGCTCCTCTGATGCTGCTTGGCCTGCTGTGTTCATCCAGCTCTACACCTTGTTATCTGAGAAGGATCGGATCTTGGTTTAACATCTCATCGAAAAGGCACTGTCTTTGACAATGCTGAATGCTGTCTGGATTACACTGGACGTGCCATCCTGGATTCTGTAGTCTGACCTTCGGCCTGGGGCATGAGCCCCATAGCTGTGTGGCTCAGACTGCTGTAGTAGAGGCCACCCAGTTTGTATAGAACTGAACAGAAATTGTAATCCTTTAAGGAAGAATAGCAAAAAAATTCTGAGGACAAGTTCAAGGAAAGAATGAGCAACAAATCAGTGATTGTCAGCTGATTAGCAATTCAGAATCTGAATTACATGTCCAGAAACTCCAGAATTGATTAACACTCACTTCAAAGCTTTTTCTTTGATATTGTAATGAGAATTGTAGATCCTGATCTACACACTTTATGTAGCATCCAAAGCATTGGCATTCCAGGAACACATAAAAGAACACAGTTTTATACTTGAGATACCAAGGTGTAGAGCTGGCCAAGCAGCATCAGAGGAGCAGGAAGGCTGACGTTTCGGGCCTAGACCCTTCTTCAGAAATGGGGGAGGGGAAAGGGGTTCTGAAATAAATAGGGAGAGAGGGGGAGGCGGATAGAAGATGGATAGTGGAGGAGATAGGTGGAGAGGAGACAGACAGGTCAAAGAGGCGGGGATGGAGCCAGTAGGTGAGTGTAGGTGGGGAGTTAGGGAGGAGATAGGTCAGTCCAGGGAGGACGGACAGGTCAAGAGGGCGGGATGAGGTTAGTAGGTAGGAGATGGGGGTGGGGCTTGAGGTGGGAGGAGGGGATAGGTGGGAGGAAGGACAGGTTAGGGAGGCGGGGACGAGCTGGACTGGTTTTGGGATGTGGTAGGGGGAGGGGAGATTTTGAAGCTTGTGAAATCCACATTGATACCATTGGGCTGCAGGGTTCCCAAGCGGAATATGAGTTGCTGTTCCTGCAACCTTTGGGTAGCGTCGTTGTGGCACTGCAGGAGGCCCAGGATGGACATGTCGTCTGAGGAATGGGAGGGGGAGTTGAAATGGTTCGCGACTGGGAGGTGCAGTTGTTTAGTGCGAACCGAGCGTAGGTGGTGTAGGGGGTGGTGTAGGGGCAGGTGTAGCACTTCCTGCGGTTGCAGGGGAAAGTACCGGGTGTGGAGGGGCTGGAGGGGAGTGTGGAGCGGACAAGGGAGTCACAGAGAGAGTGGTCCCTCTGGAAAGCAGATAAGGGTGGGGAGGGAAAAATGTCTTTGGTGGTGGGGTCGGATTGCAGATGGCAGAAGTGTCGGAGGATGATGCGTTGGATCCAGAGGTTGCTGGGGTGGTACGTGAGGACGAGGGGGATTCTGTTTTGGTTGTTATTGCGGGGAGGGGGTGTGAGGGATGAGTTGCGGGAAATGCGGGAGACACGGTCGAGGGCGTTCTCGACCACTGAGGGGGGGAAGTTGCGGTCCTTGAAAAACGAGGACATCTGAGATATATGGGAGTGGAATGCCTCATCCTGGGAGCAGATGCGGTGGAGGTGAACGAATTGGGAATAGGGGATGGCATTTTTGCAGGAAAGTGGGTGGGAGGAGGTGTATTGTAGGTAGCTGTGGGAGTCGGTGGGCTTGAAATGAATATCGGTTTCCAGGTGGTTGCCAGAGATGGAAACAGAGAGGTTCAGGAAGGAGAGAGAGGTACCAGAGATGGTCCAGGTGAACTTAAGGTTGGGGTGGAAGGTGTTGGTGAAGTGGTGAACTGTTCAAGCTCCTCGTGGGAGCACGAGGCGGCACTGATACAGTCATCAATGTAACGGAGGAAGAGGTGGGGTTTAGGGCCAGTGTAGCTACGGAAGAGGGATTGTTCCACGTAACCTACAAAGAGGCAGGCATAGCTTGGGCCCAGTGGGTACCCATGGCCACCCCCTTTGTCTATAGGAAGTGGGAGGAATTGAAAGAGAAGTTGTTGAGGGTGAGGACGAGTTCGGCTAAGCAGATGAGGGTGTCAGTGGAGGGGGACTGGTCGGGCCTGCGGGACAGGAAGAAGCGGAGGGCCTTTAGGCCATCTGTATGGGGAATGCAGGTGTATAGGGACTGGATGTCCATGGTAAAGATGAGGTGTTGGGGACCGGGGAATTGGAAGTTTTGGAGGAGGTGGAGGGCATGGGTGGTGTCATGGATATAGGTCGGGAGTTCCTGGACCAAGGGGGAGAAAATGGAGTCGAGTTTTATACTTAGTCAGGTGTGCCCATCATGTCTGGGTGGTGTATTTATCTTCTCAATCAGTCATCTTCAGCAATGTCAGAACTTGTTGGGGATGGTGTGTGATAAATCAAACCCCAACATTCCCCAAGCTGTCACAAATCTGAACCACCAAACTGCTCAATTTTGAGTGACTGTCTAATTGACTGAATTAGCTTAAAATAGTACTGGGTTTTTGCCCCATGAACACAAAAATAACTAGATACTGTAATCATGAAAGAAACATAGTCAGAGGAACACGGTTCTGAATCACTGGTCCAAAATCACAAAACTAGTTGGTTATATAGCCCTTTTTCCTTTTTTCAATGATACCTTGATGTTATTCGCAAAGCAATGGTCAGTCTTTAGTTCACTAATTAATCTTTCTTTTACTCTAGACTTTAGAATTCTTCCTTTCAACAATTCCAAATGTAGGTCTTCCCTGCTCCTTTGACAGAGAAATTGCCCAGAGAGGTTAACTTTTCAGACTAGAGAAACATAGAGAGAGAGGGGGAGAGGAAGAGATATGTTGATGCTGCAAGCTTCCAGGGCTTCTGTCATCTGTGGTTTCATTCCTCTCACTGGCTCTGTGTTAACCTGCAGCCAGCCCAATCAGAACGTTGTTCCTATGCTGAACTCTCTTGTACACACAACTGGTGCCAATTAAAAAGCCAATCAAAATACTGTCTCCAGGCAGAATTGCCTGGAAATACACAACAGGGCATGCCTATTTGTCTGGACTGCTCTCTCATTTCTCTCAGAAAGCAACATTTCAATCACAATCACAATTCACACCTTGCTCCAGGTAACATGTTTCTACGACTGCAAACATCTTCATACAAAGTTTTCCATTTTCACCTTCAATCCAAAATAAAGCAAAGTGATCTTTAAAACAGTCCCTTGGGATTGAAGATGACCTTTTATGGCTTTGAGGGTCCTGAGTGGACTCAATGAGAGCTTGGCATCCATTTCACCCAATCAGAGACACTCCTGACAGTTGGCACCTTCAAGGATGTTTCTTCTCAAGTTTGAGTTATCTTGAAATCCCATGGATTAATGGGGAAATTGCATTTTTTTCAAGGAAGCTTCAGGATATCCTTAACTGACCAGAGCTGAGCTTTCTTTCTTGATAGAGCAGTGAGGGATTC
Source organism: Rhincodon typus (assembly GCF_021869965.1). Lineage (NCBI taxonomy): Eukaryota > Metazoa > Chordata > Chondrichthyes > Orectolobiformes > Rhincodontidae > Rhincodon > Rhincodon typus. Next base: position 61,860,111 of record NC_063344.1, on the reverse strand, counting down.
ACCCTGGTTCATTGTAGCTCTGGGATGTCAACCTTGGATCGAATAGAAAGTGTCCGTTGAGTAGCTGTTATCCCCACAGGGGGTAGGAACACAAGAGACCAAGTACCAGACAAAGTGTTAAAAACAGAGTAACACACCATCTATGAATCCAATGAACAAGAACTTCTGCTCAGTTGCACTGGCCTTCTCGGTGCAATTTGCCAGAAATTGGCTAAGCCATCAGAAGAGATTAAGTAATTTCAAGTGCAAATTATGTTCAGCCCAAATCAAAGTTCTGCGATTTTTGTTTTGTGCTAGCTGAAAGAAAATTGCACTCAAAACTGGCTCTGCCAAGAAGACTAACCATGTCCCAGATTGACTTAATTGACGTTGCAAGTTCCCACCCATTGAACCTTTTGCAGATCTTTGTGGTGGGCTCTCAAGATTAAACTGCTTTTAGAGGCACAGACACGAAAAGCACATCTTTAAAATATATTTCTAAAACGACTATTTTTTTTTAAAAATTACTCTAAAACTGACTACTACACAAGAATGATATATACATCAAGCAATTTATTTTTACAAAGAGTCATCCAGTACAGAAACAAATCCTTCTGTCCAACCAGTCCATGCCAAATATAATCCCAAACTAAACTAGTCCCAGCTGCTTGCTCCTGGCCCATACCTCTCCAAACCTTTCCTATTCATGTATCTATCCAAATGTCTTTTAAATGTTGTAATTGTGCCCACATCCACCACTTCCTCAGGAAGTTCATTCCAAATGCAAACCACCCTCCATGGGAAAAATTTCCCATCATGTCTTTGTTAAATCTCTCTCCTCTCACCTTAAGAATGTGCCCCCTCGCCTTGAAATCCCCAGTCCTAGGGAAAAGACAACTACCATTAACCCTATCTATACCACCCATGATTTTATAAACTTCTATAAGGTCACCTCTTAACCTCCTACACTCCAGCGATAAAAGTCTCAGCCTGTCCAGCCTTTCTTTATAACTTGACCCTTCCATACCCAGCAACATCCTGATAAATCTCTTCTGAACACTCTCCAGGTTAATAATATGCCAAAGGTTTTTAACAAATTACAATCTAATGTACTACCTGTTTGAGTTGGTTCATAGCAGATTTTATATTCATCACTATACAAATGAGTTTGATCAAAAACTTGAGTAAAAAATATCTTCTAAATACAAGAGAACTTTGCCCCGAGGTCATCAATTGTGCTCAAGGCTGAATCTCCTGTGTGCATTGTTTAATTTTTTGGCTTCTCTTCCTCTTTCTCTTTAGGCTGTTGAACATGAAACAGAAGTAGATTCATTTATTAATGAGCAGCTCTTCAACAAGGAAGAGTTTGACTCAATTCTCCGAGAGGTGAGTTTGTAATAAATCCAGGGAGTACTAAAATGATTAACCAAACATGGAGGGGACTGTAGGTCAGATACTGGCCTTTCACACTCTGGGACCTGACAGTACAACGGTAGAGAATAGGCAGTGTGGGATATTGAAATATTAAACGGTGTTTCTGAAGCACAGACTTCAGGAGCAGGAAGGATGAAGGGAGGTCTAATCAGATTCCGATGCCCTGTTTGTCTGAAATTGTTATATGCCAGAAAGCCAGTTGGTGAAGAATACAACTGAGATCAATTGTATTCATGTTAATTAAGTCTCCTAAAGAACGGAAATTGAGAATGTAATTATTGAGGCTATATTTTTAAAAATTTTATTTCCTTTTAAAACATTTTTTACTATTGGGTATTTCACCATCCAGCACATCAACACTAGTTAAAACCGAAAGATACTGTAAATCAGAAGCAAAAACAGAGGTTGCCGGAAAATCTCAGCAGGTGTGACAGCATCTGTGAGGAGAAATCGGTTAACGTTTCAGGTCCAGTGACCCTTCCTCGAATCTGATGGTAATAACTAGGAAAATGTTGGTTTATGCGCAAAAGATAGGGTGGTGCCTGGGGTGGGGGGCAGCATCCATATTCATAAGATCATCAGCTGCCATTTCCGCCACCTCCAGCGAGATGCCACTACTAGACACATATTCCCCTCCCCTCTCTTGTCTGTCTTCCACAGGGAGCATCCCCTCCAGGACACCCTGGTCCACACTTCCTTCACTCCAAATACCAACGCCCTACCGCCTCATAGCACCTTCCCCGGCATCTGCCAAAGGTGTAACACCTGCCCACTTACCTCCTCCCTCTTCAGAATCCAAGGGCCCAAAACATACCTTCCAGGTGAAGCAGCGATCAACCTGCAATTCCCACAATCTAGTCTGCTATATTCACTGCTCACAACGTGGTCTCCTTTACATTGGGGAAACGAAGCGTAGGCTGGGTGACCGATTTGCAGAACATCTATGTTATGCCCGCAAAAAGACCCTGAGCTTCCAGTTGCCTGCCACTTTAATGCACTACCCTGTTCCCTGGCCAACACCTCTCTATCAGGTTCGCTGCAGTGTTCCAGCAAAGCTCAGCACAAGCTGGAAGAACAACACCCCATTTTCCGCTTGGGGACCCTGCAACCCTTAGGACTCAATATTGAGTTCAATAATTTTAGGGCCTAAACTCTCCCATGCCCTAACCCCCAACCCCACACACCAGGCTTTGTTATCACACAGTCTGCCATTACACACTGCCTATTGTTAGCCACTAACAGTCTCCATTAACAGCTATTCACCCTCCTAGCCAGATCGTTATCAACTCCTTTGTCTGTCCAACTGTTCTCCTCTCTCTTTGGGCTCTATCTCCACCCATCATTTACTCTTTACCTCCTCCGCCCACCCTATCCTCTGCATATAAACCAACATTTTCCCAGCTCCCATCAGTTCTGATGAAGGGTCACTGGACCTGAAACGTTAACTCTGATTTTCTCTTCACAGATGCTGCCAGACCTGCTGATCTTTTCCAGCAGCTTGTGTTTTAGTTTGTGATATCAAAACTAGTATCTAGCCCAGTCTAAGTAACCAACCAGGAGGATTCCTGTTCCAAAACTCTTCTGTGGCCATTATTTTATTATGTTATCTATTCAAGATATACCTTCTACTTACAAACTTATGTTTGTTGGGATTACTACTGTGAGATCTCCCTCTTGTACCATTAAAGGGCTTTTCTCCAGTAGGACACTGTTTTCTGACACAAATGTCACTTCCAGTTCCACTATTAATGCTTCTACTGTGCTTTCTTATACTCCACTCTTTTATTTCTTTCTGCCAGCTTATGGGCCTTAATTCTTAGCTATCATCTTGAACATCCAGTCTTTAAATCAGTATTTAAAAACCAGTATTTAAACTTGCCAGTACCTATTTTTGCACTTCCCACAATTGTGAGCTCTCTCCATGCAGTGCACCTCTCTGGAATAATTGCCTGTCACGGGCAATTGGCCTTTGATTGTTATAGCTCTGTCCTGTGTTTCATGATGATTTACATTATTTTTAGTCAACCCTTGATCTACCATATTATGTTCCTTAGCACGTTCTTCACAAGAATCATGACCATTGGAGGTTCAAGGTATCTAATTCACTTCTATCAGCTGTAGAGCATCTGAGATTTTGCAATTAATTCTGATTAATCATGAAGGATAAAGCACAGCAGTTTATTGCCATATCTATTAACTACTAAGTTACCACATGATTTATTATGGTATTAAGGTTTTACCATTCCCTTTTATAAAGTACAAAATCACTTGCATTAAACTCAGTCTCCAATAGCCTATGCAACACTGGAGTTCCCTTTTGAATTGTCTTGGAGATCACAACTTTGATGAAAATCTGTGACCCTGCATGGAAAGCATTTAAATGTTTAGAAAAACATTCAACTAATTGTAGTACCTTCTGGAGCAGGAGGACTATATCACAGCACAGAAGACAGCTTGGAATTTTGCCCAAAATCTAATTGATACATCCTCCAATCATCTGAAGCTTTTTAGATTTCCTGTGCCAAGGCGACTGTCAATTTGCAATTTTGTTGATCAGCTAAAATTGTATGTATCATATCATCGATCACCATATCGTTCCTTTCACAGACCCCGTTGCTGAAAGGACTTGCAGTTGTAGTATTCAGATGTGGCTCTGAACTCATCAGTGGCAAATTCCCCTCCATTTCTGCAAAGTTGTACTGACCTGTTTTATTGTACTTATAGGTAGTTCATTAATTAACTATATTTATGCCAAAGAAAAATCAGCCAGAAACCTCACTGGCACCTCAGAAAGAACCAGCAACTTATTCATATGAGACAATATAATACAATATAGCAACTTAAATGCTAGTACTGATTCAGGGAACTGTAAACTTAATTTTGTTAATATTTTGTACAATCTGTTCAAATTCAGACTATATTCTTCCATGGAAAAAAAACGTTTTCCAAAATCTATCAAAACCTAACTTTCCCTCATATGTATATAATGGGTCATTTTTCTTATAAATTTCACCCAAGAACTTAATGGAAAATGCAAATTTTTTTAACATCGAAGTGATGGACATCCATGTCACAAAATACTTCTAATTTTACCTGTTGTAGAACATGAAAGTACTAAGGCAATACCTTGTTTCTTTTTTATGAAGGATGTAATCCATGTACCCACTTTGTTCTTCCACTAATTGTATGGTTCAGATGCCAACAACATTGGGAGAGTGGTTATACACCAACCATTTATACTTGACTTTCTGCTATTTTTCACAAAACTTACTAGCATTTTAGTTTTTCCATTCTTCGTCTTTCTGCTTTCAGTGTTATGTTCCAACAGGCCAGTTGGTGAAGGAAAAAATTGAAGCTGGTTAAAACAAACTTTTACAAGCGTTTATTTACAGGGTTACATGTTTCACACATGCATATCCTGACTCAGTATGCACTATTGGGTGGCACGGTGGCTCAGTGGTTAGCACTGCTACATCACAGCTCCAGGAACTGGGTTCAATTCCAGCCACGGGTGACTGTCTGTGTGGAGTTTGCATGTTTTCCCTGTGTCTGTGTGGGTTTCCACTAGGTACTCCAGTTTCTTCCCACGGTCCAAATATGTGCGGGTTTGATGGATTGGCTGTGCTACAATGCCCATAGTATCCAGGGATGTGCAGGCCAGGTGGATTAGCCATGGGAAATGAAGGGTTATTGGGATAGTGTAGGGGAGTAGGTGTGGTTGGGATGCTTTTTGGAGGGGTGGTGTGGATTCAATGGGCCAAATGGCCTGCTTCCTCATTGTAGGAATGCTATGATTTTCAATCTGTGTCTATTTTTAAGTGCACAAATGAATTCCTAGTAATTGTCCATCACCAGTGTGCAATTAAACACAAGTAATAAACAGGTAATAGTACTGTCGGAATCACTGGACTTAAAAGTTATTTCTCATTGCTAAACAGTACAGCCATGCGCTTTTGTGCAGCTTCTTGAATTTCATCATCGAAATAGAACAGTTGAGGATGCACCTCTCCAGTCTCCCTTATGCAGTTGATGTATTTCCTAGCAATACCCTCCACAAGTCATGCAGTTGTAACCTGCAGTTGTGTTCCAACTTATGATCAGCATCTAAGTTTGTTTGAGTTAAAAGTTGCTTTTATATCTTTTGAAAAACATTTTACAAGCGCTGTTAACTCATATATTGGCTGCACTATAAGTGTACCTGGCATGTGGCAGATATTGACTGTCCCAATTGTTGGGCATTTTAATTGTAAGACACATTAGGATTGTATCATGTAAGTACCACTTGCTGATTGCATCTGGCTAACTTACTGACTGCGTGAAGGTTTGTTGTGGTATCAAAAACAGAAATTGCTGGAAAAACTCAGCAGGTCTGGCAGCATCTGTGGAGAGAAAGCAGAGTTAACGAAACTGTAGTGAGTTCCCTGATTGGGGCTATTAACCTGGTTCAATAGAGAGCCCTGACTGACAGATAAAAAGGGTGTTTGTCAGAGGTTCTTGTATCTTACTCTGTATGAGGCACTACTACAGTCAAGGACTGTTCATGTGTATATAAAGAGTGGCTAGGTGACATGATACCTGATACATGATACATGACATGATATTTCAGAAATCTTCTGAAGAAGGGTCATTGGACCAAAAATGTAAATTGTGCTTTCTGACAATAGATGCTGCCAGACCTGCTAAGTTTTCCAGCAATTTCTGTTTTTGCTTCTGATTTCCAGCATTAGCATTTGTTATTTGTTTTTTTTTGTTTATTACCTAACCACAATAAACCTTGTGGTATACCTTACTGTATTTTCAGTACCTACTATATTCAGTAGCTTTGTACCCGATATGGTCCATGTTGCTTGTATCCAGTGTGATACACATTGAACATGCCTGGTATAAGAACATAAGAACTAGGAGCAGGAGTAGGCCATCTGGCCCCTCGAGCCTGCCCTGCCATTTAATAAGATCATGGCTGATCTTTTTGAGACTCAGCTCCACTTACCCGCCCACTCACCATAACCCTTAATTCCTTTACTGTACAGGTCAGATGGGAATTCATTTCCTAATCTCCATACTAGTACCTAGCTAGCACTATTTAATAGCAATCTGATTGTTACAGTCTCTTTGCATGGCCCAATACTTTTGTCCATGTCAATATCTTGAGCTTTGACAGGATTTCGCTTGATCTTCTGCCATTGACTTGCTATCCACCACAGCAATGGACACAGCCTAAGATAATCCCCAGGCACGTTCTTCCAGAAATGTTTCCCTACTTTCCCCTTAAAAGGTACAATAGTCGCTGGCAAATAATTCCATACCTCAGATACTATCTGAGTAAAGAAAGATTTTCTAACTTGTATCTCCAAAGCAGGTAATCTTCCCTGTTCACCCAATCAAAACGTTTTCCTGCTCAAATGGATACCCTCTACCAATATCCCATGAGTCTCCTCATAACTGGAAATTCCCAACTGATTCATCCAGGTGAATTGTAACCTGAATGTTCTTTACAAAATACCCATTCTTTAAAAAAGTTACTACAGCTATCCTCAGCACTCAATCTATTGCCTAGTAAAGTGTTGCACACATATGTTTTTATTTGCACCATCATGCCTTGTTCCTAATTATCAATGCTTTTGACTTTATTTATAGATCTAACTATTTTTGGGGGAAATGCATTTTAAATCCCTCCTCATGCTCACCATTCAGCACCTTTTCATTGAGCGTACAATCCAATACCTTGTTTTTCATCCCTCTAATTGTGTCTGCACATTAGGTTTCATATGTCACTTATCTGTCCAATCTATTAAATGTGTTTTCCTGAAATATTACATTTCTGCTTGCTGTTTGTTAATTCCCTGAACCAGCTCCAGCATTCCCCATCATTGCCACCCCAAACCCAAATACAACAGCAATTCTCAACATCATCTGTTCCTTGTTGTCATTGTTGTTGTTTGCAATCTGTTCCGTTAGTCCCAAATTTGTCTTTCCGTTGTCATGCCAACCTTTGCAACTTTGTTGTTCAAGTGTTTGTTCCTCATTCCCATGACTGTGAGCCTTTTCTATTGCATTCTCTAATCTAATTTCATACCAATTCATATCAACTATAATCTAGGTTAGACAGCTGTTTCCATCTACAGTGTCCATGCCTAATAGTTTAAAGATCAACATCATGCCCTCTTTCCACTGTCTTTCTTCAACCAGCTCAGTTCCTGACTTTTTCCTCAATGCAGGCCTGGCAATGATCATGTAATCAGGAGTACCAAAAGCATAAATCAATACTTTTAACTTTATTCTTTGATTTTGTCATAGAGCTCGATCGATGGCATCTTGCAATGGGCTTTGCAAAACATTCCCAGGCCCGTGTCTGAGAACCCAGGCCTTAATCATTAATGGAGGCCTTCTTCTGTGGAGAAGCTGATCTAATCTGAATAGAAAGGTGCGCTGTGCAAAACCCAGCAGGTTTAGGACTAACAAGTTGGGGAAGCAGCAACTGGTGACTAGATGTAGGTTCTTATAAGTCAATATATGCTCCTCCCAAACTCATGAACACCAAAGACAGCTGAAGAGGTCAATCCTGAAGGAGCAAAAGATGGATGGGTGAGATGGTGGAAAGATAGCGACTTTCCTTGGTTTCTTCCTAGAGACAACTCATTGTGAAGGTGTTGCTAGGTAACAGTGATCATAACAGGATTGAATTTTACATTCAGTTTGAGGGAGAGAGAATGGATCCAATACTAGCATTTTAACCTCAAATGAGGGAAACCATGAGGGGATAAAAGCAGAGCTAGCTAAAGTGAATTGGAAAATTAGGTCAAGGGTAAGATCAATGGAGATACTTAAGGGTATCTCAGAATCCAGAGGATAGTTACATTCCAATGAGAAAAAATGGGAAGATGTACTATCCACAGTTAACAAAAACAGCTAAAGACAGTATTAAACTCAAAAAAGGGCATCTAATTGCTCATGGATGGATTACAGGCCCAAACAATTGGACAGAAAATAAAATCAAAGAACGATTAGAAGATTCACGAGGAGAGAAAAACTTGAGTGTGACAGAAAGTTATCTGGAAATACTTTATTTTAAAATGTAGTAAGAATTTCTATAGACATTTTAAAAAGAGTGAATAAACTGAATGTGGGTCCTCTAGAAAGTGATTCTGGGGGTTTAATAAATGAAAATAAGGAGGTGGTAGATGAATTTGACAGATATTTTGCACCTGTCTCCATGTAGAGGATACAAGTAACATCTAAGAAATAGCTGTAAATCAGGAAATGTAAGGGAGGGATGAATTCAATAAAATTATTATCATAAGGTAAGTTGTAGTGAGTAAATTATTGGAACAATGGGCTGAGTAAATTATTGGAACAATGGGCTAACATGTCATTCGTGCCTGGTGGATTTCATCATATGATCTTAAAAGAAGTGGCTAATGAGGAATTTGATGCATTGGATTTATTTTCCAAAATTCCTAGATCTGGAAAAGGTTCCTTTTGTTGGGAAAGGAAAAGAGACAGAATGCAGAAACCTACAGGCCAGTTAGCTCGACTTCTGTTTCAGGGACGATGTTAGAAGCTATTACTGAAGACATGAAAGCAGGATGCCTAGAAAAATTCAAAGTGCTCAGGCTTGCACAATATAATTTTGTATAAAGGGAAATCATGTGTAGCTAATTTATTGGTGTTTTTAAGGAATTAACATGTGCTTGGATAAAGGGAACTGGTGGGTGTACCGTTATTAGATTTCCAGAAGGTATTTCAGATGAGGCCACAGCAAAAGTTGTTTCAGAAATTAAAAGCTAGTGGTATGGTAGTAATGTATTGGCACGGATAGAAGATTAGCTAGTAAACAGGAACAGAGAATATGCATTTTCTAGTTGTTGAAATGTAATTAATGATGTGTCACAGGGATCAGTGCTGGTGCCTCAACATTTTACAATTTATAGAAATGACTTGGATGAAGGGACCAAAGGTTTCGTTGCTACATTTACAGAGGAAAAACAATAGGTAGCAAACTAAGCTGTGAAGAAGACATGAGGAGGCTAGAAAGCAATATAGCTAGGTTAAGTTAGTGGGCAAAGATCTGTCAAATGGATGATACATGGGGAAATGTGAAATTGCCCGTTCTCGCAGGAAGAATAAAAAAGATGTATTACCTAAGAAGTGAAACATTGTAGAGCACTGACATGCTGAGAAACCTGGATGTTCTGATAATGAATTGCAAAAGGCGAGAGTGCAGGTAGAACAATTAATTAGGAAAGCTAATAGAATGTTATTGTTTATTGTGAGGGCACTTGAAAACAAAAGTAGAGAGGTTATGTTTTTGTTATGGCACTGGAGAAACCACCTCTGGAATACTTTATACAATACTGGTCTCCTTATTTAAAGAAGCATTGGAAACAGTTCGGAGACTTACCTGGAACGTTCATGAGTCTAATGAAGAAAAGTTATGGTGGAGCTGTATATAATATTAGTTCGGCCACAGCTGGAGCACTGTGTGCAGTTCTGGTCACCACACTATAGGAAGAATGTGATTGCACTGGAAATGGTGCAGAGGAGATTCACCAAGATATCGTCTGGGTTGAAGTGATTCAGCTATGAAGAAAGGCTAGATAACAGAGTTATCCTCAGAACAGAAAAGGCTGAGGGGGATCTGATTATGGTGTATAAACTTATGAGGGGGCAAAGATAGACTAGGTAGGGAAAACTTCCCATTTAAAGTACAGGGGTCAATAACCAGATGCACAGTTTTAATTTTAAAGTTTGCTTATGATATTTCAGTTTCTATTTTAATTCCACATCTATGTCCCAATTATTTCTTTCATTGTCGGAAATGTTTAAGTTATGTGAAAAATTCAGTGTTTCACTTCCTGGTTTTCTGCCTATTAGCATATTTCAACATGATTGGTTATTTACCCTGCTTGATGACATCACTGTTGCTGAATACCTGCAGATTCCTTTGACCTGACATCAAACTCAGAACAACATTGGGAAAGGGAAAATTCACACTGTAAGGATTGCTTTGCATTGTGGGAAGGCTTATTTCACATCAGGGATACAGACTGCGAAATCTGGGTCCATATGATTTCCAAATTGAGGCGGACAAGAGGATTGGAAATGTTTGCAGAATAACCTTGAATAAATTGGCGTGATGTTACTGTGTCAACTACTTTGATGAGTGAGATTCAATATTGAGACATCAAACTGATTTTATATAGAACCCTTACAGCCAAAGACAGATAATTTAATCTAGTGACTGTGGGCTAAAGGTTAAAGGACAATGTCTGACCCAATGTCTCACCCAGTCCCAAAGTGTGAAAGCACTGTGTCTGACACACCAATAGTTTCACAAAGTCATTTGATCATCCTTACCTGTTATTCCAGTTGTAAATTGGAAGTGTCATGTCCTAATTTCTATTATTTTCTTTTCTGATGTAGCTACACCTGTACTGAAGAGGAGTGAACAGGACATTATTTTGCTAGTGAGGAAAATGCAACTGTTGTTCAATGACAAGCTCAAGGATTGTACTTTAGTTTGCATCATTAGCTGCCCTGCACATATACATTCAAAGGGAAGCTGCTTTTTATTGAATTATGTACAGCACATGTAGCTGATATAATTTGTGACTTTAAGCTTTAAGTTATTTAAGCAACTTTAGAACAAGCAAATGTTGCTGAGAGACACGTCATGATTGTTTGCTACAACATTGTTATCTGCGCCTCCTTGTTTGGCATCTTATTACAGGAAAAACAGTACAAAATACCTGTTTTCATCCTTTGATGTGGTTGACTTTAGTGTAACAAAACACTCCATGGGACTTCACAGAGAAAGTAAGGGGCAGACACTGCAGAGTGGATTTCATGTTCTTATACTAACAAGCCAAGGATCCAATCTCCACTCACCACATGAAACACCCTGGCTTTGGTGGGAGACGTAACTAATACCAGTAATGTGGAAGTAATGGGTTTCAAGTCATTTTAAAAGTAGTCAATGAAGAGAAGAAGCACTTGAAGAGAGTAGGACCAATATGGCCCAGAGCTCTAGTGCACAAAGTGGTAGTGGATCGTTGAGGGTGGATCTCAATGTAAGTGCATGGGAAAAGGTATAGAGGTAAAGATGTTTCCAGAGATAGGGATACATCCGATTTACATTTGAATAGTGAGAGTCAGTGTAACTCAGTAATGAGGATTCTGAAGGTGAGACAGTGGAGCAAATGTAGTGGAGGGTGAGAAAGAATGGATAAAGTAAAACTTTGTGCAATTTGTAACTTTTGGAAGCATAGATAATGGGTTGTAACTTGAGATGAAGCTGCCTTCTCCTCCCTTTCCTCATCTTTGGTGACATAGGTGATAATCTTTCCTAAAATGATCTGCTCATCTATCTTCCATAAAAATAAGCTTTTTCAATTAATTCTTCTTAATCTCTCCCTTCCTGGCTCAGTATCTGAAATAACTACACAGAGGCCAATATCCCATCACCAGATTGTCCTTTATTTATACATGAACAGTCCTTGACTTTAATACTGCCTCATACAGAGTCAAGCATCAGAGTGTCAGTATCCTTTTCCTATGTCAGCAAGGGCTCCTAACTGGACCAGATTTACAGCCCCAATCAGGGAACTCATATTCTATGAGGTCCAGCTGGCCGAACTCATTACAGTACAGTATCTATTATCTTTATGCTTATCTGTGGAAGTCTTGGGACATGATAAATACACTATTAACACACCAAATGTTGTAGTTGTTCTAGTGTAACCATACACAAGTGATGTAGGGGAGGAGAAGGGAGAAGAAGTTGAATGAGATCTTTACACAGGATTGAGTCAACAAACAGTGGCCTTCTGCACAAGTAATTAATTCTTTGTCACACATGATGAAGAGGTGATTATATTGTTTTGAAAGATAGTTTTGACAGGCTGTTAGGGAGAAAGTTTCAATAATTCAGCAAGAATTATTCTAGTTTACAACATTTTTACCTTGTAATTTGCATTACATTTAGCATTTATACATGAATATATTTTGGTTATGTGTTTGTAATTGACAACCATGATTAGGTTTGCCCAGAGCAACTGAGGGTTGGAGATCCTACTTAATGTCACCTGAAGGTATCTATTCGGTGGCTACAGGTGTTTTTGCATTGAAATAAAGGGGAAATAACAAATTGGTTTAGTCTAAATTAATTTCATTTTGTTTATTGATTAATTTGGTGAGTAATTTACAATGTTATGTTTTTAGTTCATTTGTATCCTTCCTCATGCAGATCAGTTTGGCTCTTGGCTTGGACTTCAGGGAACCATGATGAGGTCCGTTCTGAGGTAATCACCGCAGTGAGAGAGAGAGAGAGTTAGTACCATTTTGATGGTGATGAGGACCTCAACAGTGACTGGAGTGATTGAGCTCATAGGTAGATGCAAAAATGTTGGGATGTTAAAAGTGTAGTTGCAAGTGAGCTGTGAGAAAGCTTTTTCAAGGGAGAGGGCAAAAACAGAAATTAATTTGCGAGGGGACAGGGCATGTGGCTGGAGGTCAGAACTGGAAAATGATCAGAGATGGTGCTGGCTGTGATTTACATGATGGGATTAGGGACATCACTTGAGATGGAATGTCAAGCGGGTGTATGGCTTTGAGTCCCTGTATGACAGGAGGGATTAAGCGTGGAAAGGAAGGTAATGAGCTCAGAGAAGTGACACACAACGAATTGCACTGAAAGTCAAATTTATCAAGGATAAAAAAGTTGCTCAGTGATGAAAGTAGTGAATATGCATGAGTGAGAAATGCTTTATGGTTCTTGGTGGGTGGGAGAGAACAACGATTTGGATTGAAAGATGAAAAGAATGGAACAAGGAGAAGAAAGTATAGAGGAAGAGTGGAACAGACCAAGGTGCAGTTTGATGATATGAGCCACAGCCTGGAGAAGGCAACGTGATTGAAGATATAACTACTGAGGGCAGGCTTAATTTAGAAAGAAGTTGTCATTCCCCTGTCACCAGGTTTACATTATGACCATTATAACAATGCACAATTAGCTAAAACATGGCAAGCAATGTTACCTCTAAACTCCGAGGGTCCTCTCATGGCAATTGGCATGCATTTTTCTGGACTCAAAAAGTAGCATTTTCTCATATGCATCAGTGAGCTTCAACTCCGAATATATCCTCCTCTTTTAAAAGCTGCAACTATTTTTTCCTCATTTCCCATCCACCATCTAAAAACAAAATAGTGTTCTTACTGTTAGGCTTGGAAAATACTTTGAAGAACTTCTACAGTGATGTCCTGCAGGCTGAGATGACAACAACCACCAACACCAACTTCCTAAATGCTTGATATGACTTCGACCAAGATAGAACGTTCCCCCCTGATTCCCATTGACCAGTTTTTCTAATTATTGCGATGATGGTTGAAACAGATTATTGCATTTATGACTACTGTGATGTTTCTGATGATTTTGCAGGTGACTTTACTGAAATTTGGAGTGACTGTGTCGCTGATGATAGCAGTGATAACCATTGTGATATTGCTGATGATTATTGTGATGTTCCTAATGATTACAGTGATAATTTTACTGGTTTGTTTGCAGTGATGATTTTATTTATGATTACAATGCTGATTGATGATTACTGTGCTTCCCCCTCAACAGCAACGTAACAAAAATTGTACTTATGTGCTTGGTGTCTACCTGAGATCAGAACTAACAACATGCCATTGGGTTGAGTCAGAACATTCTACTATCTAGGATCTATGGTGACAGATATGATTATCTATGGTGACAGATATGATTGTCTTGGTGAAGATCTAGGCACACACATTGAAATGCAATACTGACTTACAAACAAAACTGGCATACAAAAGCAACAAACTGACCCCCAGGACCAAGATGCTTACATGGCAGTGATTCATGATCCAGATTTGTGACAGATTTGCAGATTGCATTGCATATTTGCTGATGAGACAATTATAGATAGAGGAACAAGTTGTGAAGAGGATACAGAGACTCTGCAAAGGGATATAGAAGGGTGAGTGATTTAGGAAAATGGAGCATAGTGTGGAAAAATCTGACATGTCCACTGTGGCAGAATTAGTAGAAAAGCGGATTATATAAACGGAGAGATTGCAGAATGGTGTCACTAAAAGGATCTTGGTGTTCTTGTACAGGATTCACAAAAAGTCATTATGCAACTACAACAAGTGATAAGGAACGGAAATGAAATGTTGGCCTTTATTGCAGGGAGTTAGATATAATAATCAGGAAATCTTCTTACAAAACTGGTGAGATTGGAGGAATGCGTGGCTGAGACTGCACTTAGAATACTGCTTACAGTCATGGTATCCTTACTTAAGATGGGACAAACTTACATTGGAAGCAGTTCAGAGCAGGTTCACTCAAATGGCTCCTAAAATAGTTGCCTATTGAAAAAATATTGAGCATCTTGAGTCAGTGTTCATTGGAGTTTAGAAGAATGGCAGGTGATCATATTGAAATATGCAACATCCTTTATGGGCTTGACAGGATAGATGCTGAATATTTTTCCTTTGGGGGAATCCAGACTGAGAAATGGAAGTTTAAAAATAAGACATCTTCAATCTAAGACGGAGATGATAAGGAATTTCTTTTTTCACTGAACCCTTAGTCTTTGGAAATCACTTCCACAGACAGCCTTCGAGGCTGGGCCATTTATGATCATCAGTGCTGAGTTTTTGGTTTACAAGTAAGTCAAGGGTTATGGGGAACTGGCAGAAAGTAGAGTTAAGGCCATAGTCAAATCAACTATGAGTTTCTTCAATGGTGCAGCAAGATTGAAATGCTGAATAGCATATTTTCTTTTATTTCTTTAACTGACGTGGGTGTTACTGGTTAGGCTAACATTTATAATTGCCCTGGAGAAGTTGGTGGTGAGCTGCCTTCTTGAACCACTGTAGTCCTTGGAATGTAGGAACATTCAAATGATATTAGGGAATGAGAATTTCACACAGCGACAGTGATGGAATAGCAATATCATTCCAGGTCAGTCTGATGTGTGACTTGGAGAAGAACTTTCAGGTGATGGTATTCCTTCACATCTGCTGCTCTTGTCCTTCAAGGCGTTAAAATTTACAGGTTTAGAAGGACTATTGGTGAGTTGTTGCATTTTGTAGATTACATATTGCTGCAACTGTCCATTGATGCTAAAAGGACTGAACATTCAAGAGGTTAGATGTTGTGCTAATTAATGGGCTGCTTTAATAAAAGTAAAACATAGTGGATGCTGGAAATCTGAAACAAGAACAGAGAATATTTAAGAAACTCAGCAGGTCTGGCAGCATCTGTGGAGAAATAAACAGATTTAACATTTTGAGTCCAGTATGATTCTTCGTCAGAACTTTATCCTGGATGGTGTCAAGTTTCTTAAGTGTTATTGACGCTGCACCAATCCAGACAAATGGGGAGTATTACACCATACTCTTGACTTGTGCCTCACAGATGGAGATGCATTGGAGAAATAGAAGATGCGTTACTCTTCACAGAATTCTTAGACTCTGCCCTGTTTTTGTAGTCACTGTGGGGTGTATGGTTCTCCCATTCAGTTTCTGGTCAATATTAACACCCATGATAGTGATAGGGAGGATTCAATGATGGCAATGCCATTAAATGACGTGAGGCAACGCTTAGATTCCTTCTTGTCGGAGATGGTCAATGCAGTACCCTATTTCTGACCTTATGATGGAGAGGTCATTGATGATGCTGGTGAAGATGGTTGGGCACTACATGTCTCACGATCATATGAACGTAGACCTACCAGAAACAAAGACTCAGTAACTTCCACTCTGGAGTCAAGGACAAGTCAGTTGGAATCCTAGATTATAGAATCCCTACCGTATGGAAATGGGCCCTTTGCCCAACAAGTCCACACCAACCCTCATAGCATCCCACCCAGACCCATTCCCCTATAACCCACCTGATCTACACATCCCTGAACACTGCGGGCAATTTAGCATAGCCAATTCACCTAGCTTGCACATTTTTGGACTGTGGGAGGAAACCGGAGCACCGGAGGAAACCCACGCAGAAATGGGGAGAATGTACAAACTCCACACAGACAGTCGCCCGAAGGTGGAATCAAACCCTGGTCGCTGGTGCTGTGATGCAGCAGTGCTAACCACCGCACCACCATGCCGCACAATGCTATGAATCAATGAATCAAATCACTACAGTGTGGAAACAGGTCCTTCGGCCCAACAAGTCCACACTGGCCCTCAAAGCATCCCTCATAACCCACCTAATCTACACATCAAAAGTGGGATCAGCTTTCGTCTCTGGGTGGTTGCTTCATCTAGAAAGTCAAAGTCACAAATTAAGCAGTCTTTCTCGGGAAAACGTGCGAAGCATGATAGCAATATCCAGACAAAGGAAGTTTTGCTTGTTTGAGCATGTGCAGAGGGGAGGTTAGGAGATGAACCCCTACCAACAAAGTATCAGCAGAGACCATCCTGTACTACCGGCAAGGGGACAACGTCATGTGTGGTTCTTGGGCAAGACTTAACCCTTTCTAAAATTGGCTTTTTCATCAGCCTTCAGGACAAGTGTGGCAAAGATCTCATCCGACCTTAGCCAAGTTCTGTGCCTGCATTTCACATCACTTCCTGCATGTGGGTGCTTGGAACTCATTACCAAAAAAGGTGGTAGAAGTGAGAACCCTCAAGACACTTAACGAGCATTTAGATAAACACTAAAACATCATTGCCTAGAAGGCTACAGGCCACATGCTGGAATACAGGATTGGAGTAGATGGATACTTGATGACTGGTGCAGACACAACGCGCTAAAGGATAAAAGCAAAATATTGCATATTTTGGAAATCTGTACCAAACTCAGTGAATGCTACAGAAACTCATCAGGTTTGCCAGCATATGTACAGAGAAAAAGAGTTAACCTTCCAAGTACAGTACGATGTCTTTAGTACTTAAAAGGTTGAAGGGCCTGTTTCTGTGCTATATGACTCTATGCTGACTACCAGTGATGACATTACTGTTGGTGATCATGATATTTTTAAATGATTGCTTTCCAGGATTAGCTTTGAACCTGATGTCTCTACGCATTCACCCGGATGACACTAAAAAAGTGGGAAGGCAAGTGTTAAGGACACAAAGATTCTACAGTGGATATAGACAGGTTGAGGAAGTGGACCAAGACTTGGCATAAGGAATATAATGGGGTATAAATTGAGATTATTTTGGTTACTTTGGCAGAAAGAAACAAGGAACTGAATATTATTAAATAGAGAAAGACTTCAGAAACCTACAACTCAGAGTGTTTTGGAAGTCCTTGCGTATATCTCAAGCTAGCATACAAATTCATCAAGTAACAGGGAAGGCAAATGGATTGTTGGCCTTTATTTCAAATGGAGTGAAGTATAAAAATAGATAAGTCTTGCTAAAACTCTAAAAGACATTAGTCAGACTGCAGCTAGAATAAAATGAACAGTTTTGGGCCTCTCATCTGAGGAAACATATAATGGAATTAGCGACATTCCAGAGAAGGTTCACTCGGTTGATCCTGGGTAGAGGGACTGTATTATGAGGACAGGTTGAGTATCCCTTCACTAGTTTAGAAGAATGAAGTGACCTTATTGAAGCAAGCAAGATTGTTAGGGGGCTTGACAGGATAGACGTGGAAAGGTTGTTTCCCCTTGTGTAAATCTGTAATTTGTTACCATTTGGGGGCTATTGAGACTGGGTCGTTAATTATATACAACAGTAGGTTAGGTAGATCTTTTGATGAAGGGAATCAAGGATAAAGGGGAAAGTGGTGCTGAGGGTTATCAGAGGAACCATAATCTCACTAAACGGTGGAGCAGACTCGATGGGCTCGATGGGCTCAATGGCCTCCCCCACCCGGCGGCCGGGTCCGTCACGTGCTCCGTGACCTCTGACCGGCGGGCATGCGCAGTGCTGCCGAGTCCGTAGGCCAGAGCGCCGCTTCTAGTTTGGGGAGAGACGCCGGGTGGAAGGTACGTGGTGTCGGGGGGCTGAGCCGAAGCGGGCTATCGTTTGCCCGCGGCCATGGATTTGGAGGACGATTATTACCCGGACGGAGACGGTAAGGAACGGGATCCCGGGGGGGGCGGGGCGGGTGTGTGTTGGTCCGCCGGGACCTGATCTCGGGCCTAGGCGGTTGGTGAACATAGTGCCCCGACTTGGCAGGCCCCTGATCCACGCCTTCGAATCAATCTGCTGAGTGACCGACACTGGGGCAGTTTGTGTCGCCCCTAAACCAGTCACTTCAATGATCAACAACATGCTGCATTTGTAGAGCGCCTTCAATGTAACAGAACGCTCCAAGTCCCTTCTATCAAAGTGAAACCGACAGCAATGTAGGAGGACAGTTAGTTAAAAATCAAGTGAGAGAAACAGGGTTGAGGTGATTCTTAGAAGGGAATTCCAGAGCTTGGCGTCATGGGACTAAAGGCACGCAGCTAATGGCAGAGGCTGACAGGTATATAAGATACTGGACTCAAAGGATCATCCACTTGTTGGTCAGTTATCAGGCTGAAGAGATTCAGACTCGTGTTTAACGTTCGGTGAAGCCGAAACTGGAGGACCCACCCCTGGTTCTTCGTGAAAAAGAAGTGCAGTGCTGCCATTAAAGTAACTAAAACCCACATGGCTTTCCAGCAAACAACTTTCTTTTATGTCAGATGCTTGTGGGTTCAAGCCCTGCTCCAGAGACTTGAGTATGCAATCTGGATTGACATTTCAGTGCAGAGTTAAGAAAGTCTTGAACTGTCAAAGATGATGTCTATTGAATGATTTGTTAAACTGGAGTCCCTATCTGCCTTCTCACCTGGAGGCCAACAACAAAGGTAAAATAATGTGGATTCTGAAAATCTGAAATAAAAATGAAATGCTGGAGACACTCCAGTCAGGTAACGTTACTGGAGAGAGAAACATGTTACCGTTTCAGACCTTTCATTTGAATTGGGAGATCTTTGAAGTAAATTATAATTTGGTATTTGTAAAGCGAATGTAAGGTCTGTGATAGTACGAAAGGTGGGAGTGATTGAGTGATAAAAGGGATGATGGTGCAAGACAAAAATCGGTAATAAGAGGACCGGTATGGAGATAAAAGACGAGCTGGGGAGTGCAAAGCAAAAAGACATCGACTGAAGTGGTGGTGGGAGGGAAAGCTTGAAAATCTGCCAAAGTGGAGGTGGTGTGTGAATAGGAACTTGATAGATGAACGGCAGATAAATCTCAGAGATAGTAGGAACTGCAGATGCTGGAGAATCCGAGACAACAAGGTGCACGGCTGG
The DNA here is from genome assembly GCF_021869965.1 of Rhincodon typus. NCBI lineage: Eukaryota > Metazoa > Chordata > Chondrichthyes > Orectolobiformes > Rhincodontidae > Rhincodon > Rhincodon typus. Next base: position 61,840,426 of record NC_063344.1, on the reverse strand, counting down.
ATGAACACAGCAGGCCAAGCAGCATAGTAGGAGCAGAGAGGCTGACGTTTCGGGCCTAGACCCTTCATCAGAAAAGGGGGAGGGGAAGGGGGTTTTGAAATAAATAGGGAGAGAGTGGGAGGCGGATAGAAGAGGGATAAAGGAGACGATAGGTGGAGAGGAAACAAACAGGTCGAAGAGGCGGGGATGGGGCCAGGAAAGGTGAGTGTAGGTAGGGAGTTAGGAAGGGGATAGGTCAGTCCAGGGAGGACGGACAGGTCAAGGGGGCGGGATGAGGTTGGTCGGTAGGAGATGGAGGTGCGGCTTGAGGTGGGAGGAGGGGATAGGTGGGAGGAAGGGACGAGTTGGACTGGTTTTGGGATGCGGTGGGGGGAGGGGAGATTTTGAAACTTGTGAAATCCACATTGATACCATTGGGCTGCAGGGTTCCCAAGCGGAATATGAGTTGCTGTTCCTGCAACCTCAGCTGTCAACTGCGCCCTACTGGCTGTAGAGAATCTATACCATAAATCCAAACAGCAGCCCAGCACGTTCTTTATTCTCAGGGCTCTGGTTCAGCCATCCTCCATTGTCAATATCTTCTGTCTGCAGAGAAAAATGAGATTAATGAGTTTTAAGATTAGGCTGCAAGGTAGCTCATAGAACAATGAAATGCTGATCTAAGTTTGCATCAAGTTTATTTACAACAATGTTAACTAAGGACAGAAATGATAGAGTAGGATAAGGCTTTCAACTGGGAAGCAACTGGCCTGTCACACCATGCATGTGCACTGAACTGAAGTATTAAACAAAAAAAATTACCCAATCTGCAAGGGAACTCCCTTGTGTTGTATCATAACATCAAACAGTATATACTAAATTAGAATGTGTGCAAGACCAACAATATGTGTTTCCAGCACTGTACAGTGGCTACATTCATGGTACGTGGGTACTAGTGGCTAAGCCAGTGATTTTAGTGCTTGAGAAGGTGGTAGTGAGCTGCCATTGCGAACTGCTGCAGTCCATTAGTGAATGAGTTTGGTACATCCAGAGTTTGTTTGGAAGAAAGTTCCAGCACTTTGACACAATGGAACTGAAGGAATGGTGATATGGTTACAAGTCAAGATGTTTGTGGCTTGGTGATGAGCTTGCAGATGAACTTGCCCCCATGCATCTATTACCTTAGTTCTTCAATGTGGTAGAGGTGTGTGTTTGAAAGGTGTTGCCAAAAGAGCCTTTGGTGAGTTGCTACAGTGCATCTTGTAAATAGCAGACATACTGCCACTGTGCATCAATGGTGGAGTGCGTGAATTTTGAAGGTGATGGATGGGTACCAGTCAAGCTGACTGTTTTACCTTGCATGGTGTTGAGCTTCTTGAGTGCTGTTTGAACTGCAGCCTTCCAGTCAAATGAAGAGCATTCCATCACACTTCTGATTTGCCCCTTGTAGATGCTGGACATGCTCTGAAGGTTAGGAGTTACTTGCTGCAGAATTCCCAGCCTCTGACCTGCTGTTGTAGCATAATGTTAATTTTGATGGTCCAGTTTTGGTCAATGGTAACCTCAGGATGCTGAGAGTGAATATTTCAGCAATGTTAATGCCATTGAATATCAAGAAGCAATAGTTAGATTCTTTCTTGTTGGAGATGCTTAGTGCCTGGAACCTGTGTGGCATGAATGTTTATTTATATAGAATGATGCCAGAAGCAGAGGAGCAGGTGTTCAATATGATAGGTTTGTGGATGATAGTTATAGACATGTTGGCCATAGTGTTGTGGAAGAAATGATCTACAACAATTTAAATGTAATTGATAATGTGGCATTATTCAAAGATGTACTGCAGAGTTTTCTCCTGTCCAATATCTATCAATTGACCAATATTAATCTTGTTTATGGGAGCTTGTTCTGTTCAAATTGGCTGCAACTACCTGGAGGTGTCTCTACACTTCAGAAGGACTTTATTGTTCTCAACCTCACTCCACTTGAGGTGTGATGGCAGTCAGGTTAAACTTACCACCATTAACGAATGAGCAACCTGTGGTCCTCTGGAGCTATGATGGCTTTTTCTTTTATTGTCTGAGGTGTTTTGAGAATGTCCTGAGATTGTGATAAGCAGTTAGATAAACTGTTGTTTATTTATATAAGATTCCTGCTTCTGTTCTATTGCAGATTGTCTTACCCCTTGACCATTATCTCTCAGGCTTAAGTGAAAATAGCTCCCCCTCCAACAAAAGGTCTACCCTGTTTTGATTCTTTTACTGAATCTGACTTGTCAGCTATCAGCATTGTTTTAAAGTCCTGCAGATATACCCAGTTTAGGATTACTTTGTCTGCCAATATTAGGTTATAGTCTTCTCACGCTAAATCATTATAATCTTTGTGACATTTCAACTCCAGGGGAAGCCCCCCCACCCCCAGCAATGTGCAGGGTCACTGATATGTAATTAATCGAGTGACAAGTACATGCGAGAGCCATTCCTGACCATCTAGTACACTGTTCCAGTAGGAAGCCAATTGCATTATGGTTTCTCCTGATCTGAAAGTTGTCGTTATTGGATTCGTGGAACTTACAGACCAAGTATAGATTAACATTGCTTTCACTAAGGTATGAAAATTGACTGAAAGATATTTGAGGGGGCAAAAAAGCAAACTTCTAATCTTGTAATCAATGGTTTATTCATGGTCTGGAATGAAATTGATTCAGCTAACCTGGCATTCTTTACATGCTTGTAATTCGAGCATTGGCACATTCAGAGTATTTTAATGGAAGGAATAGCTCTCAGTTGGCCAAGTAGCTTCAGGCTGTTCATTGAGGACAGCGACGCAGACTTCAAATAACAGTTAAGGCAACCAGGTCACAAGGTAAAACTTTTATAAATCACGATAATTCCTGGATAATGAAATGAAAACTAGTTTACAGTTATGTCAGATTTTTTATCAAATATCAAGGTAGCGCACTTTATAACTGTAGGTCTGACCTGAGTAGAAACAAGGTCAGAGGAAGAAGCCCAAAATGTTATTCATCATGTTTTTAAGGAGGCTTTTGAAGGTGGGGAATTTAGAAAGTGGAGGTTATATTGTGTCGTATTTATATACATATACACATATCAAGAGTTTAAGCTTCACTAAAGCAGACATTGAAGCCTTAACATGACGTATTGTGAGAAATTACGAAGATTCGTAATATTTCATGATGATTTGTTTGTTTGGAGCTTTGCTTCGGCATTCTGAAAATGATAATGCTTTAATTATGTTTTGGTGCCATGCGGCCAATTTTATATAGTTGGTGATCTTTGTGACAAGATTGCTTTAGTTGCCTGTGAAATACGCAATAATGCAGGCTTCCTCACACTGAGTGGTTACAGCTCATTTGCTTACATGCAGCTGTGAATAGGTAATGCATTATTACGTTTCCTTGCCTATAAGCCCCCTTTTCAGTGACTTAATTCAACACCTGTTTTTTTTTTGTGTGTGGTGATGACACCCTCTACTTGTGTTTCCTTTGTATCCCTGCTGAAACGCACTTTTGAATTCTGCCCAAATTATTCTTGCACTTTCTCTTGCTTGTACCTATTATTTTTCTTGCTGCGTCTCACATCATTTCTTAAGTTCCTTCTTCCCATTTCAGGCCAAAGTGTTCCTTTGACAATTTTTTGCATTTATCTATCTTGGGAGAATGGTGTTGTTCATGCTTAAGAATCGGATCCATTTTGAGCTGGAGAAGTAGGTTTGATATTGTATGTATGATTTTACACTGGTATATGATTAGATGCTCAGTTCCAGCGCATTGTCCCCAAGCTTATTCTCCATTAAATTATTCCTATCTGGACAAAAACAAAACAAAGAATTGTAAATGCTGATAATCAGAAAAAAAATAGAAATTGCTGAAAAATCTCAGCATGCCTGGCAGCATCTGTGGAGAGAAAGCAAAGTTAATGTTTCAACTCCTGTGACCTTTCTTCAGAACCAATTGTGGCTCAGAAGAGGTTGGTATATATGGTGAAGATGAGGTGGGGGAAGGGGAGGAGTAAATGCTAGGTGGAGATGGAGCCCAGAGAGAGAAAAACATTTGGGCAGACAAAGGAATGGGCAAAAGTCAGCCTGGGAGAATTGATAGTTGCTAATGTTTGTAGTAGCAGCCCATGGGATAACAAGGCCTGGTGCGTTGGGGTTGGGGTAAGGACATGGAGAAGGAGCTTAGGCCCTAAAATTACTGATCTTGGTATTGAGTCCTGAAGGTTGCTGGGTCCCCGTGCGGAAAATGAGTTGCTGTTCTTCCACCTTGCACAGAGCTTTGCAGCAAGCCTGAGACAGAGATGTTGTCTGAGGAATGTGGTGATATGTTGAAATGGCAGGCAACAGGAAGCTTGGGGTAGTCGTTGTAGACAGAATGTCAGTGTTCTGCAAAGTGGTCTATGTTACGTCTCCCTAGTGTGGAGCAAACCACATTGTGAGCAGGGAATGTAGGAGACTAGATTGAGTGAAGTGCAGGTAAACCACTGTTTCACCTGGAACGTGTGTCTGGGTCCTTCGGTAGTGAGGATGGAGGAGGTAAATGGGCAAATGTTGCACCTTATGCATTTGCACGGGAAGATGCTGTGGGGGTGTGAGGTGATGTTGAGAATGGGCAACGAGTGGACCAAGATATTTTGAAGGGAGCAGTCCCTGCAGAAAGCTGACAAGGTATGGAAGGGGAATATGTGTCTGGTGTTGGCATCCCGCTGAAGGTGGTGGAAGTGGTGACTGATGATCCTTTGGATGTAGCTGCTGGTGGCATGGTAAGTGAGGACCAGGAGGACCCTATCGCCGTGTGGAAGGGAAGAGTGGGGTGAGGGCCGAAGTGTGGGAGATGGTCAGACACAACTGAGGGCCCTGTTGACCACAGTGGTGGAGAATCCGCAATTGAGGAAGAAGATGAACGTTTTGTAGGCCTCTTTGTAGAAGCTGAGATCATTGGAACAGATGTGACAGAGAAACTGGTAGACTGGAATTGAGTCTTTACAGAAAGCAGGTTGTGAGGATGAATAGTCAAGGTAACTGTGGGAGTCAGTGGATTTGTACTGGATGCTGGTGGCCAGCCTATCCCCAGAAATGGAAACAGATGTTGAGGAAGTGGAAGAAGGACACAGATGGACCAGGTGCAGGTGAGAGCAGGTTGGAAATTGGAAGCAAAATTGATAAAAATTTTCCAATTCTGAACGAGAAAGGAAGCAGCACTGATGATGTCATCGATATAGCGGAGGAGGAGTTGTAGATGGGGGAATGAGTAGGACTGGAACAAGAAATGTTCCACATACCCCACAAAGAGACAGGCATAACAGGGGCCCAATTGGGTACCCATGGCCACGTCTCTGACCTGAAGAATGTAAGAGGAGTTAAAGGAGATGTTTTTCAAAGTAAGGATGAGTTCGGCCAGGTGGAGGAGGGTGGTGGTAGGTAGGGTTGTTTTACACCTTTTCTGGGAAGAAGCAGAGAGCCCTGAGCCCATTCTGATGAGGGGTGGATATGTGTGAGGGAATTGCATGTCCGCAGTGAAGAGGCAGCTAGAACCTGCAAACTAGAAATTCTGAAACTGACTTGAAGCATCAGAAGAATTACAGATGTAGTGGAAAGGGACTGGACAAGGGGAGAAAAAATAGAGTCGAGGTAGGAAGAGATGAGTTCTGTGCGGGCAGGAGCAGGCAGAAACAATGAATCTGTCCGAGCAGTCCTGTTTGTGGATTTTGGAAAGAAGGTAGAAGCTTTACGTCAATTTACAATCACACAAGTTGCAACATCTGCCTGTTTACGTCTTTCTCATTATCCAAAGCCTGAGACACTTTGCAGGTGAAGCAGCAGTTTGCCTGCACTTCACTCAATCTGGTCTACGGTATTCGCCGCTCACAATGTGGTCTGCTATATGTGAAATGCAGACCACTTTGCAGAACACTGAAGTCCTGCCTGCAAAAATGACTGTGAGCTTCCTGTTGCCTGCCATTTCAACACACCAATGTGTTCTCTGGCCAGCATCTCTGTTTTGGGCTTACTGCTGTATTCCAGTGAAGCTTAGCGCAAGCTGGAAAAACAGTACATTATTTTCTGCTTGGAGACTCTGCAGCCTTCTGGACTAAATGTCTAATTCAATAATTTTAGGGCCCAATCAGACCTTGTCATCCCACACCACAAACAACCTATTATCAGCCACTGATGGTCCCCATTAGCAGCTATTGATTCTCCCAGGTTAACTTTTACCCATTCCTTTATCTGCCCAAATGTTTTTCACTCTCTTAGCATTCCATCCCCACCTATCATTTACTCTTTCTTCCACCCCTCCCCCATCCCATCTTCACCATATATATCATCCTTTTCCTAGCCACAGTCAGTTCTGAAGAGGGGTCATTGGACCAGAAATGTTAACTTTGTTTTCTCTCCACCGATCCTGTCAGACCTGCTGAATTTTTCCAATACTTTTGTTTTTATTCTTTCCTGGAGTTCAGTGTGTATTCCTCTCTTGCCCATTGTTGCTGTTGATGAAAAGATATCGTATTTCCTATTCTTGCTGATGTTGCAATTCTTAAATGTATTAAACAAAGTACAGTGTTAGGCAGGGACGGATGCAGTAATACAGTGAAGGTCGGAGATAAAATGCAAGAAAAATCTCCAACCTGTAAGATATGAGGGATGCTATGAAACAAAGTTGGAAAATTGCTGGAAAAACTCAGGTCTGGCAGGATCTGTGGAAGAAAGCAGAGCTAATGTTTCAGGGCTAGTGACCCTTTTCAGAACCAGGGGTGTTATGATTTGGTTATCCTTTTAGAATTAACAGGCTAGGCACAAGAACACTCTTCTCAAACATAAGTCCTCCTCCATGAAACCATGATGACTAATCCTGACATTCCAGATATTTTGCTTTAACCTTAATAATGGTCTGTAGTAATTTCCCTATGACCGATGTTAGACTAACTAGCCTATAGTCACCACTTTCTGTCTCCCTCCTTTCCTGAAAAGTATGTTATGCCAGCTGTTTTCCAATCCACTGTGTTTTCAGAATCTAAGGAATTTTGGCAGGTTATGACCAATGCATATTTTAGGATCTGTTAGCACTATAGGATACAGACCATCTCATCATGGGGATTTTTCAGCCTTTAGGCCTAATAGTTTTCCAAGCTTCTTTTTTCCCTGCTGCTTGTGATTGTTTTAACTTTCTCAGTCTTTTTCATCTCTTGTTTTGTCTAATTTAGAGAAGTCTTCTTAGTCCTCTACAGCCAAGGCAAATACAAAATAGCTGTTGAACAGCAGAAATTGCTGGCGAAACTCAGCAGGTCAGGCAACATCTGTGGGAATAAAGCAGAGTTAATGTTTTGAGTTCAATTACTCTTCATCAGAACTGATAGTAGCCAGTGAAAGCTGGTATTTATGCTGAAGACGAAGTTGGAGGGGTGGGGGAGATAGAGATGAACAGATAGGTCACGATAGAGCCCAGAGAGAGAGAGAGAGATGAAAGGGACAGGTAAACAAGGAGTTCACGAATTGCATACCAGGACAGAAGAAAAGCGGAATAAGTGATAACCAAAGCCGAGGGTAGCAGAGAATGGATAATCTGTGCTGAAAGCGGGTCATGTAATATGACAACAGGTCTGAGAGTGGGTGAAAATGGGTTGGCTATGCTAAAAAAAAACCCATGTGATAGTGGGACTGGATGTGGGATGGTTAAAAAGCGTAAAAGGATGAAATCAGGCTCTAAAGTTATTGAACTCAATGTTGAGTCCCAGAGGCTGCAGGGTCCCCAAGTTAAATGAGATGCTGGAACATTGTAGCAAGCCTGTGACAGAAATTGCAACATGGGAACATGATGGTGTGTTGAAGTGGCAGGTGACTGGAAGCCATGAGTCAACTTTACGGACAGAACATAAGTATTCTGCAAAGCAGTTACCCATTTTGTGTTTTGTCTCCCCAGTACGGAGGAGACCACACTGAGAACAGCAAATACAGTCGATTGGAAGTATGAGGTACAGATAAATTGCTGCTTCACCTGGAACCTTGTCTGATTTCATTTTCCAAACTAGCGCTGTAGAGGGCCAAGCTTTAATTGCCTTTTTCCTGTTTGCTTACTTTTGTGAATTCTTACTGTCTGTTTTTGTATTACTAGCTAGCGCTCTTTTGTACTCTGCTCTCTCTCTCTGTCTGTTAGCTTTTTAGCTTATTCTTAAACAATGGGTTAGGGTAGTACCAGGAGTCAGCTTTCTTTTTGTCTTGGAGTAATGGGAAGACTGGGATTGGGAGCGCTACAGAGAAAATAGAATAAAGAGGGAGTCTTTTTAGTGAAAATAAAATACATTGTTTCTTTCGTAGCATTTAGGCTTCTTTATTTTACATCTGACAGCACCATCAAAAGACAGGGAACTGCTCCCATCGCTTGAGAATAATGTCAGTTTCCTGTTTGCTCTGCACCACATAGATATAGTGTTCATGGGAAACTCAGCTGAACACAATAAATTTGAATTGTATTTCAAAATTCTACATCAGCATCGCTCACCTTTTAATAAATAAGAGACTTATATGATTCAAAGGTATAGTCTTGACAGTAAATTTGCCATCGCTTGTCTATGCAACTTCTTATGAATCTAAATTCTTGTAAGAATTTATCCATGTATTCAGTTATATGCAGTGAAATAAAATATTTATTCATCGAGTGAAAAATTCTTCCCCTCATCGCAGTCACTTAAGTATAGTGGACGTCTCCTCCCACAATTAAGATATCGTCTAACATTGTGTGGTCTCATCTAACTCATGTTCTTCATCTGATATATCACTGTGAGTATTAGGTTCAATGCCTCTGACTGGAGTTTTCAGTGCTTTGAAGAATGACATGTTCCACATGATGATTGGTGAACCAGACTTAACAGTGATCAGCAATCCCTTTATATTGGTCCTAACAAAACGGTTGAATGTCATAAAGAGGAGTTTGCTCTCCAACATGACCATTACATTTCACAAACGCTATCTCCTGGCTTTCTTAGCTCTGATTGTCATTTTTCATTTTACATTTACTTGCGTTTGATCCTTCTAATCCCAATCACATTTGCCTATATGTTGATCATTAGATCTGCGGGTAGCTTAGGAAGGTGTGTGCACATCAGATGTATGAATATGAATTTAGCTAGAGGCTTCTACCGAGGAGTTGCTATATAAGTGCGAAGAAAATACAGCCCCTGCTTCTCTAACTTGCTTCAGCTATAGTGTATATTTCACTTTTTTCCCTCTTAAACCCTTTCTGTTCCTATACCCATTCAGATGCCTTTTAAATCTGTATTGATAACGTGGTCAAATGGGTTTCATATGAGCTGGCAAATCATTCCAACATATGCCAATGGTTATTGTTAAGATCAGGAGCATGGCCAGCTATGTGATGAAAATGAATTGGAGGCTCTACCATCACTATCCAGAGATCCAGGCTTCAATATGCATGTGAAAGTGTAAGCATATAAAAGCAACCCAGATTCTCTTTGGGACAGTTAGCTGCATTGGCTTTCCACAGACTCACTACCAGACATTCCAAAGATTCACTACCCTCTGAGTGAAGACATTCCTCATAGAATTATCATAGAATTTCTACGGTGTGGAAGCAGGCCATTTGGCCCATCAAGTCCACACTACCCCTCAGAAGACAATCCCACCCAGACCCAACCCCCGGCCCCCCTCACCCTATCCCTGTAATCCTGCATTTCCCATGGTTAATCCGTCTATCCTGTACATCCCTGGACATGATGGGCAATTTACTGTGGCCAGTCCACTTTACTTGCGCACCTTTTGGACTGTGGGAGGAAATCAGAGCACTTGGAGGAAACGCATGCAGACACAGGGAAAATGTGCAAACTCCACACAGAGAGTTGCCCAAGGCTGGAAACAAACCCAGGCTCCTAGCACTGTGAGGCAGCAGTGCTAGCCACTGAGCCACTGTGCTGCCCTCGGTATTAAGCTGATCTGCTCCCTATTCTGAGATTGTATCCCTGGGTTTACTATCTGAGAATGATCAGTTTATTCCTACTGTCTGCTGTCTGTTAACCAATTTTTGATCTATCGTAGCATGTTCTCTCAATCCATGTGCTGTAATTTTATTTACTATTCTTATTCACTAAGTGGGAACTTATCAACAGCCTTTTGAAAATTGAAATAAAGCATATCCACTTGTTTTCCTTTATGTGTCCAACAAGTAACAGCCTCAAGACTCCTAAGTTTGTCAAACATCATTTCCATTTCATAATCGACCTTGATAGAGCCTAATATTGCCATTTATTTCTAAATGTCAGTTGTCACATTCTTTATAATGAATTCTAACATTTTCCCTAATATGGATTCCATTCCAAGCCAACAAGTCTGCTATTCTCCATTTTTCTTCTTCCTTGTTTCTTAAGTTGTGAGGATAGCAAGAACTTTCCAGAATCTGTAGAATCATGAAGGATAATCACCAATGCATCCACTCTAACTATTGTTACTTAATTCAACAGTGAGGTTAAGCTCATCTGGTCCAGGAGATTTATCAACCCTCATGCACCTAGTCTTTCAAGTACTACCACTTTACTGATACTAATTTATTTTAGCCTTTCAGTTTACACAAGCTTCTTGATGACCCAATATTTCTGGGACATGTTCTGGACCTTATTCCAGAAAGACAAGTGCAAAGTAACTGTTTAATTTCTCTGCCATTTCCCTTGCTTTCCACTGCAGTTTATCTTGTCCCACCTATAATGTACCCAAATTTATCTTTGCTTTTTCATTTCCCAAACAATCCAAGTTTTTATAATCCACCTTATTGTTTCTCGCTAGCTTGCATTGGTATTTTGTTTTCTGTTTCCTCATCATTTTCTTAGCCCTGTTTTGTTGAGTCCTACATTGCTCCCAATCCTTAGACTTACCACTCTTTCTGGCATTCTTATAAGCTACTTCTTCTGATGTAGTGCAATCTTTAACTTCTTTCATCGACCATGGTTAAGTTACCTTTCCCTTTCAGTGTTTGTGCCTTATAAAAATGTTTATCTGTTGTAATTTACTTATACTATTTCCTTTAAATACTGGCCATTGCCTGTTTATCATTAAATCTTTTTGTGGATTTTCCCAATGCACCATAGTTAAATTGCCCTTTTGTCTCCTTTGCTCAGATTTAAGACTGTAGTTTCAGAATGAACCACATTGCATTCCAACTTTGTAAAATTCTATCATCATATGGTTACCATTTCTCAAAAGTCTCATTTACAGCAGTTATTAATTAACCCTTTACAGTTACACGGCCTCATTCAAGGTAGCCTAATTCCTAGTTGGCTCCTCAATTTAATATTATAGAAAGCCAACTCATACACAGTCCAGGAATTCATCCTGCACAGCATTGGTGCTGGCTTGGTTAACCCAGTCAACATGCAAGTTGCCCATAATTACTGTATTACCCGTATTTATCTTGATAGCATGGAAACAATACTTTTCATTGTATCTTGATACTTGAATCAATACGAAATCAAATTAAAAACATCCAACTTTAATCTCATGATTTATAGCAAGCCCAACATTTGTAGTACAATTTGGTGTCCTGTTTTGGTGTTATGACCAATGTTTGGTTTCCCTTTACTGTTTCAGAGATCCACTCAAACTAATACTGCATTTTGAACTGTTAATTGAAAATCTTGTCTTTCTGATATAATGTCATCACATTATTAGGAATACTACCCCACTACTCTTGTCTATCCCTCCTAAGTGTAGAATAACTTTTTGGATATTTAGTTCCCAATATCGTCCACCCTGTACCCATTACTTTGTATTTAAACCATATCTATTTACCTCAATATGTGCATTTAAATCGTCAGTATTCTTCTTGGATATCAACTGGCTCTGAACTGCCAATAATAAGTGTAATCCCTTCTATGATAAGATTGAAACTTGTATGCATTACTTCCAGTGTGGTCTCACCAATAATAGCAACAACAGCAAACACAGGAACAAAAGCAAAGTTGCTGGAAAGGCTCAGCAGGTCTGGCAGCATCTGTGAAGGAAAAAACAGAGTTAGTCTCACCAGTGTCCTATATTGTTGTAGCAAGACTGCCTTGCTTTTATGTTTTACAACTCCCTTGCAATAAAGGCCAATATTCAATTTGCTTTCATCATTATTTGCTGTTTCTGCTTACTAACTTGTTGTGATTCATGCATGAAGTCAGCATGATTCCCCTGTCCTACAGCATTGTAATGTCTTTTTCCATTTAATTAATACTGTACTTTAGTATTCTTCCTGCCAAAGTGGGCAACCTCACATTTCCCACGTCGTATTCCAACTGTCAAATTTTACTTCATTCATTTAACTTGACCACATCCCTTTTGAAGGCATTTTATCTCTTCCTCAGAACTTGCTTTCCTACATATCTTTGTATTATCAAGAAATTTGTCTGCAATATACCCAGTATTTCCAGCCAGGCTATTAACATGTAGCAGATCTCCCCAACCCCAGTCCAGTACCCTTAAGGACCAGCACATATCTGGATTATAGAGTGGCTAGCTACAATTGAAATTCTGATTTAAATAATCAACTTGCCTTTGTCAGCTATTTTGTATTTCTCTCTCCTTCTTGTAGTCTTTGAACTGAAACACTCAAAGCTGTCACTCTGATTTTCAGAAGTATTGTTACAGTATTATACCTTTCCTTCTAGAAGCTCTAATTTAACCATTGGAAATCTAATAGAATATAGTACAAGAACAAACAAACTTTTATGTTAGGACATTCTAAATTACATCTCAGCCAGCAAAGTACTTTTGTGTGTACTCACCTGTAAAAATGCTATGATAGTGACATGCATTTGCAGTAGTCATGTGGTATTGAGTGTTGATTTACTTCAAATAGATGATGGTGGAGCAACGCCGGTACAGGATGAACATAATTCAGACTCAGATGATCAGGAGGACTCAACTGAGCACCGTGCTGCATCTGAAGCCAGCAGTGTGGATCATCAATCTGAGGTAAATGAGTCATATGTCCATCCTGGTCATTCTTCCATAGTATTGGCCCCATAGTCAGCCACTCAGGGCCAATAGCTGCAGACTTGAATGTATCTGGAGCATACAGTTTTACCATACCGGTAGTTCTGCTATAACTCATGTTTTGTTAACGCAAATTGACTGTAACACAATTAATGAGGAGTGGATGCTGTTTGGATAATGCAAACTTTCTGCTGTACAGGTATAGCGATTTCTCTAACGTGATTTTCTACAGCGCAAAGTCACGCAATAACGCAACTATCACTATATAGGAGAACTACCTGCGTCATGAAATATGACTGGACTGCATCGTGCACTTTTTTTGTGTCCGTGTTATTTAAACGTAATGAACTACCACTCTTGGATTCTACAGGAGAGCAATAATAGCCTCAGCTTCATTTCCCTGCATTCATCTTTTAATAACAAATACATGGTGTTCGTGAATTGTTTTCTACACACTATTCAATTCTGAGCTGAGCTCCCAACCGAAATCTCCTTCATCACAAGGGTCACCTATTACCACCTCCATAACCTTACTCACTTCCACCCTTGCCTGAATCTGTGTGCTACTCCATCCTCTGCAAACTGCAGGAGTTTAAAAAAAATGCTGCCTCTATCCGATCCCAGACCAAGTTTTGGTGTCACTTCTGCTTGCTGACCTACTTTTGTTTTTGGCCCACTGTACTGCCAGTTTAAAATTCTCATCCAAAGTTTTAAATCATCATAGTCACCTTCCTGTCTGTCCATGACAACTTTTTGTTTGCTGATTCTGGACTGTTGTATATCCTTGTCCTGCCCAGTTACAACCTGCAACTGGCACTTTTGCCGTCAGCTGCCCAGGCCCCGTGCTCAGGAATTTTCTCCCTAAGCTCTTCTAACTCACATTCCTCCCATACTAAACGTTTGTTCAACCTTCCCAATACCACCATTCTTGGATCTCTATCTGATTTTTGCAAAAATCAACGCGTTTGATGTATTTGAGATATTTTGTTGTTTAAAAGGCACCATTTTTGGTGCAAGTTGCTGTTCATCTAGAACCTGGAATGCTTCTTCTTTGTTCTTAAAACTGCAATTTTTAACTTCAGTTAGTATCAACTCCTGCAACTTAAGAGGTTGGAATGGCCAACCATGTGTGCCAGTGTGGAAACGATCACTAATATTGGAAGATGAAGATCTCTCAATGATATTCTGGACAAGGCACCATCTGATGTGATATTGAGGCATAAAGATATTCATCCTTGAGCTCTTTTTCATCTCACTGCAGCAATCTCTGCAACCTACCCAATATTTTGCCATTTCCACTTGTAACTCCTAGTTTTTATTATGTTTTTTAACCCAGCCTTGTATCACATTGTCAATGATGGAATTTTAATCACTTCAGCCCAAATATCGGTAATTTCATCCCTAAATGCTTCTACTTCTTCACTGCTCTTCTTGTTCAAATGCTTTCAATAGGTTTTCAATCTGTTCTTCATAATTCACCCTTTCTGACTTTAGTTTCTCTTTTCTCTTACTTGATATAACTCCACTGTTGAAAGAAATTCATAAAAAAAATTTCAAAGCTCTGTCTGAAACATTTTGTATTGCTTCTGTTTCAGGATGAAAGCCTTAAAGAAGATCAGAGTGACACAGAAGACATTGACCGCCCCAGCCGGCCCCAAAGCAGGGAGGACAACCACATTAGTAGTGATTCCGAGAGTGAAGAACCGAAGAAAGCTCACAGCATTGAGCAATCAGATGATGAAGCAGGCAGTGATAAGGAGAATGAAGACAGCGGCGGAGAGTTAGAAGGGAGCCACGAAAGAATGAATGATACAGACAGTGAAAAGGATGTGAGAGTATCACCAGAACATAATGAGAGCCGAGGAGTCAGTGATGACGACGGCCCTGCACCTCACAGGGCATCCAACAGCGATAATGAGCAGGACGAGGAAGAGAGGGAGGAGACTGGTATGTACTGATTAGAGGAAATATGCCTGCATTCAACAGTTCTTAGAAATAAAGAAGATTAGAAAAAAACCTTAGCATCCCATGTGTTCTGCTCCAGTTGTCAAATAAATATCATTTTCCAATGTTACTTGCATGCCTTCTCTAGCAAGGTTTCCTCTGAGCACTAATCCAGCTCTCCTGACCACAGTCATATGTCTATCCTATACCCTCACCAATTAAAAAGGTAAAATTCTGTGCACGTTGGAAATCTGAAATGAAAACAGAAAAGGCTGAATGACTCCGTAGATCAGGCAGCATCCGTGGTGAGGAAATCAGAGTTAACTTCTCAGGTTGATGACATTTGATTGGCCTTGTTCAATAGTAAATATTTAAGAGAGCTGTTCACCTCCCTCGTCAATGATCCACTGTTCACTGTATTAGTGCAATTATGAGTGTAACAATCAGTGTGACACTTCCTGACGCTATAATCCATAGTTACTGAAAATGTCTTGACAGGGACTTTACATCAGAACAGAAATTGCTGGAAAAACTCAACAGTTCTGAAGAAAGGTCACTGGACCCAAAACGTTAATTCTGCTTTCTCTCCACAGATGCTATAGACCTGCGTTTTTCCAACAATTTCTGTTCTTGTTTCTGATTTCCAGCATCTGCAGTTCTTTGACTTCTTAGTTTACATCAGAAATTGTTTTATTTTAAACCGGTCTGATTTGCCACGTTCAGATTAAAACTTACACCTCAACTGAGTTAACTGTGGCCAGATTTTAAAAGCATTTAAGATTTAAATGACTCAATTTTCAGCATCAAGGAACTATTTGTGAGTAGTTGATGAGCCCACTCTGGTTTTGTATCAGCGATGAATGCTGAGGAAGTAAATATTTAAGATTAGAATGGGACAGAGACAGGGCTCTTAGTAAACATTCAACAAGGTTAAAACTGGTGATAAAATCAAAAGATCTGCAGGTATCACAGACATTTTCTGCCCTCCAGAACTTCGATGAGTTAGGTCCGACATGAACTTAAATGCATGTTGACAAGCCTTTCTTGCAGGATATAATCCTGTTATTGCCTGATTTATAATTTCCAGCAAAGATCACAGAATGGCGATAAGGACTGAGAAACCTTGCTGAACTTTTTTCTTCTCCTCTCAGGATGATTGCAATGGCCAGCTACCTCCCCAGTTAAGATTCACTAACCAAGTACAAAACACCAGTGAAAACTTGATGGGTCTGGGCAGTTGCCGGCCAAGTTATGCCTCTAACTGCACAGGCGTCATTGAAGCTTCAGCTAGAAGAATTGATATGACAATAAGGAAAGAGTATTGGGAGAGGGTCTGTGTGATTGCCTCTTCCAGAGAATCTTCATAGACATGATGGACTGATGGATGGTCTCCTTATATGCTGTCAAAGTTCATGATTGACATTTAACATACTTCTGTGAAGTTCTTAACGCATAGGTGCTTTATTTCAGTGAAGAGGAAGAAACCGGTTCTATCTGAAAGTGACGATGAGAAAGAAGAACTGAATAAATGTGAGTAGTCAACAGTGAATCAAATTGGCTTCAATGAGTTTGTGTGATGCAAGCTTTGCAATGCAGGAAACATTGGCTGGCTCCCATTGTCACAAAAATATTTGCCTCTCAAATGGAGGTGTCTGCTTATGAGTGTGTTTTGTGTTGGATTTAGCCAAGCCCTTGTTTCAATCTGTGTTCATTGCCCTGTTCAGATATGCCAGTTTTTGAGAGAAGTCATTATCCCTGAAGGTGATACTTATTGGCATCCACCTTCATTTGTTTTCAGATTGTATCAGAAGGTGCAATTTGGAACCATCTCTCAATGACTGATCACTATATCTGAGGGTGAATAAACTGCCCTTTCATTCTTGAAATGATGTATTTTTAGAATAGTGGTGGGGAAGGTTATGTGGTTGTGTTATTTCCATATCCTGCAACAAATCAATCGGATTCAACACACAGGCTAAAGATGTTCCTTTTCTTTGACGCAGCTGCTAAGAAAAGTCGTCTGATGTCAGACAGTGAGGACTCGGACAGTGATGTTTCCCCCACTAAGAAAAAGCGTAGTGTTTCTGGTGGGGAGGAATCGGATAGCGATGCCAGTGATTTAAAGAGAAAACGAGCAGCCTCGGGTGGCGAGGATTCAGATAATGAACCTGACATTGTTACAGCAAAGCGCATTGTTTCAGACGATGATTCAGACGATGATGCTGATGTGTCGAGAACCAAGCGTATAGTCTCTGATGTTGATGATTCAGACAGCGACTCCAATGCCCATGCAAAAAAGCAGATTGTTTCTGACGCTGAGGATTCTGATAATAACACAGCTATTAGGAAAAAGCAAGCCTTTTCCAATAATGATGATTCAGAGAGTGACACCACACCTAAGAAAAAGCGCGTTGTATCAGAGGATGATGACTCCAACTCAGACAGTGATGCCCCTGCTAAGAAAAAACATATTCTTTCTGCTGGCGAAGATTCCGACAGTGATGCTGAACCAGAAAAACGAGAGTCTAATGGTGTTTTAACTGACAGTGATGAAGATGAGGAGAATAAGGAACCCTCTCAAAAAGCTGAATCTGGTCTGTTTGGCAGTGACAGCGACTCTGAGGATGAGTAAGTGAGAAATACTTTTGAAGACAATGATCTGAGTGTTGTATATTCAAGGCTGCATTTCCCTGATAATTCACCCCAGTTAGTTCATAATCTCATTAAAACCAAGTGGACAAATTAAAGTTTTGTAATATGTTCAGTTAAACTGTGAAGAATGCCCAGCAATGCAATTCTGTCTTCGATCCTCCAAAGCATAGACTCTATAATACTAAACTGAAGTAGTGATAAGCATCATCAGGTTACAGATCAATCCCTGTTCTGCCACCAGGGTATGGTAATAGGGCTGTATCACTTTATAATCTGGACTGATTTCCTGTTATAGATCTGGAACTGGGGATCTGAGAAATTTAGTAAAGTAGAAAGTTTGCAATACAAAAGGAGAACATTTGGTCCATCATGTCTGTGCTAGTCAAACCAAATAATGTCCAACTGGTCCCACTCTCAAACTGTAGCCTTACAGCACATGAATGCAATATTTTTTAACTGTGACCAGTAATCCTATTACTGCCACCATTTCAGACTGTTCTCCACACCCTTAACTTTTCAGGTGAAAAGATTTCTTCTCAATTTCTCTTTAATCCTAATGCCAGATAATTGAAATCTACGGCTTTTTTTGCAAAAGGATATAGGTTCTTCCTGTCCACTCAGTTAAGGTTACTCATCATTTTGTATATCCCAATTACATTTCCCCTCAGCCTCTTCTATTCCAAACAGGCCGAGCCAATTCAATTTTTCTTCAAAGCTGGAATTGCCCCTAGTTAACAACATCTTTGCAGACTACCTTGGCACAAATATATGCTTTCTAAAATATAGTCACCAGAGCTACATGGAGCACCAGTCTTCGCAATACCCACCACCATGTTCTCCCGCTCCCACCCTGGTACTTCCTTTCTCACCTACCAAAAGAAATGACCAATATGACCTGTTAACCACCTTCTCTATCTTGCTATTGTCAAGGATCTATGGGTATGCACTCAAAAATTTCTCTGTTCTTCTAAAAATAGTATCCCACTATTTATGATGTGTTAATTTTATTCTGTTAGAACCAAACAGCAAGGAAGTGAATCACATTGAGTGTTCAATCCACTGACCTCTTAAACAGTTGCATGAACTGAAACCCTTTGCTTTGGGCAAGCAGTGCAGGTTGTTTGTAGTTCCATCTTTGATTAAATACCAAATGGCCATTACAAACGTCTAGGTGTCCATTATTCCATATTTAAACCATCTTAACGATTACATAGATTCACTCCTGATTAATTTTGCAAGTTTATTCTTTCACTGTTCATTTTCGACGACAAGCTCTCGTCCAAACAGGAGAGCTGGCCAAGTATCACTAGATGAGAAAGTTATCTCACTATAAGGTTAATTAGAGTTATGGGCATTTGATGTTTTTTTTGCAAGTGTACTAGACATAGGAGATTTGCTTCCATTCACTGTGTTAGACATGAGAGGCCTAAATTGCTTTGCTTATAAAAGTCCCTCACAAATAAAGCCTAAAGGTGTAGTCTTTTGCCTTGAACTATTGGAGTTGAAAGCAAAATTTTGATTTCTATCATGTATGAATCACTGATAATTCAACATTTCTTTTGCAATTATTTCATACTTGTATTCACTCACACTGGCTCTGTGCTGCATATTAAGTCCTATTTGGCTTGATGTTGGACGCCACATTTATTGCTTGCTGTATTCCAATAATGTTTTCCAAACTCCTGCTTTGAAGGATATGTTGTACCTTTACTATCATTAGCAAATTTTTAATTCCCACTTTTAGATATTCCTCTGGTTTTTATTGCTTCACTTCTTATCTATTTTTGATCACAGTTCTTGGCTTTCATTCACTGTATTTTAGCTTTCTTTAGTCAATACCTGTACATTGCTGAACTTCAAGTCATTAGTTGCTCTGTTTCTCGTTGTTGACTGTTCATTTGTTAATGGCAGTTGAACTATGGTGAAAGACTCAAGGTGAATATTTCCACAGTAACCAATAGTACACAATTAAACTCTGTTCTGTATTTGTTCGGAGGAAGTGTACTTATATCTGATCTGTTCAGTTTTCACATAGCATGGCAAACGTTCAGCTGGTCTCTTCAGAATTATGTTTTTATTCAGCCTTTTTTAAAGTTATAACAGTTTATGTCTAGTTATTAGGTAAATTTGGTGGCGTAATAAAATGCTGCTTTTAAAAATATTACATGCCCCATTTGGGAGACTGGCCAAGTATCACTAGATGAGAAAGTTATCTCACTATGAGGTTAATTAGAGTTATGGCCATTTGATGTATTTTTTATGACAATTGCTTCCATTCAATGTGATTAGCCGTGAGAGGGCTAAATTGCTTTGATTATAGAAGAAAGGTCCCTCACAAATGAAGCCTAAAGGTGTAGTCTTTTGCCATGAACTATTGGAGTTGAAAGCAAAATTTTGATTTTTATCATGTATGAATCATTATCTAAAAGAAAAGGAAAATTAGAAGGTGTGAGAATGCTCAGAGAGCAGGATCTGTCTAGGTGGCCCATGCAGAGAAACACTGGTGCTGATTTTTGAGCCAAATAGGTTGTTTCTATATGATAAATGTCTGTGATTCTGTAATTTATGGGCAGGAAACCTTGAGCAGCAAATATACTGGAGTTCTTTCTGAAAATGATAAAACTTGTTGCCAAGACAGGTTTTCAAACCATTTGATACCATAATGTGATTAGATAGTTCGAAGGCATTGAAGAGGAGGCAAGTGATAGGATGGGTTGAAAATTAACTAAACCAGACAAAGCTAAGGGTGATTGTGAATTCAGTTATACTGAGAAGCTGACCCATGGGGTGTCACATGGGCCAATGATACAGCCATTACTCCTTACAGTGCAAATGACTTGGACCTGGATGGTATGAACTTAGAGAAGTGGCCTAAAAAATGAGGAACAGTTGAAACAAACACAAGAAATGCGGACAGATGGGCTGAAGTCAAAAAGAGCAGGGGAATAAATTATGGGGATGTAAACCAGACGGTCTAAACATTTAGCTAAAGTCATTTCAAGTCGGAACCCTTTATTAGAACAAACATTGGGTGCCTGGATCTTTTTACAATTCGTTAAACTGAATGACTCGCAGCCAGGGGACATAACACAGGATGGGAATCTGTGACATTGATGAATAGCTCACTAACCAATAGCGCATGGCTACATTATGAATCCCGAAACAGAACTTGAAATATATAACCAGAAGGCTACAGCATAATGAGAGATAATGGGGTGGACTTAGAAATTGCTACCCAGGTATCAGACTGTCATTATAGGTTGACTGCCCATTAAAGGAACAGCCCAGTTCCCTAATCCAATGAACTTAATAATTGATCAAAGTTTCCAGTTTTACACAATTGCAAGAAATTCGCCCTGGCAACTCTGTCTAAATCACTGATACAGCCTCATCCTGAATACACTGCGCAAATCTGGTTACTGAGCTCAAGGCATGAAAGTTGTAGGGAGAGAATGAAAAACATGGATTTTTTTGGTGAAAAGCCAGAAATTGGATATTATTTTGGAGTACTTAACATCCCTGGGAGAATATGAACCTGAATTTGTTTCAGAAGTTCGATAACCAAGGAATGTGGACTCTAGAGGAGAGAAGATATAAACATTGAAATATATAAAAAAGGAGCCAGAGTAGGCCATTTGGCCCTTCGAGTCTGCTCCACCATTCAGCATGATCAGCCACCTCAGTACCCTGTTCCTGCTTTCTACCCATACCTTTTGATCCTTTTAGTTATAAAATCTATATATAACTCCTTCTCAAAAACATTCAATGTTTTTGCTTCAACTGCATTCTGTGGCAGAGAATTCCACAGGCTAACCACACTCTGGTGAAGAAATTTCTCCTCCGCTCGATCCTAAATGGCCTACTCCATGTCCTTGAACTGTGAACCCTTGTTCTGGATTCCCCTGTCGTTGGGAACATGCTTCCTGCATTTACCCTGTCTAGTCCTGTTAGAATTGTATAGGTTTCTGTGAGATCCACTGTCATTCTCTAAACTCCAATGAATATAGTCCTGACCAATCCAGTCTCGTTTTGTACATAAGTCTTGCAGTCCCAGTAGTCTGTCTGGTAAACCAATGCTGCAGTCTCTTCTGAGCCAGAACATCCTTAGATAAGGAGACCAAAACGACGTGCAATACGTCCAAATGTGGTCTCCCCAAGGCCCCTGTACATTTGAAGCAAGATATCTTTGCTACGGTACTCAAATCCTGTCATGTTGAGGGCTTCCTTTCAGTGACTGGTGTACAAGGACACACCGGTTTTATTATACCTCCCCTTTTTCCAATCTATTACTACTCAGGAAGTCTGCCTTCCTGTTTTTGCTGTGAAAGTGGATAGCTTCACACAGCCTCAGGTGACCTCCCACCCATGGCCTCCAACCTCATCGTTCCCCAACCTCGCACTGCCCGCTTCTATCTCCTTCCCAAAATCCACAAACCTGAATGCCCTGGTTGACCCATTGTCTCCACCTGCTCCTGCCCCACTGAACTGATCTCCAACTATCTAGACTCCATTTACTCCCCCTTGGTCCAGGAACTCCCTACCTATTGTCCGTGACACCACCCACGCCCTCCACCTCCTCCAGAACTTCCAATTCCCCGGTCCCCAACACCTCATCTTTACCATGGACGTCCAGTCCCTCTACACCTGCATTCCCCATGCAGGTGGCGTTAAGGCCCTCCGCTTCTTCCTGTCCCGCAGGCCCGACCAGTCACCCTCCACTGATACCCTCATCCGCTTAGCCGAACTCGTCCTCACACTCAACAACTTCTCTTTCAATTCCTCCCACTTCCTACAGACAAGGGGGGTAGCCATGGGTACCCGCATGGGCCCAAGCTACGCCTGCATCTTTGTAGGTTATGTGGAACAATCCCTCTTCCGTACCTACACCGGCCCTAAACCCCACCTCTTCCTCCGTTACACTGATGACTGTATCGGCGCCGCCTCGTGCTCCCACGAGGAGCTCAAACAGTTCATCCACTTCACTAACACCTTCCACCCCAACCTTAAGTTTACCTGGACCATCTCTAACACCTCTCTCCCCTTCCTGGACCTCTCTGTCTCCATATCGGGCAACCACCTAGAAACCGATATTCATTTCAAGCCCACCGACTCCCACAGCTACCTAGAATACTCCTCCTCCCACCACCTTCCTGCAAAAATGCTATCCCCTATTCCCAATTCCTTCGCCTCCACCGCATCTGCTCCCAGGATGAGGCATTCCACTCCCGCACATCTCAGTTGTCCTCGTTTTTCAAGGACCGTAACTTCCCCGCCTCGGTGGTCGAGAACGCCCTCAACCGTGTCTCCCACATCTCCCGCACCTCATCCCTCACACCCTGTCCACGCAATAAGAACCAAAAAAGAATCCCCCTCGTCCTCACGTACCACCCCACCAACCTCCGGATCCAACGCATCATCCTCCGACACTTCCGCCATCTGCAATCTGACCCCACCACCAAAAACATCTTTCCCTCCCCACCCTTATCTGCTTTCCGGAGGGACAACTCTCTCCGTGACTCCCTTGTCCGCTCCACACTCCCCTCCAGCTCCACCACACCCGGCACTTTTCCCTGCAACCGCAGGAAGTGCTACACCTGCCCCCGTACCTCCTCCCTCACCCCCATCCCAGGCCCCAGGAAGACTTTCCACATCAAGCAGATGTTCACCTGCACATCTGCCAATGTGGTATATTGCATCCGCTGTACCCGGAGTGGCTTCCTCTACATCGGGAAAACCAAGCGGAGGCTTGGGGACCGCTTTGCAGAACACCTACACTCGGTTCGCACTAAACAACTGCACCTCCCAGTCGCGAACCATTTCAACTCCCCCTCCCATTCCTCAGACGACATGTCCATCCTGGGCCTCCTGCAGTGCCACAACGATGCCACCCGAAGGTTGCAGGAACAGCAACTCATATTCCGCTTGCGAACCCTGCAGCCCAATGGTATCAATGTGGATTTCACAAGTTTCAAAATCTCCCCTCCCCCTACCGCATTCCAAAACCAGTCCAGCTCGTCCCTGCCTCCCTAACCTGTTCTTCCTTCCACCTATCCCCTCCTCCCACCTCAAGCCGCACCTCCATCTCCTACCGACCAACCTCATCCCGCCCCCTTGACCTGTCCGTCCTCCCTGGACTGACCTATCCCCTTCCTAACTCCCTACCTACACTCACCTTTACTGGCTCCATCCCCGCCTCTTCGACCTGTTTGTTTCCTCTCCACCTATCCTCTCCTCTATCCCTCTTCTATCCGCCTCCCACTCTCTCCCTATTTATTTCAGAACCCCCTTCCCCTCCCCCTTTTCTGATGAAGGGTCTAGGCCCGAAACGTCAGCCTTTCTGCTCCTATGATGCTGCTTGGCCTGCTGTGTTCATCCAGCCCTGCACCTTGTTGTCTCGGATTCTCCAGCATCTGCAGTTCCTACTATCTCAGCTTCAATTAAACTTTGTCTTATAGATAAACTGGATTTAAGTGTTGGGTGTTTGGCTGATAACCAGGAGGCAGGTGGTAAAACCATCACAAGTAGCAACAAAAGTCTCGTTTGTTTATTCAGCCAACAGTTGGAGCTCAAGGGACAACACTCCTCTTCCTCTCGTCTTCACAATACTATAGGTTTTAAAAAATCTCACACTTCTGATGGCAACCTCCAGTGACACAGCCTGAGAAAATGGTCATGTGCAATCAAATTTCACATGAAGACATGGAACAGACGTTAGGACCTTGATTAGCAAATGCAAAGGACCTAATTGAAATTTCATACTCAGTATCCCTGATACCAACAGAGGAGTCCCAAACCAGTATAGCACACTTTCATTGTGGGATGAGTACACATGTGGGGCCCCATGTGAACTTTGAGGTACCCATTGTACACCTGTAAAATAAACTTAGCCAGGTCTAATTTCTAAGCATTGAAATGGACATGAAGGTGGTAAGTTTCTTTAATATGGAAACATTTAAAGGAGGACTGAATAAATATTTGAGTAAAATAAATAATTTCATATTTAAATAGTATTATTCATATACTCAGGATATCTCAGAAGTGCTTCAAAGCTATAGCTGGTGATCCCAGACATATTTCCACAGATTTGAAGTTTTTAATGCATTGTGAAATGCCAGTTGAGATTGGCTTCTCGAACAGGAACTGTAAATTCAATGGCTGCAAGTTGATTGAAGATGAATGAAAGTAAATCTGTTAATGTTCACTTTTCTGTTGTTTTATGTACAGCTTTAGTGGGTTCAACATTTCTGCATTTCCACAGCGCACATTATGTACTAGAAATTACTGTCTGCAATGTTTTCCACACTATTATTTGATTGCATTATTAATGTGGAAGTGCAAACCTACCTAAAAATATTTAACTTAGATTTTTATAACATTCCGAAATAGATTATTTTGTAATGCATTCATTGTTTTGTGGACAAACAATTTGTCACAGCAAAGTTCCTGATACTGCTGCAGGTCATCAGTTAATCTCTGGCAAATGGATAAGTCGTGATAGATCACAGGGATTTATCCCTCTTCTCTTCAAATTGTGCCATAAGATATTTAATGTCTGCTTAAGGTATCACACTAGGCCTCAGTTTCAAATTTCATCCAAAAGCAGCTTTTAAACCCAATAAGTATGGAGTGAGGGCAGTCATCCTAGATTATATGCTCCTGTAGGGGTGAGAGGTTTGAAACCATCTGATTCAAAGGGATGAAAATGCTGAGTTAGCTGAAATTAAGAGAAATTTATGCATCTTTGTTTCTGTTGTCCTGCTTCTGCCTTTCCCATGTTCTTGATTCTGATATTCCTGTATAATGTATGATTTGGTGCATGCAGGCATTAAAATTTTCCCTCCATTGGGGCAAATGTGTTGTGTGGCCATGTGAGCTGTTCTAGGTTCTCTCGTGCAGATGAATTCCAGGGTGTGCACACTGCAGTCGCTATTTTCAGTGGCAAATGGTTTGCAAATGTACATGATCTTAAAGCTCATTGAGAATCATTGGAGGTGGACGATGAGAAAAGTCCCTCAATATAGATAGGAAACACTATCAGTGGGACTAATGTCTGAGTAACCTGGTAACATTTTCCTCTGCTTCCTCTAAACAGGACTGGTGTTGGAAACTTGATAGCTGACATTTTTGGTGAATCGGATGATGAAGGGGAAGAGTTTACAGTACGTATAGTTGATTTCTAAATACTGTGGTACACCTGATTTATTCTCGCAAGCAAAAGCTTGCTATTGAAATATTCAGCCCTATGAAAGAAGTTTCAGTTCTTTAGTAAAGTTATTATCTGAATGTGAAAGTTTAGAAGTTTGGTAGGCAAAGGGCCTTGGGAGGACTTTCTATACAAACTAATCCTGTCTTTCGTTTATTTCACCAAAGTTATTAGCTCCATAATTCTGTATGATGTTTTTGAACTGGATTATTGTCTGTAAACCAAATTAGCCAGCATTTACGTTAGGAAGATTAAACATCTTCCAGATGCTAGTGGTTAGGTTGTTGTATTCTTTTTTCCACCGCCAGCAGTCAGGAACTGCTGTACAATCTGCCATTGATTGAGGACTGCAGGGAACTTGAGCAATACTAGTAGCTGGATGCTTGTGCATTGTCAGTGATTAGACACTGCTGGTATAGTTTGTCAGGAATTTAGGGGCTACTGTGCAGTTGGGAGGCATTGGTGGTCATGCTTTCAACCAGTCATCATTTTGTATCAAATCCTTTTTCCTATTATCAGTTGCTATTATGTCAGGTTCCAACCACCCTCATATCTGTCTAAACATCAGTTTAATACAGTTAGGACAAATGGATCCTTATAACCCAGCAAGAAGCCATTGGCCTTTCAAATCTGTGAATCCCACAACCCTTTATACCTTAATAAACTCCTCAATTGTTTTGGCATCATTTATATTCTGAGCCAGTGAATCTATAATCTCATCCCTCTCTGGATTCATTTTTAACCGGTTTAGCTCAAATTCTTATTCTATATCCTTATTGTGGTTTCCCTCCTAAACTGCACCTAGTATTGATCTGCCTGTCTATAAGACTGTGGCCATAAAGTTTGTAGAGAGTAAGCACTCACAACAGAAAGGGACAGGAATGGCCTAATATCTCGTAACCTGTTTTAATGGAGTTGTTTGAGGAACAGATATCAGCTAGAGTATCAGGACAATCTGTGAGCTTCAAATCCTGTCAGAAAGACAGCACTTTTTTTTTTAATGATGTAGAACCATTTCAGTACTGCAGTAAAGTGTCAAATCTACATTTAAACACCAACTACCACTCCAGTAAGTGAGTCTTTGTTCCTTGCAGACTGGAGTGAAGACTGGAGTACTACCCCAACAGCAACTTGTATTGAAATACCATTTTTAAAACATCACGGACTTATTTATAGGAATGTTATAAAACAAAATGAGGCACAGAAGGAGTTAAGAGAGCAGGTCAAAGAGTTGAGTTTTTGAAAGGATGAAAAAACGTCTCAAAGGCCAATGAGAGAACCGGGAACTTAGGACCTTGGCTGTTGGATATATTACTCCCAGTGGTGAGGCAGCCAAGATTGTGCATGCTTGAAAGGCCAGAATTAGATGATATCTTGGAAGATTTGAGAACAAGGACAAGGAGTTTAAAATTGTGGTGTTGCTTAACCTAGAGCCAATATAGATCAGTGAGTGCAAGGCTGATGGGTGAACCTACAAGATCATAGAAGTTTGTGGCAAAAAAAAAAGTCCTCCTTCTATGGCAGCAAATTGTAGGCAGTAGATTTTCCATGTACCTGCTGGCCTCATCATTATTCCCATCCTGCAAGCCTCCAGCTTCAGCCAGTACACTTGGAATCATACCTGTGTGAAGGTTAGATTCAGAGGGAAGGGCAGAGTATTTGGCTTGCCTTTGGGAAGCTCCAAGTAACTGGCTCAGAGTAATGCTGATAGACCTGGCAACTGGTTTATTCCTGCTGTATTTGCCAAGATCACAGCATTTTATGTTTTACAACGGGTTAAAAGTAAATCCAGAGTCATGATTATAGATTCACTGGCTCAGAATACAAGTGATGCCAAAATAATTGAGGTGTTTTTGAGGGTATAAAGGTCCTGTATTATTGGGTTAATCCAAGTAATATTACACGCTGTCCAGTATTCATTCATGATTGGATCCTCACATGACTGAGTGCCATGTTTGTGACTGACTGTGCTTTCGAAACAGTGGCAAATATGCTTGTGCACAATATCCGGTCATCATTTGAACTTATATAATGCCTTTCACAACCTCAGTCCCAAAGAGCTTTGAAGCCAATGAAGTAGTTTTGAAGTTGAGGCACTGATCTGGTGTAGGAAATACAGCAGCTGATTTGTGTGATGTAAGAACGTGCAAGCCATATGATGTGTCTGAGTAAAGCTGCAGGTGGAAGAAATTTGAATAGTCTCCATTTACTGAGAGTAAAACATGGAAACCCAGCCAGCAGTGGGTTGAAATAATCCAGTCTAAGGATTAAAAAGGCTCTGAAGAGGCTGGTTAAATCTTGCGGAACAATGTGGGTACTGAAGCTTTTGGTGGAAAAGAAACCATTGCTTGTGATTCATTGGCTACAATTAAATAGGTAAAAATGGAACCATGCAATCCGGTCTGGACAGCAATTGGAAGAAGATCAGCACAGACAGTCAAAAAGCATTGAGTGCAATGGTTTACCTTTGCCACAGTCAGACAAGAAATTCAAGGAAAGATTTGCATGAATTTGAGAGTTTGCAACTTGTTCGGTATTTTGGAGCAAAAAGGAAGATGCTGATGGCGTTGCAAGGATAAAAAGGTTAAACTTTGACTTTTTGAGGAGAGAAGTACTGATTGCAGATTAGAAGGCATGTACATAAGTTATTAAGCATGGCAGAACAGGTAGAGAGCAGCTAATAAAGCATACAGTATTCTAGGTTTCATTAAAAAGAGTATAGAGTACAAGAACAGGAAGGTTCTGAGGAAATTACAGAGGACGCTGGTTAGACTTCAGTTGGAGTATTGGGTATAGTTAAGGGTATCACACTCTGTGAAGAGTGGGAATGCAGTGGAAAAAGTGCAGAGGAGGTTTGTTGGAATGGTTTCAAGGAGGAGACACTTCACTATGAGGATAGATTGGAAAAGTTGAGATCTTTTTCCTTGGAGATGAAAAGGCTCCAAGGAGTCATAAGAGTTCAGGACAGAGTATTTAGGGAAAACTGTTCCTGCTCACGAACAGATCGAGAACCAGGTGGCATAGTTATATAGTGCTTTGCAAAAGAAGCAAATATGAGAAAGGACTTTTACATTCAGCGAATGGTTAAATCTGCATTGCATTGCACTGCCTGGAGGTGTGGTGGAGGCAGATTCAATTTAGACATTCCAGAGGGTATTGGATGATTATTTAAAAATCAAAACATGATTTTGTGGAGCAATACATTGCAGAACCTACCTGGACCAGGCTATTTTGGATCTATTAATGTGCAATAGGGTAGGATTAATAAATGATCTTGAAATCAAGGATCCTTGTGGGGGTAGTGATCACAACATGGTAGGATTTGAATTTCAGTTTGAGGTTGAGTCACTTGGGTCTCAAACTATTGCCCTGAACTTAAATGGGGAGATTACAGAAGAATGAAGGAATAGTTGTCTAAAGCAGGTTGGGAAGATAGACGAAAAGTAAAGTCAGTAGATGAACAGTAGCAGACGTTTAAGCAAATGTTTCATAACGCTCAGGAAAAGATTATTCTGGTCAAAAAGGAGTTAATGAGAAGGATGAGCCATCCGTGCTTAACGGCAGTTGTGAAGAGTATCCAGTCAAAAACTAACTCATACAAAGTGGTGAAAACTAATGGTTGGCCAGAAGATTGTGATTTTTTTTTATAAACTAGCAGTAGATTACTAAACAGCTTATAAAGAGGAAGAAAATTGATAATGAAAGTAAATTAGTAAGCAATATAGAAACATTATAAGCTGCTTTGCGTATATAAAAAGTGAATAGCTGAAGTCTGTGTCAGATTCTTGGAGGGTGCTACTGGAGGAATTAATGGTGGGAACAGGGAAATGGTAGTCAATTAAGCTAACATTTTGCATTGGTCATTAAGGTGGAGGGCACTACAAACATTCCAAAAAACAGAAAAGGAAGGTGCTAATTGGAGGACAGATCTTAAACAATCTCTACCATCTGGGACAAAGCATTTGACACACTAATGGGACTTAAGGTCTATATTCAAGAATTTTAAAGGATGTAGTTGCAAAGATAGTGGAAGCATTATTGATCTAAATATTCTGGAACTCTCTGGATTCCAAAAGATTTTTATGAAGATTGGAAACCTGCTAATGTGACTCCTCTGTTCAAGAAGGGAGGGAGACAGAAAGCCGGAAATTATAGACCGGTTAGCCTGACATCTGCGACTGAGAAACTGCTAGAGGCCATTATTAAGGAAGGAATAGCAGGACAGCTTTTATTTTGGAAAAGTTTGACACCAGCAAACAGTGTCAATATGCTTTTTGAAAGGGAAATCATTTTGACAACTTTGCCAGCATTCTTTGAAGGTATAAAATGCGGAATTAATCATGGAGAACTGATTGATAAGATGTCATATAAATGGTTATTTCACAAATACATTGTAACTAAACCTTTGAACTGGATTTGACAGGTTGTCTTGTGACCTGTGTTGTAGATGATGGAAAAGTACACATTATCAAACTATTTACTAGCTCCATTTGCAAGTTTAACATCAGCACCGTGGGCTCAATGAAATCTTGTATTGTAAATTGTATGGCCTGGGAATGTTTAATGAAATAGTATGGAGGTAACTTTATTGAATGTAACCCATGGTTTACCTGACTTGGAAATGCCTGCTGAGTGGTGCAGAGGGAGCTTTTACTTGTCTGTAAAACATTGACCAGGAGTTTTGATGTCGACATTATGTATCTGAAATTATCCGTTCTCTGGGTAAATTGTCTGTCAGCAATTAGATCGAAATAATCCGAAAACTGAACCCTTCAAACTACTCTGCCACACTTTGTGCTGAAGTGTTTTGCGGATCATACTTCATTCCTTTTTTTTTGTTTCCAGTGGTTTTCATTATACCTGCTGCCAAATATGTTATTCAGTATCAAACCAATGAGACTTGCAGTTCTGAGAAAATCAGATGTTGGTTTGGTGACTGTGCATGTTGCAGTGTACGACAACAGATGTTTCTCTAATGGATTTTTAAGAGCCAGGTTGTGAATTCTATCTTTATCCTTGGCAGCTTTCAACCTGTTGCTGGAGGACTGCAAAGTGCCAACTTCACTGCTCTAAAAACATCATAACACCTCGCAGTAACTCTCTTGGGTGTACAAGGCCTTTAGTGTAAAGTGCATTTATTAGAAAGGTACTTTGATTAAAGCATGCTCTTTCCAGCTATTGTCTTTCAGGCTGTGTTGTCAAAGTATGGTCTGTATCCCTAAATGATATCCTTCTTCCTCAGGGCTTTAACCAAGAGGACCTTGATGGTGAAAAGGCTGCTGTCGAGACTGAGAGACAGAAAATGGTTGCTGAAGAGTCAGACTCTGACAATGAAGTTCGAGGGAAGGGACGAGAGTAAGTAAAAGCTTGGCCTCAAAGTTAAATTAGTACAGCACGAATAGGATCTGTTTCTCGTGCTGTGGATGCTGGGCTGTAATTCTGGAATCTTACATGAAGGCGCGTTAGTGTTCTAGTATTTCAAAGTTAGCATTTTTTTTTTTTGCTTTTTCTTTTTTAATCTTTCTGCTGGTAAAGGTACCCCAAACATGAAACTTGGCCTCAGAAATCCCAGGGGGAGCGCAGAACGCAGCCCTTCAGAAAGTTATGAATTGGCAGTTAATACATTAGACAAGTCCAGTTTGTAACTTGCACTGTTGCACATTCAGCAATGACCGTGCCTTGCCGGTGAAAGAATCACAGCTTTGATAGCTTCATCAC
Source organism: Rhincodon typus (assembly GCF_021869965.1). NCBI lineage: Eukaryota > Metazoa > Chordata > Chondrichthyes > Orectolobiformes > Rhincodontidae > Rhincodon > Rhincodon typus. The sequence continues at coordinate 61,808,934 of NC_063344.1, read as the reverse complement.
TTTGTCCTGGAAATATGATACAAAGCAGCAGTATTACAATCTACTGTCCTGAGAAGGTCCACAGGGTCAGGGAGGGTGTAGGCCCCTTTGTACATTACTGGACCAAAGTCATGCATGCCATCAAAATAAAAATTCACTAATGTGGAAATTCCACCTTGACTTCCCAATATTGACTGGAAGAAAATCCCGAGTGTATTCATGCATTTCTATCTATTGCAGCTCTGATTTTGTGTCTGATTTTGAGATGATGCTGCAGAAGAAGAAAGATCAGAATCGGAAACGACGACGAAATCGGGATGGCGGCACTTTCATTAGTGATGCGGACGACGTAGTTAGTGCCATGATCACTAAAATGAATGAAGCTGCAGAGGTGAGTAACAACAGTGCTTCAGAATTTACTGAGAGTGGGACCTCAGAGACTTATGCCAGTCAAAGGGATTTTGGGAAAACATATTCAATCTGAGACTGCAGTATTGAGGCAAAACATTGGAGGCAAGTCCAAAATTGTTGAGTACTAACTGGGATCTGACAAAAACTCTATTCTGAAGATTTTGGCTGACTAAAGGGAGGCAAAGGAATTAGGACTGGGAATAGTTAAATCAACATGCAGTGAAACCTGTAAATTAGGGACACCCAAGATACTTCAAATTACAGAATCTTCCAGCACAAACAAGGGTCCTTCACTGTATATTTCTGTACATGTTTTTTGATATGATTTGCAATTTAGTCCTACATTCTACCTTTTCCCTACAAGTCTGCAAATTGGTCTCCTTCAAGGACAATTATCTTTGACAATTTATATTGAATCTTCTTCCACCACCCTTTTAAGTAGTGCATTCTACATCTTAACTGTCTACTTGAGCTTATTTTTCCTCCCTTCCTGTCTAGTTCTTTTACAGATTATTTTAAATCTAAGATGTCTAAGGACGGCACAGTAGCTCAGTGGTTAGCACTGCTGCCTCACAGCGTCAGGGACCCGGGTTCGATTCCACTCTCGGGCGACTGTCTGTTTGCACATTTTGCCCGTGTCTGCGTGGTGCTCTGGATTCGTCCCACAGTCCAAAGGTGTGCAGGCTGGGTGGATTAGCCTTGGGAAATGAAGGGTTACAGGGATAGCGTAGGCAGTTGGGTCTGGGTGAGATGCTGTTCAGAGGGTCGGTGTAGACTCAATGGGCCAAATGGCTTCCACACTATAGGAATTCTATGATTCTATCTCTGGTTACCGACTTAATTTCAAGAGGAAGCAGCTACTTCCAATTTTACTATCTCAGAATTTCTCATAGTTTTGAACGCCTTTATTAGACCTCCCCTTAACTAACTTTGCTTCTCAATTTTCTGCACATCATTGAAGTTTCTCATTCCTGGTATTATTTGAGTAAATCTCCTCTGTACCTTCTCCAAGACTTTGACATCTTTCCTTAAGTATGTTACCCAGAATTAAGCACAATACTGTAGATGAGGCTGAACCAGTAACTCTCAAGGTTTTCCATGACTTCTTCTAATTGTAATCAATACCCCAATTTATAAAACCAAATAGTCCCAATGCTTTTTTAATCATCTTTTCAATTTGCCCTGTCATCTGCAAAGATTCCACACGTCTCACAAACAGGTATATAAGCTAGACTGTATCTTCATATTGTTCCTCTTGACAGGTATCATTTCATGCTTTCTGCATTAAATTGTGTCTGGTAGATGGCAGCCTACTTCACCAAGTTTCTTGATATTTTTCTGAAGTCTGGGTATTATCCTACTCACTTTTTATTATATTGGCAAGTTTGTGTCGTTTACAACTTCAAATTCAATTAAGGTTACTTATTAATGAAATAAATAAAGCAGCCGTGTGGACTTACTGCTTACTACTTTTCAGTCATGTTTGCATCATCTGTTCTTTTTCCATTGGTCTTTAAAAATTGGTCATGATATGTGTACTAAAATGGAAGAACCAATATTTGGCTCAATCTTCTACATGTGTTTTTGCCATCAACTTGAGGTGTGCTGAAACCTGGAGACCGACTAGCATGTTTGGAATTTATTATGTTTTCTGTTTATTGGAATTCTCAGTTCGTTACTGTTTAGGGATTCTTTTCCACAAAGCGATCTTAATATCTGGCACATTTGACACACTGTAATAGTGGTTTTAGCCTGCAGTGCCTAAAATTTTCCAGCCGAATTGGAAGGTGATTTTCTGACAGATCCATGTGTGAAATCTGTATCTTTTTTTGTGGCTTACAGTCAACCTGTTGTGATTACACACCTCTGGAGCAGGTGGGACTCACCCAATACTCCTGGTCCAGTGGTAGGTACAATACCACTGCAATACAAGGGGCCCTTAAACCTGTAATTGAGCCAGTGACCTTCAGATCTTAAGTCTTAACACTCTACCAACTGAGCTATTTCAGACAAACACAAAATACGTTTTAAAAATCAGGACCCAATCAGCTCACCATTCTCCCACTCTGGGTGTTTGGCGAGATTCAAACCCAGAACCTTACCTCAGTCCCTGGATTGAAAGTCTCATGATAATGCCACTAGGCCATCTCTTCTTGGGAATTCGTGATAATAATGACAAACTAATTTCTACCATGTGCTCAAACCAATTAGAGAGAAACAAACTGGGCAATTTGATCCATGATTCAGAACATGGTTTAAATGGAAGTGGTTCAGATGCTTGGTTCATTGTTACCATTTCCAGGGATGTGGGAAACTTTCATAGAAAAGGTGTTCAAAATTTAAGGAAGGAAGCACAATTAACATGATAGGTTAAATAAAGCTTGGGTAAGATTTCAGCTGGAAAAGTGACGGGATGCAAGGATAATAAAACACATACAGAAGGGGAGAAGGTCAGAAAAGCAAGAGAGTACACAGGAAGAAATAGAAGGAGGAAAAGATCGGAGTATACAAAGGAGTAACAGGGTGGGAAGAATGTGAGAATACATTAGGAAGGAGCAGAATGGGGAGAAGAACAAATACAAAAGAATTAGGTTGGAGGGAACAACTGAATCAAGCAATGGCAAGATGAGAGAGGCAAAAATGGAGCATGAGGGTAAGGAAGTGCAAAATATAACAGTCAAGGCATTGTTTAGCTGTAGTGCAAGAACAGGGGACAGTGCGGCACTAGGAGATTTAGCATTGGAGATGTTATGCCTGAAGGAAGTGAAGCAAAATGATGGGCTTCCACTGAATTTTTTGCAACAGTTTCTAACATTGATTAGATGATGGAGGAGGAGAGATATCTGGAGTGAGAAGACCAGTTACCCAGAAAATATGTTTTTATTTAACAAACTGATGGTAAACGGACAGCTGGTTTTGGTTTTGACAGCCTCGGTCTTCTGGCAGTCTTGTTGATGTCAGTAAAAATAAATCCACTCATTAATATTAAACACCTTTCGATACTCACCTTTCTGCAGGAAGACAGACAGCTCAATGGGCAGAAGAAGCCAGCCTTGAAGAAGCTTACTCTTCTCCCCACCGTTGTCATGCATTTGAAAAAGTAAGGCTTGATTTACCTCTGCTCCTGGTTTAGTTTTCAGTAGCATATAGAACTGATTTTCCATTCGTAATCCTATTAGTAGCACATCCACTGGTAACAGAATTGTGCCATGCGTAGGAATATGAGGTTGTCCAATCTTCAGCTCTGATAAGTAGACAATTCAGCTGTACAGTTCACTGATCTCGCACACTCTCAAAGATCACTTGGGTTGGGGATCACAGGGCCTCTGAAGCCGATGAAGATTAGCACGATCAAGAGCTAGCACTTTGTGCAGGAAATGATCTCACAAGATTACAACGTGAAACAGACCAGCGATTTTCATTAAAATAACAACTGTGGATGCTGAAGATCTGATTGGAACTAAATATTTTCAGTCATAGTGCTATATGCATTGCTGGTTATCTTGTATAGAGACAAGATCTCTAACACCTGCATTCCAATGTAAAATAATAATACATAGCCAAATAATTTTTGGTAATGGTGAAAGATTATAAAACCCAATATGCAGGTGTTTCTTTTTGCAAGGCCTTAGATGCCCCTCAGGTGCTGCATCGATCTATATTTTGTGTGCACAGTTTCTAACTTGAGTTTTTGATGCACAACACTGTGTATGTGGCTGATGCTGATGAAGTGGATTTATTGCCCATCTTTGGTTGCAATGCAGAGGGGAAGATAGGCTTTCTCCCAAGACTGCTCGTAATGGATGCTGCTGCAATGGGTAGGAATTCTAGACAGTGACTGTTTTCCTGTTACTTTAAATACTGCCAGTTATTAGGCCATGGGGAAAAAAAAAGGCAAAATTTGCACTTACAACAATATCCAAGATGGTGTGTGACAAAAAAACACATTGGAGATAACTGTTTTATATGTATTTAATGTAACACATGTGAAGGAAAACTATCAAACAATTACCTAGGTCACCAGAACACCTGAAATAGATTGTGTAAGCTTTGTATTGACAGTAGTTTGCTGTGATACATCTCTTGAGCAGAAACCTTTGAGAAATATTACAATTAAATGGCTTATTTCTGTTTCCACTTGGTAATGCACTTCTGCAGACAGGATTTAAAGGAAACATTTATTGACAGTGGGGTCATGTCTGCTATCAAGGAATGGCTCACTCCATTGCCTGACAAGAGTCTGCCACATCTGAAGATTCGTGAGGAGCTTCTGAAGATCCTGCAGGAGGTAAATGAGGGCATATAGCTGTGTACCAGAAGAGCACAACTTTGTCATTATCTGCTTGCCAGCTTCAAATCCCTGTTTTTATGTAACCTTTACAACCCCTGTCCACAACCCTCTTTTTAGTCTGGATTTCTTCCCAATTTATTTAGCAAGAATAACAATTGCCTTTTGGTGTCTTGGCATGAGAGCATTACTCATAGATAACATAGGATGACTTCTCCAGAATTGCTTCAAGCACAAGCTTTGCTGTTTACTTTGGTCATGACTTGTTAGCATACTGGCAAGGTCAACATTTGTTGCCCATCCTTGGGCAATATTGTGGTGAGCCTTGAAGAACTGCAATCCATATGTTGGATAACAAGGCGTAGAGCTGGATGAACACAGCAGGCCAAGCAGCATCAGAGGAGCAGGAAGGCTGACGTTTCGGGCCTAGACCCTTCTTCAG
>NC_063344.1:61801433-61803314 GCF_021869965.1 Rhincodon typus | reverse complement strand
ATGGGCCTAGCCCAGGCAGGTAGAACTAGTTTAGTTTGGGATTATAGTTGGCATGGACTGGTTGGACCGAAGGGTGTGTTTCTGTGCTGTATGACTCTGACTTCTGCAGGTCCCAGCTAACCAGCCTGGGAATGACCACAGGGACCTGTCTTCTCATGGACGCAGGTAATCAGAGAGACACTATCTAGTAGTACCATTTACTACAAGGAAACATGAAGCCATTTTCCAGCCGAGGGCCATCTGCTATCTTTACACATTCTGTCACTGGAAATGTTTTGAATTTTATTTTTCTCCTTCCTCCATTGTGACATTTCCTTTAATTGACCTGTCACTTTAAATTAGACTACTATGCAGCGCATCACTCCTGCCAGTGGTGCCTTTCCTTTGAGTTTGATATCGGGTTTTGTGAACAATACTGCAAATGATTGCATGCCAGACAATTGAATGTACTTGTGTTTCAGACCTGTCTTAACCAAATTGGACATGATCAATAAATGTAGCCAATATATTAGCCCCACGGCATTCCTTTAATTGATTCAAAAATCGATTTCCTCAAAAGATTCAATAAATCAAACAAACCCTGCCATTTACAAATCCATACTGGTCTTCAATCAATCTAAACCTTTCTAAAGGTCCCTTTCCATATTATGGATCGAGAATTTTGCTTAGAACTAGATATCGCTAAGGTGATCTTTCACTTCCTAGCTTGACCATTTTCCTGTTACTTGCACAAAAATGAAATTCTCGCACTTTCTAATTATTTCTTCAAATGATTTTTGGAAAATTGTTATCTATAATGCCTCTGCTGTCTCTTCTCACGACTCGTTCAGGGTCTGGCAAGAGGACAAGTACAGACTATGCGGGAGGGTGTTTGGAATCAGAGATTGCAGAGCAAGCTGTGAGCACAAGTTCATGGTCAACAGTGGCCTCAATTGAGGGGCACACTGGGAGAGCATGCTGCTTTTGATACTCATTTAAGTTTAGACAGTGTTTTTCCCAGCATTTTAGCCACCTTGCGCTGCACTAATGTCATGCCATGGTAAATCAGAGAATCCCTGTAAGAGATGCAGATGCTGTTTGAACAAAATATCCTCAAACTGCTGTGGAGATTTGTCAGTCGTTGGTTATTTACCCATGAACACAGCCTGCTCTGCTACAGGGCTCTGAGTAAATATTTGAAGTTAGTCATTAACTGAGTATTTTCAGGCGTTTAGTTGGATTCACCAAGACAAAAAGCCTTCCAATGTAAAGTGTTACAACTGGATTTTTGTGGACAAATTATTTTTGAAGGTACAACAAAATGGAGTGTTCTAGCCTTCAATTCAGCTTTGATTGCAAAAGCAGAGATCTGGACGGCGACAGTGACGTACATTAGCCTGTGCGGTGGGTCAGTGTATTCCTCGGGCCAGTGTGGAGGGTCAATGATATCCTCGGGCCAGTGCAGAGGGTCAGTGATATCCTCGGGCCTGTGCAGAGGGTCAGTGATATCCTCGGGCCTGTGCGGTGGGTCAGTGATATCCTCGGGCCTGTGCAGAGGGTCAGTGATATCCTCGGGCCTGTGCGGTTGGTCAGTGATATCCTCGGGCCTGTGCGGAGGGCCAGTGACACCCTCGGGCCTGTGCGGAGGGCCAGTGACACTCTCGGGCCTATGCGGAGGGTCAGTGATATCCTCGGGCCTGTGCAATGGGTCAGTGACATCCTCGGGCCTGTGCAATGGGTCAGTGACATCCTCGGGCCCGTGCAGAGGGTCAGTGATATCCTCGGGCCCGTGCAGAGGGTCAGTGATATCCTCGGGCCCGTGCAATGGGTCAGTGATACCCTCGGGCCCGTGCGGTGGGTCAGTGATACCCTCGGGCCCGTGCGCTGGGTCAGTGATACCCT
>NC_063344.1:61785930-61801423 GCF_021869965.1 Rhincodon typus | reverse complement strand
TGGGTCAGTGATACCCTCGGGCCCGTGCGCTGGGTCAGTGATACCCTCGGGCCCATGCGGAGGGTCATTATCTATTCAATGAATTACCTGATGTGAAAACATGAGATTAATTCAATAGAATAATAGGTAATTACATTGAAAATAATGCAAAGCATTTGAGCTACCTGTCAAAGGTGAATTGTTTTACCGAATGGGTCGGTCTGGATTTATTGCTGTCATGTGCGAGAGTGGTTCGGATCCAGAATACACTGCATGAGAGTGAATAGAAATGATTGGAGTGTGCAGGAGGAATTGGATAAGCCCTCTAAAGAGTAAGCATATGTAGGGATGCGGGATAGAGGTGGAGGAATGGGCCTGGGTCAGTTACTGTCAAGGTGAGTAAGCATAGACGTGATGAGCCAAGTGATCTCCTCTGTACTTAAACCATTCTATCACTTTTTGAATGTTAAATCACATTTTGCAACATCCTACTTCTACACACTTTGACGTTTTCATTCAAGCCTTACTTTACCAACATTAGCGCAGAAGATCTCAGTTACCTTGGCTCCACTCCCGAAATTTTCTTCTCACCTTCCACTTCGCCATCATCCTTTATAAATATCATCAGATCCATCAGTCCAACCTAGCCCTCTGTCACTTCCCTGAACAACTCCAAAGGGAACGGGTCCGTTTCGCTCATTAGTTGCTTTTTATAATATTATAAATGCACGTTATGATGTATTACATAGACCGTGAAGCACCGAAGCAGGTAATGACCCAATATTTGTATAAGTTTGTTAAGTAAGACATTAAAGGATGTCAATGCAGGATATTTGGCTTATTTAAGACCTTGTCAAGAAGGAAAACTTTGATGCAAGACCTTAGATAACGTTGGGCCATAATGAAACTTGTAGATTATTCCACTCCATTTGAGGACATTGGATTCTTTCCTGGAGCCCATCTCTGGTGAAGACTGCTCCATTGTTCACTGCTGTCCAATTTGGAAATAATCGAAAATCCATGAACCTTCCTGATCAACTAGCAGCAACATATTAGGTATAGTAAATGAATGACTCCATGATGAACTGTCCAAATCAGAAGTATCAAGCAGTTTGAGGGGTTAATATCTTACCATTGCACAATTTCCTTTGTCTTGGTCTTCCCAGACTGTGCAAACTTGGTACGTTTATTTAAGGAGAGGGAATTGAAAAGAGATCTTTTATCTTAAAGTGCTGCAGCAAAAGTGGAAACAAATTCCAAAGCATATCACTGTTGAGGTATCAAAATCTAGGTGAATAGAGTTTGAGGACACAGTGTGGTTTATTAAGATAGTAAAACAGATTCACAAAGAAAGGGAACAAAGATTGAAATGGAGAGTTTGGGAGCAAGGTTTACTAGAAAAGGGTTCAACAGAAGACTTGATAAAGGAAAGAGGTATAGGTAAGAAGCAAACCATAAGGAGATAAATGGTAGCCTTAAGTAGAGTAGATGGGAAAGTGGGTTGGAAATTATATGGTGCATTTAAAATAAGATTTTTCAGAGGGAAAAAGCCAGGTTTTAGTTAGTGGGTTATATGTAAAAATTTCAATAATCAGTAAACTGAAGTAAAGACTTATGAGTTTAGAGGTGAAGGTACAAGAACTTTCCATAATCGAGAGAGTTGTCGACAGGATAGTATAAAGACGCTGGTAGAAATGGTCCATAGGCCCCCTAACTAACTATATGATAGGACAGAGAATAAATCACATGATGATGTGGGCATGTAACAACAGTCGTACTTAAACATGGATGACTTTAATTTTCATGTACACTGGGATAGATTGGCAGAGGAAGAATTCACAAGAGTGCATTTGGTTCATTTCCTAGAACAATGTGTTGCAGAACTAACCAGGAATCAGGCTATTTTGAATCTGATGATGTGCAGTGAGGCAGGTTTAATAAATGATGCCAGAGTAAAAGATCCCCCTCAGAAACAGTCATTGTAACATGGTAGAATTTAGCATTCAGTTTGAGAGGGAGGAACTTGGGTTGGAAACAAAAACAAATTGCTGAAGAAAAGTTGCAGATGATTGGAAAACTGCCAATGTAACACTTATTTAAAAAGGGAGACAAAAGAAAGGCAATGATAAGGCAGTTGCTGAATACCTGTAATTGGCAAAAAGTTAACATGTTATAAAAGATATAACAGCAGAGCATTTGGAAATATATAATATGATCAAGCAGAGCTAGCATGGCTTCATGAATGGGAAGTCATGGCTGGCAAATTTATTAGAATTCTTTGACGAGGTAACAAGCATGATAGTTAAAGGAGAAGCAATAGTTATGTTTGGACTTTTCGGAGATGTATGGTACCTTATAAAACATTGGGTTACTTAACATCTCAACAGCTTAAGATAACAGCCTATTATGTTGGAGGTAGTATATGGACATGGATCAAAGATTGGTTAACAAAGAAGACATAGTGTTGAGATAAGGAGGTATTTCAGGATAGCGACCTGTGGAGTATCATGCTATCAGTGTTGGGGATGCAGTTATTTACAATATATATTAAATGACTTGGACAGTGCATCACTAAAGCCAAGTTTGCAGATGACACAAAAAAAAAGTGGGAAGCAAGTGGTGAGGATGACACAAAGAATCTGCTGAGGATGACAGGTGGAACAAGTGACCAAAAACTTGACGGATGGAACATAATGTGGGGAAATATGTGATTATGCTCTTTGGCAGGAAGAATAGAGGAGCTGAGTATTATTTACATGGAGGTAGACTGCAGAAAGCTATGGAACAGAGGGATTTGGAAGTCCTTGTGCATAGAACACAAAGTTAGTATCCATGTTTAGCAAGTAATAGAGTAAGCAAATGGCCTTTATTTCAAAGAGAATGGAGTATAAAAATAAGGTTTTGTTAAAACTATACAAGGCTTTAATCAGACCGCAGCGAGAATACTATGAACAGTTTTGGGCCCCTTTTTGGAACCAGGGTACCCAATGTTCCCATAATACAGGGGTTAGTGTTAAGACAAACCGAGGACATGGAAGTAGTGAATGAATTACCAACAACAACGTAACTTTGATTTATAAAGCTTCTTTATCACGGGAGGGGAAACTCAGTGACTGCAACTGCAGAGACACAGTAGTGTTGTCAATACCTGGCAAATTCTTCAGCTCAGTGTTCCTAAATAGATTGAAAACAACTAGACAGTTACTGCTCAACAGGTAGGTTCATACAGTGGCAGAACATGCTGCAAGCAGATCTTTAGACTCCGAAACATCAGAAAACAGAAGCTAGACTAGTGGAAACCACTTGTTATCAACTTCATGAATTGCTGACCCTTTCTTTCATTTCAGCTTTGGAGAATGTGACTGTCAGCACATAGAGTATGTCAGGTGGGGAGAGGGAATGGTGTGGGCTGATCTTGAAAAATGCACCATCACTTGATGTGACTCTCACAAACCCCAGCTCAGATACAACACGACCTAAGCTTTCGTTAGAGGAAGGATGTGCACATGAAGATTCATACAAAAGCAGGTTGCAGGAGACCAGGCATGGGGATAAAAGACACACAGGTGTTAGTTCAACAGAGGGTAAGGTCACAAACCAATTCTTCAGGAGACTCCAAAGCTGCCTATGGGGCCCAGGCAACTGAGAAAGCTCTTTCATCCACAGCATGGAAGTGATTGGAAACGCTTGAATGATCATCTAACCATGGTACCTGCACATTCAGTAGAGATTGAGTTGAACTAACTAACATCTTGGCTTCATTTGTTCATTCTTGATGTCACTTTGTGTATATTGATGTATGGGATTTAGTGTGCATGAAATGTAGAGATCCAAGGCAGATTGATATAGGAATTGTGAACAAAACACTGACAGACTTACCGAGTGGGATGTATGTGAGTTCTTATATTGAATCATGAGCTCAACAAAGACTCATATACGTATTGAAACGTGTCATGTCCTGTACCTGAGCACTCAGGTCAGATTGTGTAACATAAGCTCATTACAGACCTGATTCTGTACTGTTACAAGCTGCTACCACTGGAAAATCAGATTGTCGCCATCATGTCTTTAGAAGACACAGTTGAAAAGGGCTTCAGGTATGTCAATAAAAGCCGAAACAACTGCGGATGCTGTAAAACAGGAAAAGCTCAGCAGGTCTGGCAGCATCTGTAAAGGTAAAAACAGAGTTAATGTTTCGGGTCTGGTGACCCTTCCTCAGGACTGGTTCCCCACAGATGCTACCAGACCAGCTGAGCTGCTCCAGCAACTTTGTTTTTGTTCATGATTTACAGCATCCGCAGTTCTTTCAGCTTTTATTGATTCCTGAAGCCTTTTTCAACTGTGTCTTCTAAAGACATGATGGCGACAATCTGATTTTCCAGTGGTAGCAGCTTGTAACAGTACAGAATCAGGTCTGTAATGAGCTTATGTTACACAATCTGACCTGAGTGCTCAGGTACAGGACATGACATGTTTCAATACGTATATGAGTCTTTGTTGAGCTCATGATTCAATATAAGAACTCACATACATCCCACTCCATGATTCAGTCTGACAGTGTTTTGTTCACAATTCCTATATCAATCTGCCTTGGATCTCTACATTTCATGCACACTAAATCCCATACATCAATACACACAAAGTGACATCAAGAATGAACAAATGAAGCCAAGATGCAGCAGCTAGTTCAATTCATTGAAGTCCATCGAAGCTTTTCCAATCACTTCCATGCTGCGGATTAAGGAGCTTTCTCAGTTGCCTGGGATGTCCTTCCAGCATTTACTTCTGATGGTGCCCTCGTATCCATGGACAAGAGTCTGGTTATCCCAAGTCAGGATGCTGGATGCAGCTAGTGCCCTTACTGGTAACACTCAACTAATGCCATAGGCTACAATCACCTACACCTGAATGTTGCAATTTGCAGCCAACATCTTTGGGCCTGGAGTTATACAAGGTCAGTCATACTACAAGACAGACTGGTGTTCTCAGTGGAATATCAGCTGCCATCAAACCATCAAACCATTGGAGAACCTCTTGGAACTTCACAATCAGAAAATCAATGCACAGGATAATCAAAACAGGCCTGCAAAGAGGTAAGTTGTAAATTTTTTGCAATGTTGACATATTTGTTTGGCAAATGCATTTTTTGAACTGAATTTGGTTTTTGGATTTGTTGTGAAATGAGGATAAAACTCATAAGTTTGCAAGAGTGAACAAAAAATCTGTAACAAGCAACAACATGGGACAATGTAAAAGAAAGTGTAGAAATGCACGAGGCTCAGAAGAGATGAATACATTTGTTGAAATATTGAAGAGCAAGGACAGAAATCTTTGAGGCAGTGCCTGATTAGTTGTTATCCCATAGTGCATGACATAGTCTTTTCGCATTGCAGGCAAAGGCTTGAAGAATGATGAAGACCTGCTGTTGTTGCTTAATATTTCTCGTGGCTACATGTTATATGGAAGTGTCCAGCTCCTCAGGTCAGTGTGAGATATCAATATTTATTGTGTTGCATACATGGCACACTCTTGATGTGGGTGTCAAATTATCCTGGGATAAATGGTACACTGTCCTGATACAGATTGGGCATTGATAGATGTGGACTATACACTGCCTTTGTACAAACATTACCTGATCTTGGAACAAATGGCACATTGGCCTCATGCAGATGGAGAATTCCCTTCTTTGAATGGTACATTGTTCTTGTACAAGTGACACACTGTGAACCCGTTACAGATGGTCTTGATATTGTTCACTACCTTGGTACCATAACAACCCACAAAATAAACTTCCAAACAAGTTTGCTCCATTAGCAAGATCACCAGCCTCCACCTCTGTAACATTGCCGAACTCTGCCACTGCTTCTTGTCTCTGTTACCTCGAAATTTGATTATTCCCATGTTCTCCTTGCTGGCCTCCCGTCTTACACAAACTTACACACCTTACACAAACTTCAGTTTATCCAAAATTCTGCCTCCTATCTTGCCTCATTCACTCATCACCTCTGTGTTCACTGATGTTCAATGGCACCACCTCAATTTTAAAATGCTCATCTTTATCTCCAAGTCTCTGCACAGCCTCGCCCTTTTCTAACTTTGGGATCTCCTCCAGGCCCTCAACCCTTGGAGAGATCTGCTCTCCACCGGTTCTGGCCTCTTGTGAATCACCAATTTTAATGACTTTACAATTAACAATGATGCCATCAGCTGTCTGGACCCTACACTCTGGTATGGATGCAACATTCCATGGTGCAAATTGTATAGTGTCTCACAAAGCAACAGTTTATTAAAGACAACTCCTCATTTCATTTCCCAGTATTTTTACCAAAAAACCATGCCAGTGATGTATTGAGAATTAGAAAACGGGCTAATTCCTTCTTGGAAGAGCTTAAACCTGGAAATTTGGAAAGAGAGTGTATTGAAGAAAAGTGCGTATTTGAAGAGGCAAAAGAGATTCACGGTTCATTGGATAAAACTGTGAGTATTCTGCAGTCTCCTCAGTGTACTGGTTCATGACACGCCAACAATGATAATTTATTAACAATTTACTAATTTTACACTATTTAAATCATGGAATTTGATGGGCACAGAAGACCAAAGGATCTCTCTCCAATCCTAATTTAATATTCCTTAAAATATTGGAGCAATTTCAAAGCATTAGTAAAGTTTAATGTGCAGAATGCCACACTGTTTACTTCAGAATGGATTTTACAAGTCATCTTTTATCTGGTGAGGACCAAGACCACCATGATAGCAACCACACCTCAATTCATAATACTCCCTCTACAATTGAAGCATAATTTGTTGCTAGCATAAAATCTTAGGATAATGAGACGCCGAGCCATCATAAAATTCCTATTGTGCAGAATCGAGTCTGCACCGACCCCCCAGCCAGACCCAACCCTGCATTTCCCTTGGCTAATCTGCCCAACTTGCACATCCCTGCACACTACGGGGCAGTTTTAGCATGGGCGATCCATTTAACCTGTACATCTTTGGACTGTGGGAGGAAACCGAAGCACCCGGAGGAAACCCACGCAAACGCAGGGAGAACATGCAAACTCCACACAGACAGTCACCCGAGGCTGGAATCGAACCCAGGTCCCTGGCACGGTGTGATAGCAGTGCTAACCACCGAGCCACCATACTGCATCAGAACAGTGATGTTCAAGATTCCATCTCTCACTTGCCTCCTGCACCTGAATCCTATTCCAACAGCCCTATTGACTTACATGATCCTTCGGTAGCCGTAGCTTTGCTGCAGTTGACCTCTGGACCTTTGGATAAAGAATAGAAATACTTGTTTCCGATCAACTCTCCCACTGGAATAATTAGTCTGGGGAGAACTGCTGCTGTTTGTCACCAAGGACTCATTGCCGCAGTGAAAATGTAAACACGAGTGAGAATGCAGGTTCTGTCCAAAACTAAAACAGTGGATGCGTGTGTGGTGACTCAGGTACTGATTTCTGATCACCACATTTTGCAGAGCTGTAAACTAAGTCACCTACAGATTCTAAGTAGGATGCAAGGAAACAGTGCCATAAGATAGGAAACCATGAGCACGGGATTGGCGATAGTGCAACTTTAATAAGGACAGGAAGTGTTTCATGCAGAAAGTTCAATTGAAATTCCCTCATCGTCTGCCAATACACTCTTCCCGACATACAGCCTGGTAACAAAATAGAAAATGCATGAAATTTTATTTCAGATTTCCAGTCTATATTGTAATTTTGCTTTTATTTCAATAAGTCCATCATGTCTCATATTTTTGACATTTCAAGTCATAAATAAAACAAGTATGTTTAGCTTTTATAAGTCAGCTGCTTATGACAAGGATCTAGTCTGTCACTGCTGTAATCACTGAAGAAAAAGAAAATCCCAATAGGCCATGTTTCAGGCTTTGCCTATTAACAGTTCCTCCAATACTGAAGCAGTTCTTTTCACATTCAACTTGAATGTTAGTAACAGTTAATATTCTATGGATCTATTCAGATACAGTCAGATTTCTTAAATTAACACACTGAAGACAGAAGAACTTTCATCTGAGGTGAGAAAGGTTTGCATGATAAAATATAAATCTGGCTGACCTTTTTCACAATTTACTATCTTTTGTCTTCACCAGGCCAGTGTGATGGGACCTTGTGGAAGAATCATAACCTCATTATAATAATCAAAGAGCCAGTTAAAAACTTCTGAAAAAGCCATCAAGAGTTTGAACTATCAGTTACTTCCAGAAAAGATTTTAAATAATGAATTAGTCTACGTGTATTTTTGGTGTCCACTTTGCCTCTTTAAGTGTATAAATAAATTTAATTACTATTTAGTCTGACCAATATGATCTTCAGCAGTGTGCTGCTTGTTCATGGGATTTGGGTAGCTCAGATGGCTGAATGGCTGGGTTGCAATGCAGGGTGATCCAAAAGCATGGGTTCAATTCCTGCACCAGCTGAGGTTACCATGAAAGACTCTACTTCTCAACGTTTTCCCTCACCTAAGGCATGGTGACCCTTCGATTAAACTACTACCAGTCATCTCACTCTAAAGAGAGGGCCGCCCTATGATCTGATAAGACTATGGTGATTTTACCACTCAGGATGAGATTTGGATATGGTTATATATTGAAATCTGCCATTTACCCAGTAAAAGCATAATTTAGTTATTGTTGTAAATTGAACCAAAAGCATAATTGCTGATCTTTTGACAAGTAGTTTTAGTTGCAGTGAAGTGAAATGATTCACTGCTGGTGATGTGTCACTCAAACCTGCATTTTGTTGCAAATACAAAAAGAGAAAACATCATGAATTATAACTTTGCATGTGTCGTTAACAATAGTTTAACCCCATAATAGAGCACAGAAAAAAATATGCTGAATGGAGATGTTATCGGACATGGATAAATGGAGTTTGTGGTGATTCTATTATAACATGTTAAATTATGGCAGGAGTTGAAAAATATGTCCATGACCTTGAGTACTCGGAATCCTAGGGAACATAAATTGTGCAATATGGTTAGTAAGTGCGATTGAAGGATATGGCAGGTAGGTGGTATGGATGCAAATGGACAAACATTTGTTCATGAGTTTAAGTCATGATGATGAGAAAGAGGCATTTACCATGAAGAAGACTGGTCTCTTCTTCCAAATGGACTTTTTTAAAAAATCTAATGCTTCCCCCATTCCTTTCCAAGTAATGTGAAAGCTATTTTGTTTCATTTTACAACAGATGTTGATGCATCTAATCAGCTTTGTACTTTTTTTTGACAGCTGGTATTTTGGAACAAGTATGTTGGTAAGTAGGTTGTTCTCTGTCGAACTATAGTCCTGAAAATGAATAAGGGTGAAAGAAGTCATTACAGTAAGAATAAGACAACCCCAAAGTCCTTTACAGACATTCAACTAATTTTGGAGTGTAGTCACTGTTATAGTTTAGGAGATGTGACAGCCAATTTGCTTGCACCAAGGTCCAATTAGCATCAGTGTGAAAATAACTAGATGATCATTTTGTGATGTTGGCTGAGGGATAGGCAAGACACTGGAAGCCGCCCCACATTCGCCATTCTTCCTCAGAATAGCACAATGAGACCTTTCACATGCATCTGAGGGGTTTTAGTTTCCTATCTGATCCAGCAGTACAGTACCCACTCACTACTGCATTAGGTGTGTCAGTGTTGATGTTTGTGCGCAAACTCTGGGGTAGGATTTGAAGCCACGACCTTCTGACTCAGAAGTCAGTGCATTTGCCAGCTGAGCCATAGCTGACATGCAAATAGAATAACAACTGTTCCAGAATGAAGATAAGGCCGTTCTGCATTTTATGTCCGTCCCCAATGGTTTTCTTTATATGAGTTACTTAGTTTAATCACCTTCTTCCACCCACCAACCCCCACCTCTCACCTCCCCACCGCCTCCGCTTTCCCTCTTTTTAATGCTCTTTGAGCTGCACAGCAACAAAACATAAAGAGACTTGCCATACGTTGTTGTTTCTGATTGCTAATCCTCAACAGGATGTATCAATTCCCAGGCAATGGGCTATTTCTGTTCTCAGCAATATCATCATTAGATTTCTCCACTGTGTCAGTATTGTACAGATTTATCATTCCACAATGTAATGATGCATCATATGTTAAGAATACGAGGAATGAAATTGAGTTGTGTGACATATACCTAAAAATGCTGCCAAGCACAGTTGTGAAATTACTTTCTCAGCTGTTCAAATAAAAATGAAAACCAATTTGTTTTAACTAGGCAAAGGCTTCCCATCAAATACTTGCGCTTATATTGACTGTGTGATTTTAGCAGTCTTAACAGAAATAAGGCACAGATTGTAGGAGCCACAGTTTAGGAACTTAACTAGCTGAAACTGCACAGTACATAGGAAACAGTAATCTTATTAGAGCTTGTCTGGCTGTCACCAGCCTACCCTATGTGGCATTGTCTTGTGTTTAGTGCTGGTGAATGGAGTTAGCTCCATTGCTTCCCTCAATGTCCCTTTTGTGAGCCAAGCTTGTCCAAATTCAGGTAACTACGTAGTGAATGACTGCACCTTTACAATTTGTTATTCAGAGAGAGACATATCCTACTGTGTTCCTCCAAACATTCATTCTTTCAGCCCAGTCCTATTAACGTTACCACAGGTGAGATCCCAACTAATTAACACTCAATTAGGAAATTCACTTTTTTATCTTTAGCAAAATAGCTTATTAAACTTTACATATGTCTCTTTTAAAAAAGGATTTCCATATTTGGTACAGAGCAGGAAATTGAGATATGACCCACATTGATGACCCTCTATACTTTCTTTGTGCATGCGCTTCTTTTAGTAAAATAATCTGGCATTTGATGGCCTGAATCCACCCATTTTCTTCTCGAGGTTTGTTCTCTCTGAAGCATTTGATGCATGCCGGCAGGTCGATCATAATCTTTTCTCACTTGGCAGTTCACTGGATGTGCATTATCCCACACTCGAGAATTATCTGTATATAACAGTCTATGGGTATACTACCTTCCACAGCCCTGTTATACAAAATGCCGCTTAAAACAGAATACCATATCCACTGCTTCTGCAAAAGAGTGTTTTTCAGTAACTAGAGTATTTTTAACAAGTCCTTTAATTTTCTTCATTTGATACTAAAAATAACTTTCCCGTAAGAAATATTAGTAAACTTGTTGCACTTGAATATCCGTCAGTAAGAATAGCATATGAAATATCAGGAAACAATTAGATTAATTTAGATTAATGTTCCTTGGGTCACAAAGAGTGGGATGTTGTACAGACGGTTATAAAGGCCTCTTCTGGAGTACTGTGTACAGTTCTGGTTGTCCTGCTTTAGGGAGGAAATTATTAAATTGGAGAGGATTTAGAAGAGATTTACAAGGAATGGAAGTTATAAGAAGAGGCTGGATAGGCTGGGACTTCTTTCACTGGAGCAAAGGAGGTTGAGGGGTAACTTTATAGAGGTTTATAAAATAATGAGGGGCATTGATAAGGTGAATAGCAAGGGCCTTTTCCCTAGAAGGAGGGACTTCAATACTAGGGGCCATATTATTAATGTGAGAGGAGAAGGATTTCAACAATGACCTTTTAGTTTTATGTTGAAAAAACAATGTCTGAGTTTCTAACACTCAGCTTTGGACAACGACCCTCTGTCACCATTATAAGTAAGACAGCCGGGCAAAGAAGGATAGAACGCTATTGTCTTGTCTTTATAACTTTTATACAGTCTCACTTAGGATATCATGGCCTTTTCAAACAGCAATCACATTTTCTGCCAGATCCTATATATATGGTGTGTCCACACCATAAACGTTACAGGGATTACTCACTCACAATTTATTTTTCATTGCAGACCTGCATGAAGGTCAGTAGATATATATTAGATTACATCCTAGTACTTTAATATTGCTAAATGTCAATCCAGTACTGAGGTCAGAGAAAGGAACTGATGCAGCCAAACTGAGGAGAGCATAGAAATATTTAAAAGGGCTCTTGTGGTACAGTGATAGTATCTTTGGCTCCATCCCAGAAGATCCAGGATCAATCTCACTTGCCCCAGCCATGAGTCATAATGTGTCTTGGTTGATTTAACACACCTGGAAATATTTAATGCTTGGATGTGTAGGAATAACAATTTGAAGTGCTTCTGCCACAAAAGTTAGACTCAGCTAATGACAGGATAAGTTACACGTGTCATGATCTGCTGGGATAGTACACTGAAAACTGGTACCCACTGTTAATGGCATCGCCACAAATAGAAAAATGATCCAGTCAAACTATCCAAACTCCACTTTTTAGGAATTCAGGTGTTAAGAAAATGCTCACCGGGATTCTGTATTTGACAAAAAAAACTGTTTATTTTGGACAAATTGACTTGAACCAATTACTAAAATGAAATAAGAATTGGTGTCTTAGAGTCACAGTCACAGAGCTGTACAGCAGAGAAACAGACTCTTTGATTCAACTCATTCATGCCGACCAGATATCCTATATAAATCTAGTCCAATTTGCCAGCATTTGGTCCATATCCCTCTAAACCCTTCCTATACACATACCCATCCAGATGCCTTTTAAATGTTGTAATTGTACCCACCTCCACCACTTCCTCTGACAGCTCATTCCATACATGCATCATGCTCTGTGTGAAAATGTTGCCCCTTAGGTCCCTTTCCCCTCTCACCTTAAACCTATACCCTCTAGTTTTGGACTCCCCAACCTCAGGGAAAAGACCTTGGCTATTCACCCTATCCATGCCCCTCATGATTTTATAAACTTCTATGAGGTCACCTCTCAGCCTCCAATGTTCCAGGGAAGATAGCCCCAGCTTGTTCAGCCTTTCCCAATAGCTCAAACCCTCCAACCCTGGCAACATCCTTGTAAATCTTTTCTAAACCCTTTCAAGTTTCACAACATCCTTCCCATAGAAGGGAGACAAGAATTGAACGCAGTATTCCAATAGTGGCCTAACTAATGTCAGGTACCATGACCTCCCAACTCCTATACTCAATGTACTGACCAATAAAGGCAAGTGTACCAAATGCCGCCTTCACTACCCTATCTACCTATGACTCCACTTTCAAGGAACTATGAACCTGCACTCCAAGGTCTCTTTGTTCAGTAATACTCCTCAGGACCTTACTATTAAGTGTATAAGTCCTGCCCTGATTTGCCTTTCCAAAATGCAGTATCTCACATTTATCTAAATTAAACTCCATCTGCCACTCCTCAGCCCATTGGCCCATCTGATCAAGGTCCCATTGTACTCTGAGATAACCTTCTTCACTGTACACTACACCACCAACTTTGGTATCGTCTGCAAACTTACTAACGATACCTCCTACGTTCACATTCAAATCATTTAAATAAATGACAAAAATCAGTGGACCTAGCACCGATTCCCATGGCACACCGTTGGTCACAGGCCTCCAGTCTGAAAAGCAACCATCTACCACACTCTGGCTCCTAACTTTGAGCCAGTTCTATATCCAATTGGTGTCTTAGAATTCTATAACTTAAACTCTATCCTTCTTAAATTCTACCATTCACAAATAGTCACACCCACAAGGAAAAGACAAGACACAAATATTAAACATGCAAATAAAACCTGGGAAACACAGTTCAATAACATCAGTCTGGACCACAAGATTTTATTAATTGTTTTCTTAGGTTTCCTCTAAATTTTTTTTTATTGCTGGCACCAGGT
The DNA here is from genome assembly GCF_021869965.1 of Rhincodon typus. Lineage (NCBI taxonomy): Eukaryota > Metazoa > Chordata > Chondrichthyes > Orectolobiformes > Rhincodontidae > Rhincodon > Rhincodon typus. Next base: position 61,787,749 of record NC_063344.1, on the reverse strand, counting down.
TCTTTTGCACACTAATGTTAAGTGTTTCATTTGCGGGTTAGAAGTTGTCCCCTCAATGTCACTGAGGGCATTTTACTCCTCCTTCAGCAGGGGTCTGCAGAGAAAGGAAGCCAAATATTTGTTGCTGGAGACTTTCTGGCATCTCCACCTGTGAGAGAATTCAAACAACTTAAGACCTAGATGCATCAGATAACCATAGAATCAAAGAACAAACATCACCTAACAGACAACAGTGCATCAACATTGCTAAAAAATCAAAAAGCCTGAGAAACTAACTTTGTACTTGTTGTCCAGATGTTTTACTTACTCTGTCTATATTCTTTTTCAATCCATAACATGCTAAATCATTTGTCTTTTGTCGGTCTTAATCGTGATTGTCTGTGTGTGTTTGGGGATTTTAAATGACTAGTTTAAATTGTGTAGTAATAGATTAGATATCCTTCCTCTTCTGTTTTATTTTGTAAAATTAAGTGTGTTCCAATAAATGCGTTATTTTCTGTTTTTGTTTTTGCCCTGAGTAGAAGTCGGTCAGGCATATTGGTCATTTTGGCAGTCTCATTGGATTTTATACATTTAAACATTTTGTAGTGGCTTGTTAAACAGTGGGCACAGTTATTGATGCACTCTTGCCAGTTAAGTCATAACAAAGGACAGGTAGCTAAGTTCCTAAAAACCAACAAAATGACATCCATAAACTAAATATCTACATTTGTCAAGGAGCTCAGAATTTCTTCAATGTTTCTGTCATAGATGGTGATCAGTGCGATCCTAATTTATGTCTCAATAATGCGGCTTGCCAGGATTTGATTGGTGGCTACCAATGTCACTGTGCTGAGGGATTTGATGGACCTCAGTGCCAGTATGGTAAGGTTTACATTTTTTGTTATTTGAATTTAAGTTATTCTTCGATATTTTCAGATAATATCAGCAACCATGTTTGTGTACAGCAAATGTTAAATGGTGATAATTCTATGGTGTAAGTACTTGGTTCTGTTGCCTGCTTAATGTTAATTCCTTTTACCATAATTTTATTTTTAAGGCACGTTTCCTCAAATTACATTAAAAAAATCAGACAACACCAGGTTGTAGTCAACAGGTTTATTTGAAAACACAAGCTTTCGGAGTCTTGCTTCTTCCTCAGGTGTCAGTGAGAGAGGTGGCATCAGACACAGAATTTATAAGCAAAAGATCAAAGGGACATAGAACTGATGCAAATGTATTGAACAAACCTAATACTGCAGTTAAATCTTCAATCAGTTAGAAAGGATTAATATGCAAACACCAGAATTTCTTTCAAGTCACTGCCCCGAGATAACTATAGGTTCTATTAGTATATACCAGAGGGGTCACCTCAGGTCAGACAATGCATTTTAGGGTGTGAGGCCTTGTTTAGAATCTGGCTGTGTATTAACTTGGAGTCAGACTGGTTTTATTTCCAAAGTAGGAATTTATAAAACGCCACATTGACTGTCTATAAATAGTGTGCTTTTTGCACAGAATAGAATTTATCTGCAATTACAAATCTGCAAATGCAAATTCACCCCATAGGTTTATATATATATATATATATGTGTGTGTGAGAGAGAGAGAGAGCGTGTGTGAGAGAGAGAGAGAGCGTGTGTGAGAGAGAGAGAGAGCGTGTGTGAGAGAGAGAGAGAGCGTGTGTGAGAGGGAGAGCGCGAGAGCGTGTGTGAGAGGGAGAGCGCGAGAGCGTGTGTGTGTGTGAGGGAGAGCGCGAGAGCGTGTGTGTGTGTGAGGGAGAGCGCGAGAGCGTGTGTGTGAGGGAGAGCGCGAGAGTGTTTGTGTGTGTGAGGGAGAG
>NC_063344.1:61735889-61785920 GCF_021869965.1 Rhincodon typus | reverse complement strand
TGTGTGTGTGAGGGAGAGCGCGAGAGTGTGTGTGTGTGTGAGGGAGAACACGGATGTGAGGGACAGCGTATGAGAGAGAGCACGAGAGTGTGTGCGCAAGAGAGGGTCTGTGTGTGCGTGTTTTTGTGTGAGAGAGTGTGTGTGTGTGTGTGAGTGTGTGTGTGAGAGAGAGAGAGAGCGTGAGTGTGTGTGTGTATAGTGTGATGGGGTCACCTGTAGTGCGACATGAGCCTAAGATCCCACTTGAGGCCGTCCTCATTGGACACTGCCAAGCAGACGAGATAGTGGGACTACACCACCTACATGTATACTAAGAACACGAAACTGGAGAAACTTGGCATCACCACCACCAGTTGCCAAGCCTCCCCTGGCACGACAGTTGAAAATGGTACCACAATGGGGAAATCCATTGTCAACTTATCCTTCAACCAGATCGAAGTTCTCAGCCGAGGGCTCCATTTTCTGCCTCACAACCAAAATGGACCCCATCAGTCTCATGGCAGGCACAGAGGAATTCATCAGACAAATGAAACTCCAGGAATTCTTCCAAGATTTCAGCAGCAAGCCCGATAAGACAACCAGCAAACCAGAACAGTCGACAGAGAGATCCATGGTGGAGTGGCCAAAGAAGGAGTCGAATTGGAAACCCCCACCCCTCCAGAGGGCTATTGGCAGGTATGCACAAGCCATCAGAGAACACGTGAATACCAGATTTATCAGCCGCACTCACAAGGTAGTGTAACGCTACCAGGCATATCACAATGCCATCTGTGCTCTCAAGACCAGTCGTAACATTGTCATCAAACCAGCAGACAAAGGAGGAGCCATCAATATACAGAATAGAATAGACTACCGCAAGGAAATACACAGACAATGAACAACCAGGAACACTACAGACAACTACCTGCCAATCTGACCAAAGAAAACCCTCGTGAACTCAACAGACTGATTAAGACTTTTGATCCAGTCCTTCAAAGTACCCTACGCACTCTTATCCCACATACCTCCTGTGTAGGACACTTCTACTGCCTTCCAAAGATACACAAAGCCAACACACCTAGACATCCCATAATATCAGGCAATGGGACCCTGTATGAGAACCTCTCTGGCTATGTTGATGGCATCTTGAAACCCACTGTACAGGGAAACCCAGCTTCTGTCGCAACACTGCAGATTTCTTATAGAAACTCAACACCCATGGAATAGTCGAACCAGGTACAGCCCTCATCACAGTAGACATTTCGACACTCTACACCAGCAACCCCCATGACGACAGCATTGCCGCAACAGCCTCAGTACTCAATACCAACAATTCCAAGACACCATCCTATAACTTATCCGCTTCATCCTCAACCACAACATCTTCACCTTCAACAACTGATTCTTCATCCAAACACAGGGAACAGCCATGGGGACCGGATTTGCTCCCCAATATGCCAACATTTTAATGCACAAGTTCAAACAAGACTTTTCTGCTGCACAGAACCTCCAACCAACACCAGATACATTGACGACATTTTCTTCCTTTGGACTCATGGCAAAGAATCATTGAAACAAGCACATAGCGATATCGACAAGTTTCATCCCACCATCAACTTATCACGGAGGTCTGGCAGCATTTGTGAAGGAGAAAACAGAATTAATGTTTTGGGTCCGGTGACCCTTCCTCAGAACCTTCACAGCATCTCCTTCACAGATGCTGCCAGACCTGCTGAGATTTTCCAGCAACTTTGTTTTTGTTCCTGATTTTCAGCATCCGCAGTTCTTTTGGTTTTTATCAACTTACCGTGGACTACTCTTCAGAATCAGTCTCATTCTTGGACACACGCATCTCCATCAAAGACGGACACCTCAGTACCTCACTCTACTGCAAGCCCATGGATAACCTCATGATGCTGCACTTCTCTAGCTTCCACCCTAAACATGTTAAAGAAGCCATCCCCTATGGATAAGCCCTATGCATACACAGGATCTGCTGTGATAAGGAGGAACGTGACAGACACCTAAAGGTGCTGAAGAATGCCCTCATAGGAACAGGATACGATGCTTAACTCATCAATCGCCAGTTCCGACATGCCTCAGTGAAAAACTGCAACGACCTCGGATGACAGACACGGGATACAACTGATAGAGTATCCTTTGTTGTCCAGTACTTCCCAGGAGCAGAGAAACTACGCTAAGTTCTTCGCAGCCTTCAACACATTATCAATGACAATGAGCACCTCACCAAGATCTTCCCTACACCTCCACTTCTTTCCTTCAAACAACCGCCAAACCTTAAACAGACCATTGTTTGCAGCAAACTACCCAGGCTTCAGGACAACATTGACCACAACACTACACAACCCTGTCATGGCAACCTCTGCAAGACATATCAGATCTTCAACACGGACACTACCATCACACGTGGGAACACCACCCACCATGTACACAGCAGCTACTCGTGTGACTTGGCCAATGTTATCTATTTCATAGGCTGCAAGCAAGGATGCCGTGAGGCGTGGTATATTGGCGAAACCATGCAGACACTACGGCAACGGATGAATGGACACTGCGCGACAATCTCCAGACAGGGATGCTCCCTCCCGGGGGGGAAACACTTCAGCGGTCAAGGACATCCCTGCCCCGGATCTTCGGGTAAACATCCTCCAAGGTGGACTTTGGGATACACAACAATGCAGCGTCGCCAAGCAGAGGCTGATAGCCAAATTCAGTACCTATGAGCACGGCCTGAACTGGGATCTTGGGTTCATGTCGCACTACAGGTGAGCCCACTGCACTGTACACTCTCTCACACACACACTCATACTCACATACACACTCACACTCACATAGACCCTCTCATACACACACACTCTTACACACTCTCTCAAGCGCACGTGCACACTCTCTCTCCCCCCTCTCTCTCTATCACAAACACATACACACACACACACATGAATCTATGGGGTGAATTTGCATTTGAAGATCTGTAATTGCAGATATTTTTGCAGATATTTTGTGCTAAAAGCACACAATTTGTAGACAGTCAGTGTGGCATTTTATAAATTCCTACTTTGGAAATAAAACCAGTCTGATTCCAAGTTAATACACAGCCAGATTCTAAACAAGGCCTCACACCTAAAATGCACTGTCTGACCTGAGGTGACCCCCTCTGGTATACTAATAAAACCTTTAGTTATCTCGGGCAATGACTTGAAAGAAATTCTGGTACTTGCATATTAATCCTTTCTAACTGATTAAAGATTTAACAGCCATCTTGGGTTTGTTCAATACATTTGCATCAGTTCTATGACCCTTTGATCTTTTTCTTATAAATTCTGTGTCTGATGCCACCTCTCACTGACACCTAAGGAAGGAGCGAGACTCTGAAAGCTTGTGCCTTCAAATAAACCTGTTGGACTATAACCTGGTGTCGTGTGATTTTTGACCTTGTCCACCCCAGTCCAACACCAGCACCTCCACATCATCACAAAGTATGTTAGTATTTTGTGATGTAAGGTTGTTTCGTCTATCCCAACTCACTACACCTTGCCTCTCAGATTTACTTCCCTCTTACACTTGTATCCTCACCTCTGGCTTTGATTTCCTCCTAGCTTGCCCTGCCATTTGGCCTTGCTTCCTTCTCCCTGAGTCTTGTCTCCTTCTATCCTTGTTTTGGCCTTGGTTCCTGCCCCCTCTGATTAGCTCAGCCTGCTGCCTTGTCCCAGCTGCTGTTCAGAAATTGTGCTCCATCTACTGTCAGAAGTTGGTCTTTGCAGGAACTTTCCCACGCCCTGCTCTGACTGATGCCTACCGCAGATGGAGCCTGGTTCAATCTGAAAGATACAGTGAGTGTATTTTTTTAAATATTGTACTGGGAGTATACTGTGTTGTTTTTTGTTTTCTTTTGTACTTAGTGATGTATATTAATTTGGGAGTTATTTCTGCTAGGAAGGCACAATATGGTACAATGTTTCAACTTGTACATTGTGCTTTTTTGGTCAAATATCTAAAGAAACCTAACTCCGACTTTAATATTTATTTCTATGGGGCACCTCAAATTCACTTCATGTTGTTTCACTTAAAGTTGCGATATTCAGGAATGAAACCACAATTTTATGTGAGGACTTGCTCTATCTAATGACAGTATCCTAGAATGTAAGATCAGTTATAATATAGAACTGCCATCAGGACTCTCCCAATCCTTACTAAACTACTTCTGCATGGCTATACGTACTTAATTAAACTTTTTCAGTCGAAGTTGTTTTAGGCGATGGTTATCAATTGACTGAGATTGTAGCAATAACCTGAAAACCCATAGAGAAGGTGAAAAGTTAAAGAAGTCTAACCCAAACCCTAACTGGGTGATCTGGAGGCTTTACCTGATTTAATGGCAGAAGGTTTTTGTCCTTCTTTCCTAACAGTAGGCAACCAGTTTCAGAGATGACTTGCTGTTAAGTGGGGAGGCCCATATCTCCAGTCTGCACATGCAGAGCAGAGAGAACAGTAGGAGAGATGAAGGAGCAGCAGGACAGGGAGAAGATTACAGACTTGTGAGAGCATGTAAGGAAGGTGGGGATTGATCAGGTTTTAAGAAAGGAAATGAGATTCCCTGGAGATCTGGGGCAAGTAGTCCTTCTGTTAAGGCACATACCTGATGAATCTAGTCCTTCTCTGCCACTTCTGCCTGAGCCCTGAGAGACACGACTTGCAGATATTAAAAGTAAAATTGTGGTTAAATTTGAGACGCTTGACATCAGTAGAATATTTAAATCATCGTTCAGTTGCTGGAGACCATGTTAGTCCCTCGTACCCGAACTTGCTTCTGTTGCAACTATAAGTGGCCAGAGTTGACTTACCAATTACAACAGGATTTCAAGTCTCACACTGTACGTAATACCATTGGGGTTTGTACGTAATACAATATACACATGATTAGGTAATAATTGTGTTCATCATATAAAATTTCTGTGCTTTGCCAAAAATAAAGATGCTTACATATTCTAAGAATTAGCTGTCTGACTTCTTAGCTCATGATAAGTGAAACAACGGAAATGAAACAAAGAACTACTAATGCTGGAGAACTAAAACAAAGACAGAAGGTACTGTCTGATGAAGGGTCACTGGACTCAAATGTTAACTCTGTCTCTCCACAGATGCTACCACTGCTAAGTTTCTCTAGCAGTTTCTGTCTTTGTATCAGTTGAGACCAGTTAGCCTCTAACTGAGCAAGGTGCAATTATTATATCTTGGGACATTTAAGCTGCATTGTCAAGTAATACATTGTACTTATATGGTGTAATGCTATCCATAGAAAACAGTTTAACTACTGCCCTGCCATGTGCAGGAAGCGCATTAGTAACTGCTATATTTTGCATTTTGTTTAATACTATTACTTGAAGGAAAAACATTTCATCTCACCACTTTATGATTGCAGTACTGCTGGCAACAAACTGCTCTGACAATTATGGTTACTGCGCTCATTTCTGCCGCGAAATTCCAGAGAGAAACAGACGGGAGTGTTCATGTGCAGCTGGCTACAAACTAAGTGAAGATGGAATCTCCTGCAATGCATCAGGTGAGCAGCAGCCAATGTCCATGTAAATTTGAGACAGTTCATTCCTCTTGTTTCTGCTGCTTTTTAGCAAGTGAGAACAGGACTTGATAGTGCTTTATGTTGTCTAGCCTGATGGTGATTGGATAAACCAGTTATCTTCCATATCCATTTTATTAATTCATGGGATATGGGGATCACTGGTTGCTAAGGACATGCAGTGGTACTGGGTTACAGAACAAGTAGCAGAATTCACTAGAATCAACTTATGATGACAATGCCAGGGTATCAGAAGATGAAAATTCCAGATTTCAAAAGTAGTTTAAATTGTCTCACAAAGTTCTTTTGATTGTTAGCACTAATGACCTGCTGTTGTCTGTAAAGCAATGGTCACTGTTCACTTTGCTAATTAATCCAGTGGACCCAAGTCTTTTCTTGATAAAATTCTTTCTTTTAAGCTTTCTTGTTTTTTTTTCAATCATGCAGGAAAAGAGAGGGAGACATGGATGCTTTCAGTTTCCAGGCTCTGGATGTCTCCCCCTCCTGCCTTGGGATTTAGAACTCTGTATACACTGTAGCTTAACCAGTCAGAGGGCTGTCACCAGGAAGAATTTCCTTAACTCAAAAGACTGTTGGTGCTACTCAGTCTCAAATTCTCTCTCTCTCTGCTTCAGAAAGCAACGTTATCTGCCACAGCCAGAATTGTCTGGAACATGATTTTCAGGTTGCAAAAACACCCTGGTATTTGAGCAACATAAGCAATCTGACTCCCATTTCAGTATATTGTCCCAAAAATGAAAAATAAATGATTGCTTACAAACAGCAGTTAGCATGGCAACAGCATGCACTGTGAAAATGATAATCCCCAGAGAAGGAATATCAGCCTATGAATGAATAGATACCAGGGGACAGCCAGAAACTCTGTACAATTAAAGACTGAATGCAATGTATTTGCAGAGACTGATGGAAGTGATACTGACTTGCATTAATGCACAGTACTGTTGATGAATGATAACTTGCTTTGTGACATATATTGAGTAACATGAGTACCTGTAATTGCAAATTATTATGCATGTGTTTTCTCGTGAAAACGTGGATATTTACAATTATAAAGCTGTAAACATGCAATTGTACTTGCTGTACTGGGTGGCATGCCATAGTTATATGACTCAATCTCTACTTTAAGTATCTTTGTAAACAGCTTGTGGCAGCCATTAATTCACCACCAAAAGCATTACATTGTTGTATGTAACATTTTATGTTGCAGATAAATATCCTTGTGGGCTACTGAAAGGAATTCAATCGCTGCAAGACCATGACAATGCGAAAGGGAAAGGGAAAGGGAAAGGTGAAGGCGAAGGCCCAGGCCCTGGTAATGCAAACAGCAGGGGCACGATTAAAGGAGAAAGCGGCCTACTGGGCCCACGAATCATAAAAGGGAGAGTAATGACGAAAGGTGGCAGTCCGTGGCAGGTAAGATCTCATTGTTTTCAAGATCCAGGTGAGCATTAGTCCTCCGCAAATTAAGAGGTGTAGATTAATTTTAAGGCAGATGTTTTTATGGCACTGAGGTGTTCCTGTATATCTGTTACCGTAGTGAGAGAACAGTCTCAGAGCTGTGTGCCTTTCACTCCAACACAAAATCAACATCAGATTTGAAATTTGTGAGGTCCATTCAGAAGTCTAATAACAGCGACAAAGAAGCTGTTCTTGAACCTGTTAGTCCATGTGTTTTAGGCTTTTGTATCTTCTGCCTGATGGAATAGCTTGGAAGGCATTATAATCGGGTGGGAGGGGTCTCTAATGATGTTGGCTGCCTTTCTGAGGCATCGAGAAGTGGAGATGGAAATTCACAATCCAGTGCGCCATATCTGTGTCTGAAAATGATGTAGGTGGGACATGTTCGACAATAAAACTGGCAACATTATCTTCTTACCTTCCAACCTAGAATCAGTCAGTAACAGAGCAAAATTGCATCCCTGAATCAAGCTATTGCACCAATTGAACTCCATGACTTGATCATTGATAATTTTGTTCATTTTTAACAAAAATAAACTAGACCCTGGGAGTGGCAGCTTTTATGGGTTCAGGGGCGTGTGATAGGGACTGTTTTCTTGTGCTTGCAGTGAACTGTTTCACTGGGAATGGATTGGGTTGGGGGTCAGCCTTGTGCTTTTCTTAGTCACTATAGGTAGTGCTTTTCATTTGAATTTCTTGAATGATCCTTACTCATGTTTTGAATTTGTGTTCAATATCCATATGGCCACTGTGTTTGTTGCTGGCAGGTCCTTCTCATGAATGCAAGTGGAAAATTCATCTGTGGTGGTGTGCTGATTCATCAGTTTTGGGTGCTGACTGCTGCTCATTGTGTATTTGAAGGAAATCGATTTCGAGTAAAACTTGGTATGGACAACTGTCATTTATAGCTCAATGCTTCTGCAATTACCTAGGCTCTGCAGTGAAGTACTTCACACTGGTTAAAGCTCAAACTTAATGTTTCTAGCCAGAGTTCTACCAGCTCTCTGTTGTCCAACAGTGTCACATTATCCTTATTTTATGGTTTTCCTTCATAAATACCACCCCTTGGCAACATCTGCCACAGACAAAAGATGAGCTCCCCCAATGCACTGATGACAGCCTCTCTACCTACTCTGTGGACTCTGGGCTGTCCAAATGCTTGTCCAGCCTTCTGATCAGCATTTCCTCTGGTTAAAACATTGGAAAAACAAAAGCCAATATCTTCGGCTCCAGCTGCCAACTCCACACCATTGTCTCTGATTCAAAAATAAAGTTGCTGGAAACCAGGTCTGGCAGCATATGTGAAGGAAAACAAAACAGAGTAAACGTTTTTTTGGGTCTTTTGCCCTTCCACAGAACTGATGGTGGCTGGGAAAATGTCAGTTTATGTGCAGAAAAAAGGGAGGGGGATGGGGTAGGGAGTAAACAATAGGATAGAACCTAGAGAGAGAGAAGAGCAGTTGGACAGACAAAAAGTTGACAACGATCAGGCTGGGAAGGTGAATAGTTGTTAATGGGGACTATTAGTGACTAACAACAGGGGGTGTGTAATGGCAAGCAATGTGGTAACAAGGCCTGGCGTGTGAGGTAGGGGGCTGGGACATGGGAGAGTTTAGGCCCTAAAATTATTGAACTCCATATTGAGTCTGGAGGGCTGTAGGGTCCCCAAGTGGAAAATGAGATGTTGTTCTTCCAGCTTGCGTTGAGCTTCGCTGGAACACTGCAGCAAGCCAGAAACAGAGATGTTGGCCAGGGAACAGGGTAGTGCATTAAAGTGGCAGGCAACAGGTCGTTCAGGGTCTTTTTTGCAAGTAGAAGGTAGATGTTCTGCGAAGTGGTCACCCAGTCTAGGCTTTGTTTCCCCAATGTAGAGGAGACCACATTGTGAGCAGCGAATGCAGTAGACTAGATTCTGGGAAGTGCAGGTGAAGTGTTGCTTCACCTGGAAAGTATGTTTGGGGCCTTGGATACTGGTGAGGGAAGAGGTAAATGGGCAGGTGTTGCACCTTCACCGGTTACAGGGGAGGGTGCCATAGAGCTGTGGGGAAGTGTTGGGGGTGAAGGAAGTGTAACTGAGGGAATGGTCCCTGCAGAAGGCAGACAAGGGAGGGGAGGGGAGTATGTGTCTGGTGGTGGCATCTTGCTGGAGGTGGTGGAAATGGCGTCTGATGATCTTCTGGGTGTGGACGCTGGTGGGATGGTAGGTAAATTGTCTTTGCTTGCCTGCCCTGCCTGGCCAGATCTCAGATTGAAACAGACTGCTTTCAGTCTCAGTGGCCTGTTTGATACTGTGCTGTCTTTCTCCATCATAAAGACTGCCTCTTTCCATCTCTAACATCAGTCCTACTCATGATATCCTCACGAACTTCTTCTACTTCCAGTTTTTGTTAGTGCCAGACCCTAAAAGGTTCCCAAGTTATTTTGGCTCCAAAGTTTGCTTTGTTATGTTCCTGGGTGAGGAGGGATGAATTGGGTCTCCTTTTTTTTTTATTCACTCATCCTCTTGATTGGTGGCAACACAATTAATTTAAAAAGGATCCTAGCCCTTGTGAATGCCTTGCTCCCAGACCAAATCAGTTTATGCTTCAAAGGGAGCTGGTTTAACTAGGATTTCTTAAGATGCCAAAAGAGTAAGTTTATCAATTATTAAACACAAAAGAAAAGCACTTCAGGGTTCTGATCTGCTATCATGACATTTTGAATTCACCCCTCCCACCCTGCATGCTCTCTAAATGTCAGCTCATTTGAAAGCACTGCGGCCTATGGTTCTTTGTGTTCCAAGTCTCACATACTCATCAGTCATGCCCTTGCTGACTTAGTTTTGCTTCAGGCCTCCAAACCCTCCGTCAAATGTTTATCATCTGGTTTATGTCCTTTTATGATCCAACCAGTCCCCATGTCTATGATGTCCTCTAGCCCTGCACCTCCCTCAATATCTTTCATTGCACAGAGGATGACCTTTCTGCCTACCACCACCCCCTCCACCCCGACACCTTTCCCCCACCCCATGATGCTCCTATTTTCAGGTGTCTAGGTCCTGTGCATCACCATTTGCTTATTAAACCCTCTACCTCTCCACTTTTAAAGCCCTCATTAAAACTGACCTTTCAGTCACCTCTCTTAAAAAGTCCTTCTTTGTTTTTGTTTCCAGTTTTGTCAGATCATGTGGTAATTTCTTTGTTAAATTTGGCAATGTAAATGCTTGTTGTTATTGTGCCCCTCATTGGGTAAAGGTGACACGTCCTATTTCCTGGAGTAGCTGTACCTCATTAAATCTATATGTTGACCAGGGACTGCAGTTTTTGTTAGCACAGTGTGAAGCTGGAGGAACACAGCAGGTCAGGCAGCATCAGAGGAGTAGGAAAGTTGACGTTTCGGGTCAGGACCCTTCTTTCTTCTGAAGAAGGATCCTGACCTGAAATGTCAACTTTCCTACTCCTCTGGTGCTGCGTGGCCTACTGTGTTCCTCCAGCTTCACACTGTGTTACCTCTGACTCCAGCATCAGCAGTTCTTACTATCTCCGACTGCATATTTTGTGTTAGGTCTCCATGCTGCAGCACAACCCTGGGATTTCCTGGATCGATTCTACTGAATCTGGACCTCACATCAAAATGGCAATGAATTGGAGCAGGACATGCCCAACCTCCCACTTTATTTTATTCTGAATTTACTTGTGGACTGTCAAAGGAAGGGGGATGCTCTGTGTCAGCGGGTCTGCCCTATCCAGGCTTGATGGTCTGTGTGGATCCCCAAACAAGTAACGAGGCACATAATGATTATTGCAATGATTTGCTGCCACTCCATCTCCCATCCCCATTCTCAACCTGAGGGCACCCTCAGGCCTTGGACCTTTCAGTTTCCCATTCTCCACTCCCAACAATGGTCTTGCTGCCCAGCTTCAGGCACCAGGTTGCTCAAAATAGACTGCACTGCTCCACTCGAGCATTGCACCAACAGGAGGACTGAAGAGAATAGCAGTCCACTGTAGCTGATCTCTTCAGTTCATCTCTCCACATTCTTTAAAGTTTGCATCATATGTATAAACAGGATGGTTACAGAGATGTTCAGCATTTTTGCCTTCATTGCTCAGTCATTTGAGTCTAGGAGTTGGGACGTTATGTTAAGGTTGTACAGGACATTGGTGAGGCCTCTTCTGGAATACTGTGTCCCATTCTGGTTGCCCCGTTATTGGAAGGATATTATCAAGCTGGAGAGGGTTTAGAAGAGATTTACCAGGATGTTGCCGCATATGGAAGGTTTGAGTTATAAGGATAGGCTGGGACATTTTTCGCTGGAGTGTAGGAGATTGAGAGGTGAACTGATAGAAGTTTATGTAGTGAGAAGTATAGATAGAGTTGATAGTAGTTGTCTTTTCCCTAAGATGGGGAATTTCAAGACTGGGGGCATATTTTTAAGGTGAGAGGAAAGATAGTTAAAAAAGACATGAGGCAAATTTTTTACACATGTGGAATGAACTTCCGGATGAAGTGGTGGATGTGGATACAATTACAACGTCTAAAAGACATTTTGACGGATATATGTATAGGAAAGGTCTGGAGGGATTTGGGCCAAGAGAAGGCAGGTGGGACTAGTTTAGTTTGGGATTATGTTCAGCATGGACTGGTTGAACTGAAGGGTCTGTTTCCATGCTATATGACTCAACATTGCTACTGCCCATGAAGGAGGTAGTCACGCTCTCAATATTACTGGCTGCTTGTGTGGCACAAAATATTTAACTTTATGCTCATCTATGTTTCAGGTGAGCATAACCGAACAGTCAATGAACGCACTGAGGATACTATTCTGGTAAACACTGTGTACGTTCATCCCGGTTTCAGTATCACAAATATGGACAGTGACATTGCTCTTCTCCAACTGTCTGAGGTTGCTGTCTTCAGTGATTACATTATACCAGTGTGCTTGCCCACCAAAGAGATGGCAGAGAGAAAGCTACTCATTGCCAACAAGTCCGTGGTGATCACAGGCTGGGGCGCTATGGATGAAAGTGATGATAGTGTCCGCCCTAGTACTCTATTATTCATCAATATCAAATTAACCTCTTACAAGCTGTGCAAGGAGAAGCTCAAAGACAAAGTGACGAACAACATGATCTGTGCAGGAAACCCAGGTTCCAGAAAAGATGCCTGCAAAGGAGACAGCGGTGGACCTATGGTCACTTTATTGAATGGCACGTGGTTTCTGCTAGGACTGGTCAGCTGGGGAGAAGGATGTGGTCGCTTCCAAACATTTGGTGTGTACACCAAAGTGACCAATTACCTAGACTGGATGTATTCAATAATCAATGCTGTAGCAACCTAATTATCTGAAGCAGTATGTGCTCTTTCTAATGAGCTTCCAATGTGCCTAAAATTATATTAAATTAGACAGAATTTCAAGCTCTATGTGTGAGATGCTAAATATGTTATGCTAGTTTAGTGACCGCCTAGCATGCTGCAAAGCAGTGTGACTTATACTCAAATACAGCTTATACATTATGACTTTTGGTAATTGATTGTGATTATCTATAACTCAACCTTACCTTAAGAGACAGGTAGTCATTCCCTGCTTATTCACTTCATCCTGTTACATTCTCAGCTTTATAATTGTGTTCTACTGTCCAGAGCTACAAGTGACGTTTCTGCTGTACGTTCTAAAGTGTATGCGTTTATCACAAATTAACAGTGTGAGTTTTTCATGTGTCTCATCAGATGTGATAATATCATTCCACAGTTCATTGACTATAATATCCAGCTAGTGATTACATGTGACTATGTGATTCAGTCTCTGATTTAATTTTATAATGCTGCTGAGAAGTATCTCGTCATTTTATTAATTTAAAGGTACTATATAAAAGTAGCAATAAATGGTTATGAGCCTCTAACTGTTCAATATTGAATTTTTGGTGTTATCTGTGTCTGTCAGGTATAGGCTTCTATCTGAGACTGTAGGTAGGCCCCAAATAGGGAGAAGGAAGCCAGTATGAAAAATATAGTTTCCTTTACCAAATCACCTGGAGCTGGTGCAAGAAAGGGCTTCACAAAATTTGCAGAAGGGGGCATACTTCAGGAGGCGAATTTTATTTCTAAAATGGTAGACTAAACAAGCTGAAAGCTGAACAGGGGCAGAATCTCTTAAACAGGTGATGAAAAAATATCTAAACAGGGACAGATTGTGCAAAGGTTAAATAAGGGATTGGATAGGTAATAGTTTGACTGGATCAGACATGAAAAGGTTCAACTGGACTTAACTCCCAAAGCCTAAGTGAGTTGGACTGCTTTCTGGAAGAATTTATGAAAATGTCATTCCATCATACAATACCTGACACTGATACTTCGAGTTCTGCAGAATAATAAATCTTTATTCTATATTCTGACCTTGGTGTGTTGGTCTATTTTCTGCTTATCACAAATCACATAGAGATTAAAAGAGCTATGAAAGATGAGTGGATCTCCTGTGATGACTACGTTGCAACGTATAAGGGAATCAGTTGCTCTGAGCCAGGAACTTTGAGAACGGTCATCGGCCACTGAAGATGAGCAAAATAAAATCAACATATTTGTCACTGAGGTAAAGGTCCCTTCCATTTTCTCATCATAAAGTCAATTCATAACTACTTTAAAGTTGCAAAGAGAGACATCACAAGTACTGCTCAAAATGGCAATACTATAAATAGGTAATTCCTCCATTAACCTTGCCTTGGGAACACATTGCTGTAAGTAGCAAAGATTGCATTTATGCACATAATTTGTTTTATGTGCCTAATTTTTCATAGAGTCAAACAGCACGGAAATGGACCCTTTGGTCCAACTCATCCATACCGACCAAGTTTCCCAAACTAAACTAGTCCCATTTGCCTGTATTTGGCCCATTATCTCTCTAAACCTTTCCTATTCATTTACCTGTCCAAATGGCTCTTAAATGTTGTAACTGTGCCTGTATTTACCACTTCGTCTGGCAGTTCATCCCACATACAAACCACCCTCTGTGTGATAAAGTTGCCCCTCAGGTCCCTTTTAAATCTTCATCCTCTCAGCTTAAAATTATGCCCTCTAGTTTTGAACTCCCCCACCATAGGGAAAAGACATTTGCTATTCACCTTATCTATGCCCCTCATGATTTTATAAACCTCTATAAGGTCACCCCTCCGCCTCCTATGCTCCAGTGAAAAATGTCCCAGCCTGTCAAACCTCTGCTTAACTAAAGCCCTCCAGTCCCAGTAACATCCTTGGAAATCTTTTCTGCACCCTTTCCAATTTAATAATATCCTTCTATATAACTATGATCCATGTGTTACAATTACCTGGAGAATTATCCTGCTTCTATCAGAAATCTAAAGCAGTTTCAGCCACTGTGCTGATTGCTGTTAATCACGGAGACTGTTTCAGTTGTTGTTGTTTGCTGTAAATTGTCTACTGTTCACCTCAAACTCTAGCTTACCTCTTAATGTCAGTATGTATTTCATTATTTGCATAATTTTGCAGGAAGGAACATGGTTCAGGCAGAAGGAAAAAGAAAATGAGTTTGCTGCGGTTTTACAATAATTGGGAAATTGTTAGAGTCCATTAGAAAGGATGTAATTGCAGCCCATTTAGAAATGTATAATGTATAATTATAAATGTATAAGCAGTCAGCTTAACAAAGGGAAAACATGCAGGAAAAAATTGCTAAAATTCTTTGAGGAGGTAACAAGCAGCATAGATGAAAAAGAAGTATGGACGGAATATATTGGATTTTCAGAAGGCATTTGAGAAGATAATGTGCATGATGGTACTTAATGAGTCCGTGGTCTTGGACGTAATATACTAGCATAGATAGATGATTATAGAACACAGAGAGTTGAGATAAGGGGGACATTTTCAGGCTGATAACCTGTAACTAATGGAGTGCCACACAGATCAGTGTTGAGGCCATAATTATTTGCAATCTATGTTAATAACTTGGATGAGCAAAGTCAATGTTTTATAGAGATAATAAGGTGTAGAGCTGGATGAACACAGCAGGCCAAGCAGCATCAGATGAGCAGGAAAGCTGACGTTTCGGATCTAGAACCTTCTTCAGAAGAAAATGTTTTATAAGCATGTTTGTAGATGACACAAAAATAAATAGGAAGGCAAGTGGTGAGCCTGTAGAGGAAAATAGGACAGGTTAAATGAGTGGGCAGATGGAATATGATGTGGGAATTGCAAGGTTTGGCAGGAAGGATAGAGGACCTGAATATTATTTAAATGGAGAAAGGCTACAGAACAAAGGGACTTAGGAATCCTTGTCCACGAATCATAAAAAGCTAGCATCTAAATTGAGCAGGCAATAGGAAAGGCAACTTGAATGTTGGTCTTCATTTCAATGAAAATGGAGTATAAAAATAGGAAGATTTTGCTAAAACTATATTAGGTACTAGTCAGAGCACAACTGGAATACTGTGAACAGTTTTGGCCCCCTCATCTAAGGAACATAGACTGATATTGATGGCAGTGCAGAGATGGCTCACTAAGTTGATACCAGGTGTGTAAGGATTGTCATATGAGGAGTGGTTGAGTCGGTTGGGCCTATAATTGTTGAAATTTAGAAGATTTAGAGGTGACCTTACTGAAGCATATAAAATTCTTATGGTCTTGACTCGATAAATGTAGAAAAGTTGTTTCCCCTTGTGGGACACTCTAGCATCACAGGGCAAAATCTCTGCATAAGGGATCACACGTTTAAGACAGAGATGAGGAGGAGTTTCTTCTGGGAGTAGTGAACCTGTGGTATTCTTTCCTGCACAGGACTGTTGAGACTGGGTCACTAAGTACATCATGGTCAAGATAGACAGAATTTTAATCATTAAGGGAATCAAGATTTATTGACAAAGTCAGAAGTCACACAACACCAGATTATAGTCCAATAGGTTTATTTGAAATCACAAGCTTTTGGAGCGCTGCTTCTTTGGTCAGGTGAAGGGACAAAGGGGCAGCGCTCAGAAAGCTTGTGATTTCAAATAAACCTGTTGGCCTATAACTTGGTGTCGTGTGACTTCTGACTTTGTTCACCCCAGTCCAACACCGGCACCTCCACATGAAGGATTATGGGAATATGACAGGAAAGTGAAGTTGAGGATTGTCAGATTAGTGATTATCTCATTCAATCATGGAGCAGGCTTGATGGGCCAAATGGTCCACTTTTGCTTCTACGTCTTATGGTTTTATGGTCTATCAATGCTACTAATTTCTGAGAATACTTGTCACAAAACTAAGAATGGATGGACATGCGTCCGAGCTTTCAGCAGACAAATACATGGAGACAGCTATAGGACCATGGAAGCTGGTCTTGATCTTAGCATTGCGCAATCTCAGTATACTGCAGTGTGCATCATGCTGCATCTATCTTCAAGCTATTGGTGCCATCTAAAATAGTAGCTTTGCCTCATTTAATAGGACTAGATTTATTCCTATATCATGCAATTAAATTTTCAAAGCATCTTCAATATTGAAGACTGATAATCTAAAGTACACATATTTAGTACTTCTGTCATACCCAGTGAGTCCTTTGTAAAATGTGCTCAAACATTTCACAATTGCTTGATGCTATCTTTGATAGTTCTTCACATATTATTCCTTGACATGTACAAAACCAAAGAAACATTTATCTTTTCTCAAGCATTTTTTTAAACTTCTGAGCTTTAATCACCTATTTATTTACAAGAAGTTTTTGTTTTAACTTGTTCTACTTCTCTGTTCCATTTAAAGGTTTACCAATAAAATATTAACATGGAATTATAAATCCTAGTCATAATTTGTTTACACAAATTGGCAATGTGTGATCATTAACACAAATTCTGTGGTTGGTGAGTGTCTTGTGTGGTTAACGCATCGTCTAACATATCTGGTTACTATGAAATTTCAGATTGATTTTACAATGGAATTGTTTTCAGCAAAATATACATTCCAGATGTTCTTTTACCCAGTGACTGGAAGGACAATGTGTATGTATGGTTCAGTTCTCTGGCAAATTTTTAATCTAACCAAACAGTACATAATCTGATAATTAACTTATTCCAAATATTGACTGACTCCATCAAGCATGTGCAAAGCAATAACTTGTTTTGAATGCAAGAACACTATTTCCTGTCCTGAACCCATGTTAACTGATACTGTTCACAGTTTCCTCTTCACAGAAACTTTCTACAGCCCTTTCAAATCTGGCATTATCACTCTCACCTGCAAGCCAAACCTTCATACCTCTGTCCTTGCAATACACCACTTCTATCTTCAATGTCACTTTTCTCCCCTTTTGTATGTTGTTGTCACCCAAATTTTTGACTGCCTTTCCCACAAAGGAGTTTCCTCAGGTTTCACAACTGCTCAGTACTGAAACAGCCACCAACAAGTATTTCTGGGAGACTATGATCATGGTGAACTAAATTCCATGATCTGTCTGGAGTCTTTGAAATGGCTGACCACATGATCTTCCTTCAATAGCTTTCCATTATAGTCCATCCAGATCCAATGCCCAAACCTTGTTTCCCTTCTTATCTATGCAATCAAATCCTGAGAATTTCCTGCAAAACCCCTCTACCTGCTCCTATACCAATACTTCCAGTGTCCCCCTCAAGGTTCTATCCTTAGCCCTCTCCAGTTTCTCATCATCCATCCCGTCCTTTGGTCCCATCATCCAAAACCTCAATAACAAGTCTCTCATATACGTTGTACAGTGCCTAATTTTATCACGTCACACTGTCCCTTGACTCTCCACTGCCTCTGATTTGTCATGTTGTTTGGCTGACATCCAGGAGTGGTTGATGAGAATATTCCTACAATTAATTTGAGGGAAGACCAAAGCCATTGGGCTGAATTTAAAAGAGGCTGTGCAGACCTCGTCCATCAACCATAAGATCAGACGCCATCCCAACGCAGCTGTTTCTGGGATCCCCAATGGTGTTAAATGCCCATGCTGTCTGACAAAGTACCTGTGCTTTTAAAGGTAAGGATTCTGCCATCAAGTGATTCCAGGTTTCCAGACTGCTGGTAGTTCATCAGTCTCCGCAATGCCAGTTGGGACGTTATGTAACAGCTACACAAGACATTGGTAAGGCCATATTTGGAGTACTGCATATTCTGGTTGCCTGACTATAGGAAGGATGCTCTTAAACTGGAGAGAGTGCAAAAAAAAAATTGACAAGGATGTTACCAAGACTGGAAGGTTTGAGTTGTAAGGATAGGCTGGGATGTTTTTTCCCAGGAACGTAGGAGGCCAAGAGGTGATCATATAGAGGTTTATAAAATCATGATGGGCATAGATAAGGTGAACAGCCAAGGTCTTTACACAAGGCTAGGGGAGTCCAAAGCTGGAGGGCATAAGTGTAAGGTGAGAGGAGAAAGATTTGATAAGGATCTGAGGGGCAAGTTTCACACAGAGGATGGCATGTATATGGAACAAGCCGCCAAAGGAAGTGGTCGAGCCAGGTACAATTACAACATTCAAAATAAATTTGGACACATACATGGATAGGAAACAGGCCAAATGCTGGCAAATGGGACTAGTTTAGGAAACCATACTGGTATGGACAAATTGGGCCGAAGGGTCTGCTTCTGTGCTGTATTACGCTATCACATAGAGTCATACAGGTCTACAGCAAGGAAAACAATCCTTCAGCCCATCAAGTATGCACTACTCAAAAAGAAGCACTTAACTATTCTAGTCCCATTTTCCATCACTTGTCCTGTAGCCTACCCATGCTTAGAAGTCAAAGTCGCATCTAAATATTTCTTAAACATTGAGGTTTCTGCCTCTACCACCCTTACAGGCAGTGAGTTCCAGATTCCCTCCATCCCTGAGTGACAAACCTTGTTCTCGCATCACATCTGAACTTTCTGCCCCTTACCTTAAATCCTGGTCATTGATCCATCCATCAAGAGGATAAGTTCCACGTGTCCACCATAGCTATTTTCTTCCTAACGTTATACATCTCAATCATTTCCAGCCTCGGTCGTCTCTGATCCAAAGAAAACAAGCCCTGTCTATCCATATAAACCGAAAGAACTGCGGATGCTATAAATCAGGAACAAAAACAGAAGTTGCTGGAAAAGCTCAGCAGGTCTGGCATCATCTGTGAAGGAGAAAACAGAGTTAACGTTTCGGGTCCAGTGACCCTTCCTCAGAACTCAAACGTTTCAGCTAGTTAACCTTAACCAATTTCACTGGTTTTCTTGTTCTCATTGCAATTTATAAATATACAAAGTTGATGTGCAAGGGATGACGGCTGTATCACTCTGACTATAGACATTTCTGTCCCTTCAATAGATGTGTCAGCAATAGACTGAAAGATTAGGGGTGGAGGAAGGAGCATGGTGGAAAGACCACTTCTGAGACTTATCCTGATCTCGGAGCATGATTCGGAAGAGGAAACTTGAGTAGGGAGGCAAATTGCAGCACCTTGATCCATGGGCCTTATCAGCTAAATCAAACCGGAGACCAGGAATTAAACCTGGGACATATTGAGCAACCTGTGTGAGCCAGTTATGTTTCAATGAGGCTTTCTCAACTGTTCTAGTCATTTCGGGGGGAAAAAGCAGGAATCTCAAAATATTGATCCACAGAGTCAATATTTAAAATAAGTTAGTTATCAACTTGTGTTTTGTTTGAATGAATTAGAGTTTAGCAGACAGAGAGGACAAGGTAAGTACAAAACTTTCCTAATGATTGAATAAAAGATTAAACTAGACTAATTTATCAAATGATCCTAATTGGAATCAGATTTCACTGTTTCACAAAACACAGTAGATTCGATTATTTCAATTACAAATATTTAAGCAAATAAAAATCACTTGAACAGAAGAGAGCTGCACTCTTCTGAGTGTTCTTCCGCTTTTGGAGTTTTATCCAATAATTGTCTCTTGCAGCATAAATTGGGAAGCTCACCCAGGGTTCCTGTTATTAAGAGGAAATCTCGACATTAAAGAACTAGTCACAAACAATTTGAATCCATGCTTTACCTATTTTGAGAGTTTGAACTATTTTTATTGTGACAGTGTGTGGGCAGTGTAATTGAGATTTTAGTTTTAGTATGATTCGAGGCAATTCTATTGATCCTGCCATTCCAACAGTGTGTGTTAATCCCTTTTGCTTGCATTCCTGAATTGACAACTCTATCAAATCACTTTCCCCACCATTTAAACTTTAAAAAAAAAAGGTGCCTAAAATAGTCTGAAACTGTGTCAATCACAAGTTTTCATTCTGCTATAAGTGGCCTGTAGGAAACTTTGTCATCTCTGTGAGCTTATAAGTGGCAATATTGTGAGCCTATTTGAAGTTGGGTTCTACGGTTCTCTTAAAACACTTAATATAATTATAATAGCTTTAAGGTTAAGTATGACTTGATGAGAAATGCTGACTCTTTCAGTCAGAAATCTTAATTGATGTCTGCGGAAGTGATATGTAGAAAATGATTTAAAAAAATTGCAGGAAAGGAAGAACTTGCAGTTATATTGCATCTTTCACATCTTTATACCCTGAGATGTTCATGTCAGCACCGCCTTGGTTAACAGTGCTCTTGCCTCTTATTCAGAAGGTAGTGGATTCAAGCCAACAACTTTTGTTGCCATGGTTGACAGAAGTGCTGTCTTTCAAAAAAGACCTTAAACCAAGGCTGTGGCTGCCCCCCCAAAGTGGATGTAAAAGATTCCATGACAGTATTTCAAAGAGACATCGGGGAGCTCTTACCAAAAACCTGACCAATTCCTTAAAACTAAAGTCATTGTAGCCTTGCCAGGACATAGGGGTGCTGTCTTGTTTCAGAACAACAACAGGTGGTGGTTTAACCTGAAGGTCAAAGGTAGAGGAGGAAACTGCCTCAGCTGGCAGGGGAATTGAACCCACTCTGTTGGCATTACTCTGCATTGCAAACTAACTGTCCAGCCAACAGAGCTAACGGACCATACAAATTCCTTAATCAACAGCCTAATTCTGTTGAGTTCAACAAATTTAGTGCTTGAGCTCTGCCAAGTCTTTATCCCAAGCCCCTACACACCAGGTCTTGTTATCACATAGTCCACTATTACACACAACCCATTGTTAGCCACTAATCGTCCCCATTAATAGCTATTCACCCTCCCAGCCTGATCATTATCCACTCCTTTGTCTGTTCAACTGTTCTTCTCTCTCTTTGGGCTCTATCCCACCTATCGTTTATTCCTTACGCCTCCACCCCACCCAATCTTCTGTATATAAACCAACATTTTCTTCGCTACCATCAGTTCTGAGGAAGGGTCACTGGACCCAAAATGTTAACTGTGATTTCACTCCACGGACGTTGCCAGACCTGCTGAGCTGTTCCAGCAATTTCAGTTTTTGTTTGTGAGCCTAATTCTGTGTTGTGTCGTGCATCTTATCCGCATGGCTTTCAGATGTTTAAGTGGTAGCACTGCCACTTAGGCAAGGCTGACATGTAGGTAAAGAGACTACAGGGCAATTGTGCCAGTGCCAATGTGAGCTGTTCAACTAGAAATGTTAAAGTTTATGTTTTATGTGATAAAATGTTACAGGTCTGAAGTTCCATTCCCATGAGTTGGTGATTCGGGGGAACGGGCAGGGGCAGTGTTTCTGGCTGCATAGGTTTGTGCCATCAAGATCAAAGAACATAAGAAACAGGTGCAAGAGTCTGCCATTCAGCCCATCAAATCTGCTGTGCCATCTGATAAGATCATGGCTTACCCACTTTCCTGTCAAACCCCATCATCCTTCACTCCATTATAGGTCAATAATCCACTGAACACAGCATTCATTATATTCAATGATCTTGCTTCCACACTTTCTAGGCTAGACTAATGACTGTCTTAGAAAAGAAATTCAACCTAATCTCCATCTTAAATGCAAGATCCCTTATTCGGAAACCCCCTCGTTCTAGATTCCCCCACAAGAAGAAATTTCCTCTCATCATCTATCCTGTCAAGCTCACTCAGAATCTTTTGTGTTTCAAAAAGATCATCGCTCATCCCTCTAAACTGGAATAAGTACTGCCGCCAACTGTTTAATCTTTCCTCATCCAATCCATCCCAGGATTCAGGCTATTGAGCCTTCACACCTAATTGCCTTCAATGCTAATTCATCTGTCCTTCATTAAGGAGACCAGAATTATCTGCAATAACAGCCCATAATATCCTGGTCCACTCCTCTATCACTCCTAATGCTTTCTCCCTTCCCCATGGCATCTTCCCATGTAATCCATGGTAATCACATGGGGTGGCATGGTGGCTCAGTGATTAGCACTGCTGCCTCACAGCGCCAGGGACCCAGGTTTGGTTCTACCCTCAGGTAACTGTGTGGAGTTTGCACATTCTCCCTGTGTCTGTGCGGGTTTCCTCCAGGTGCTGTGGTTTCCTCCCACAGCCCAAAGATGGAGAGTTTAGGGGAATTGGCCATGCTAAATTCCCCATAGTGTCCAAGGATGTTTAGGTTAGGTGGGTTAAACATGGGGAATGGGTCTGGATTGGATGCTCTTCAGAGGGGCAGTGTGGACTTGTTCAGTCAAATGGCCTGTTTCCACACTGTAGGGATTCTAAATATAACATTTTCCCCTTCACCTCCTCTCTCCTCACTGTCCAAGGCCTCACACACACCTTCCAAATGAATCCGTGTTTTGCTTGTACTTCTTTCTGTCTAGTTTACTGTCTTCACTGCTCACAATTTGGTCTCCTTTACACTGATGAGACCAAACGCAGACTGGGTGACTGCTTTGTAAGAACATCTCCACTCTGTCCGAAGGGATGATGGCGGCCTCCAGTTGCTTGTCATTTCTATTGATCACCTTGTTTTCACAGTAACCTTTCTATTGTGGGTCTACTGCAATGTTCCAACAAAGCACAACACAAGCTGAAGGAACAACACCATTTCATCATCTACTTACGCACTTTACAGCCTCAAGGTCTCAATAACTTTAAGGCATGACTGCATTGTGTCTGTTCTTCTTCTTTCTTACATTCTCTTCGTACTTCCCCACCCCAATCCCAGCCTTGTCTTGTCTATGTTTTGTTTACTTTGCTTTTCATAGAGATGATCCATTTGCTCCCCTTTCACACCTTAACTTATCCAGTTTACATTTCTTTGTCTCTCACCACAAGTAACAACCCCTTTGTCTTTTATGCTGGACCTCTACACTTTCTCCTCTTCTGCCTCTGTCAAAAATATCAAGAATCCATAGCCTGCAAAGCATTTTAGGTCTGAAGAAGTCACAACAGACTCAAAATGTTAAATCTGTTACTCTCCGCATGGATCTTTCCAGACCTGCTGAGTTGCTTCTGTTCTCTGTGTTCATTGTGAATTTCCAGCACCTACAATATTTGGTTTTTACATAACGTAAAAAGTTAGGTGTGGTTTTTAGTTATAGCAACTCTTCCCTGTTTTTGTACTCCACTCCCTTGCAATAAACACCAGTCTACCTTCCTAATCACTTGTTGTACCTGCATGCTATCTTTTACATAGATGGTGTGATTTATTTACAAGGACACTCAGATTCTACTATACCTCAACAATCTGCAGTGTCTCTCCATCTAACTTTGACTCATCCTGCGTTTTCTCATGGATCTGTTATGGAAGTTATGTTATGTTATGACACAAAGATAGATAGAGGGACAGGTAGTGTTGAGGAAGCAGGAAGGCTGCAGAAGGCCTTGAGCAGGCTAGGAGAATGGGCAAAGAAGTGGGAGATGGAATACAATGTGGGAAAGTGTTAGGTTATGTGATTTGGCAGGAAGAAAAAAAGGTGTCGACTATTTTCCAAATGGGGAAAGGCTTTGGAAATCTGAAATACAAAGGGATTTAAGAATCCTAGTTCAGGATACTCTACAGATTAACATGCAGATTCAGTTCGTGGTTAGGAAGACAAATGGAATTTTAGCACTTTTGTCAAAAGGGCTAGAATACCGAGCAGAGGTGTACTACTGACAGTCTAATCAGACTGCATTTGGAGTATTGTGAGCAGATTTGGGCCCTGTATCTAAGGAAGGATGTCCTTTCGTTGAAGGGGATCCTGAGGCGGTTTGCAAGAATGATCCCACAGATGAAGCATTAGGGTCGCTCTCTATTCCAGATTTTTATTGAATTCAAATTTCACCATTGGCTAAAGTGGGATTTGAATCCCGTGACAAGCACATTAACTTGGAGCTCTGGATTACAAGTACAGTGACATTACAACTGTGCCATCATATCCTCCAGCTGATTCATAGTGGGAGCTTCATTCAAATGCTCATTGGATGTTGGGAACTGAGAAATGTGTCTTTGGATTTTCATACCTTGCACTCCAGACACAGCACCAATCCTTTGCCCCTTGGAGCTAAGTGTAATCCATTGGACATCAAGTGTAGATTTTCAAGACCTACTCATTCTGAGCTGGGTTTAGGAGCAGTTATTTCTTTTCCCCATGTTGAATGTTTGCTCACGATTTAAGATTTTGTTTGGGTATTTTGAAATTAGAATATTCTCCATACTGTGAAAACCAGAAGAACAATGAATGGGCATGTGAGCATACCTTCAGAATTTCTCATGCCTGCAATATAGAAAATGAAGAGATGTTGCAACAATAGAGAAGAAGGTACACCACATAATGTCTCTCTCCAGTTGAGACCACTGTGGGACCCATCCCAAGTATGTGCAGGGCCAATTCCTATTCATTCGTAAGGATTAGACTTTGCTGGCAAGACCAGCATTTATAGTCCATCTCTAAATGCCCTTGAGTTCCTTTATTACCTCATGAACTTGAGAGCTGGTTCGTTCTACCAGCTTGCACGTGCTCTGTGTTACTGTGGAGTTCCTTGTTCTACAAACTTAAAGCCATTGATGTTAAATTGATTGCTTCCTGAGGCTTGACCTACTGCACTTTCTGATTGTAGGGTACTCAAAAAAGCAGCACTGCAAGTGGGCAATGGGGAAGTCTTCAATGGCTTTGCCTACCATTTGTAGAAGATTCACTGGGAAGCTGAAAGATGTATCATTCATGAATTCTGATTGTTTTATACCAGTGTTAGAGAGAAAACAAAGGGGAGTCTACCAATAATAAAATATCTCTTGTGTATGAAGTTGGTAGTAGGGGTAAGGGAGGGGAGTGCCTTTCAATGCATGTCTTGCAGGTATGTGTTTGAAGCACATTACTAAAGAATTGCAAGACCCATTCATCTTGGTGAACCTCATTAACATTTCATCTGTGAGATTGGTCTCACTGTGACAGATTCTTACAGAGTCATGTTCAGTCATCTGTGTCAGGGCAGTAATTGATATGATGGTAAGGTGTGATAGCTGATGATCTGCAACTATGTGCAACTGTGGTATTTTTTGTTAGCTCCTCTAGTTATATTATGTACAAGTGATGAAGCCTGTAGCAATTAACTAGTCAATGAACTTTTAATGAAGCTCTTCGTATCTATCTATATACACTATAATCATAGGAACTAGTGGGTCTGGGCTCATTCAGATGTACTATAGCACTCTGCCCTCAGTGTGTAATGCTGCAAGAAGACAAAGCTCCATAAAAGGGAGACTGAGAGCTTGACACCATTAGGTCACATGCCATGATACAATCAGTAAGTTCACCTGCACATCCACCAATGTGGTCTACTGCATCCACTGCTCCCAATGTGGCCTCCTCTACATCGGTGAGACCAAGCAGAGTCTCGGAGCGCTTTGTAGAGCACCTATGCTCTGTTCGTGACAAACGACAACACCTTCCAGTCACGAACCACTTCAATTCTCCCTCCCACTCCCTGGGTGACGTGTCCATCCTGGGCCTCCTCCTGTGTCACAATGACACCACCCAGAAACTGAAGGGGCAGCACTTCATATTCCGCCTCGGGAGCCAACAACCCAATGGTCTCAATGTGGACTTTTTTTTTCTGAAGAAGGGTCCCGACCCGAAACATCAGCTTTCCTGCTCCTCTGATGCTGCCTGGCCTGCTGTGTTCCTCCAGCTCCACGCTGCATTATCAATGTGGGCTTTACCAGTTTTAAAATCTCCCCACCCCCGGCCTCATCCCATGACCAACCCTCCCTTTCATCCCTACCTCCTTGACCTGACACACCTGTCCATCTTCTCTCCCACCTATCCATCCCTCCTACCTCACTGACCAATCCCCACCACTCCCTACCTGCACTCACCTATCACCATCCCATCTACCTTTCCCAGCCCTACCCTTTCTCTATTTATTTCAGAGGTCCCTTCTCCCTCCCCATTTCTGAAGAAGGGTCCCAAACCAAAACATCAATTTTCTTGCTCCTCTGATGCTGCCTGGCCCACTATGTTCCTCCAGCTCCACGCTGTGTTATCTCTGACTCCAGCATCGGCAGTTCTCACTATCTCTATATTGCACATTTGCTGTGCAACATAATGTAACAGAAATAAATGCAAGTCACTGTAACTTTTGAGTGTTCAACAGACATGACACCTCCACTATGTGACTTTACATACTGTTACATATTGTGACTTGACACTGTTACCCAAAGATTTTAAACAGAGAAGGCTGAGACACATTATTTCAGTAATTTAAACTGATAAAGTTCAATAACTCCATTTCAGGTACATTGCAGAGCAGAGCAGATTTCCAGGATGGCAGATTGTCAAATGAGGAGAGATTGGGTTGACTGGGCTTATATTCATTAGATTTTAAGAGGGAGGAGATCTTATTGATATCTATAAAACTATGACAGGGCTGGACAGGAATCTTACCCCTCTCCAGAAATGTCCAGAACAATGTCTCAGGTATGCAGTTGACCATTCAAACTGAGATGAGAAGAAATGTCTTCACTCGGAGCATGGCGGACCTGTGGAATTCTCTCACACTGAAGAATATGGAGCAAAGTCATGGAATATATTTTAAAAAGAACTAGATTTCTAGAAGGTAAAAATGTCAAAGGTTATGGTGTTGAGATAGAAGATCAACCATGATCTTGCATAATGGCAAAGCAGGTGTGATGGGCTGAATGGCCTACTCCTGCTCCCATTTTCTATGTTTTTCTATTAAACAGATAATTTCCAAGTGCTAAACTGTGGGGGCTGTGGAAAGCAAAGTCAATGAAATGGAATGGCTCTGGTCTCTGATCATACATTTTCTTTTCGTGGTAGACTAAGTTTACAATCAGTCCCTGAAGATGTGGGGATACCATTGGTGCTGGGCGTTGCTGATGCTGGTGAGCTGTACACGCGATGTAAAGAGCTCAGGTAATTGTTGAGGTTACAGTGACCTGGGTTTGAGTTATCTATTCATGGAATGTGTTCAGAAATAGAAGTGATAGTATTACTCCATGAAGAATATGCTTTTGTCAGGCAAGTAGATAATATCTCAATATTATCTCAACATTGACTTGATGCTTTTGTTTTGGCTATAAAACATTTGTCACGTTCCTCTGCCAGGTAAGGTTCCTTGAATAGATACTTGGGAATATACACTACAAAAGCACTAGAATATTCAATAGACTGTCTCAATTAAAATAAAAAGGACAAAAGAGATTCAGACGTCCAAGCAGCTTGTCCCAAGAGAATTTCCTCTCAAACACCAGCCATCTAAACCATCGATCCAATTTTTCCTTAAATTTTCCACATTATGTGCCTCCTTGAAAATCAAATTTCACTACTGCAAGGCTACTTTCAAGGGTTATAGCTGGGACTTTTTTTATAGCTTAAATTGGATGTGGGCAACATCTGCAATTTCTTTGTTCATTCATGAGATGTGTGTATCATTGATTAGGCTAGAATTTATTGTCCATTTCTAGTTGCCCTTGGGAAGGTAGTGGTGAGGTGTTATTTTGAACCACTGCAGTCCATGTGCTGTAGGTTGGGAATTCCAGGATTTTGACCCAGTGACTGTGAAGGAAGGTGATTTAGTTCAAAATTAGGAAGGTCTGACTTGGTGGGGAACTTGCAAGTGATAGTAAGACTTGTCCTGCACTTGTCCTTCTGGGTGCTAGAAATTTCAGTTTTGGAAGGTACAGTCTAAGGTACCTTGGTTGTTGAAATGATCTTGTAGATAGCACACACTGCTTCAACTGTTCATTGTTTGTGGAGGATGTGAATATTGAAGGTTTATGATGGATTGAATGTTGTTGAAGTTGCACTCATTCAGGCAGGAGTATTCCATTACACTCTTTACTTGTGCCTTGTAGATGTTGGACATGCTTTGGGAAGTTAGGAGGTACGTTACTCGTTGCAGTATTCCTAGCCTCTGACCTGCTCTCTCAGCCACCGTATTTACTTAGCTAGTCCAGTTCAGTTTCTGAACAATGGTAACCCTTGGATATTGATGGTGGAGGATTAAACTATAGTAATGCCATTGAATGTCAAGGAGCGATGGTTTCTCTTTTATTCAAGATCATCATTGCCTGACACTAGTGTCACGTAAATGTTACTTGCTACTCATCAGCTCAAGTCTGAATATTATCCGGGTCTTACTGTGTTTGGACACATACTGCTATTGTATCCTAGGAGTTGGAATGGTCACTGTTACCACTTTCATCATGGATAGACTGTTACAGGAAGATTAAAGCGAACAAGGTCTAGTACTTCTCCCTTCTGTTTGTTTCCTCACCATGTGCTGCAGGGCCAATCTAGCAGCAATGTCCTTCAGGACTTGACCAGCTCAGTTAGTAGCGGTGGGGCTGAGCCACTCTTGGGGATGGACATGGAAGTTCCTCATACAGACTGCATTCTATACCCATCCTAACCTCAGCGTACCCACTTAATAGAGTTCAACATGAAGAAGCACTGATGCATCAGCTCGGGGTTGTGCTATTGTTGGTGCTATGTAATAATCAGCAGAGACTTTCTTGTCCACATTTGACGTGATGTCATGAGACCTCATGGGGTTTGGAGTCGATGTTGAGGACTTCCAGGGCAATTCCCTCCTGACTATATACCGCTGTGCCACCACTTCTGCTGGATCTGCCCTGCTGTTGGGGCAGGACATAACAAGAGGTGGTGATTGTATGATTGTGTTAGGCTGTTGTCAACTCATCTGTGAGATAGCTCTCAATTTTGGCACTACCCCGAGTTGTTAGTAAGGACAATTTTGCGGAGTCGACTGGAATGTGTTTGCTATTTTCATTTGTAGTGCTTAGATCAATGCAAGTTGGTTGATGGTTCTATTCCTTTTATGAGACTGTAATGGTTAGCTACAACTGTGTGGCTTGCTAGGCTTTTCAGAGGGCATTTAAGAGTCAACTATATTGTTGTGGATCTGAAGTCACATGCAGGCTGGATCTGGTGAGGATTACAGAATTTCCTTCCCTAAAGGACGTTGTGAATTGGAGGGTTTTTTACAAGAACTGACAATGGTCACCACTTTTAATGCCAAAGTTATTAATTGAATTGAAGGTTATAATCTGCCATGGTAGCATTCAATCCCATGTGCCCAGAACATTAGACTGGGTCTCTTGAATATTTGTCCAGTGACAATACTACTACCTCAACCTCCACCTAATTTATTCAACCCATTTCCCATCTCGATTTCCCCTCAAAAAGATGGTGGTGAGTCAGTTTACTGAATTGCTGCAGTGCAGGGACGCAAAGGGGAAGGCCTGATGTATTCATACAAAGGTGATGGTGGAAACATTTCTCATCTTCACTTTCACTGTCCGTTGTGCACCACTCAGGGATATGCTAGCACACAGCTGCCTCCTGAACCCAGTGGTGGGGATGTGCACCATCAAGATGGACAGAGGCAGAACTTGAAAACAGGTTTAAAAATGAAAGGGCTTTTTCTTTTGTCTCTTTATACTTTAGGCCTGGAGGTTTATAGGCTTCTGACATCCAACCCTCAGTCTTAGTGCACATCACTCCAGGGCTTTCGCAGCACTATTTTAACAACTCAAACTACTAAAATAAGGCACGTCACGACCTGGAAAGGGTGTGTGCGTTTTGTACCTGTCCAAAGAACATGATCTCCTCTAGCTCCTCCAGCCTCCATCTCCTCACCTTGAGAAAATGTCCACAGAACTCCTGCTTTTAACAACTGACCCTGACACCTACTGAACCTCATTCCTTCAGTCATAGCTTACCTGGAGCACAATAACTGGGTAAGGTCAGGAAGCCACAGACTAACACAGATGGTTGCAAGTCTGGAGGCAGTTGGGTGGGTGCATCACTGAACATTTCAGGAAGAATGAGGAAATCTGAGAGAGAAACCTTGTGAAACTGTAGGCTTACAAAATTTCATGCCTCATATCATTGCTGTTGTTATCGGCTCATTAACAATATATCCTCCACCCTTTTTGATTTAGTTATACCCCAAGTTCAGAGTCTGAGGCTACTTTGGGCACTGTGATGAGAGGACAAGCTGAATCACACAGCAAAATTAAATAGTTAATTAAATTAATTGTTAAATTGTTGATTAGAACTAAAGCAGTCTGAGTTGGCAACCATAGTCTTTTCCCTAATTCCATAATCCGACTACTGCCTTCCCATTTTCACAGCATTTTACCGGAAGGATGAAGCAAACAGAGTGCTGAGAGTTCAGAAGCGAGCGAACTGGTTCTGGGAAGAGATTAAGCCAGGTTCTCTGGAGCGAGAATGCTATGAGGAATCCTGCTCATTTGAGGAAGCAGAAGAAATTTACAAATCTCGAGAGAGAACCGTAAGATATTTTTCACCTGATAACTGTACGTCAATGTGTGGATGTGTGTAAATGCCTGTGTATTTTGCAATGGTGCTCATCTAAGCCTGTGTGAACATGTGCTAGTTTGAGTTTGTATATATGGCTGTGTGTGTATTTATCAATTATATATTACATATATCATGTGTTTGGGGATATATAATCAGTACTTGAATGTAGTTATCAGCTGTGGCTCAGTTGATAACATGTCTCTGAATCAGAAGGTTGGAGTTTTAATTCCCATCTAGAACTTGAAAGCAGCTTGATTTCCACTTGGGAACTCTGTATAGAACTCTGGGCTCAATATCAAGTTCAACAATTTTAGAGCTTGAGGCACCTTCTCCCATGTCTTTACCCCAACACCTACACACTAAGCCTTGTCATCACGTGGTCTGCTGTTACACACTACCCATTGTTGGTCACTAATAGCCTCCATTAACAGCCATTCATTCTCCTAGGCTGACCATTATCCACTCCATTGTCTGCCTAACTGTTTTTCTCTCCATTTGGGCTCTTTCTCCACCTATTGTTTATTCCTTGTCCCCTCCTCCCGCTCTATTTTCGACATGAAACCAACATTTTCCTAGCTACCATCAGTTCTGAAGAAGGGTCACTGGACCCAAAACGTTAACTCTAATTTCTCTCCAATGATGCTGCTGGACCTGCTGAGATTTTTCAGCAGTTTCTGTTTTTGTTTCTGATTTCCAGCAGTTCTTTTGGGGTGTTTTTTAATGTGATATTCAAGTGCAGTACTGAGGGAGTACATCATTATTGGAGGTACTGTCTTTTGGATACAATGTTTAACTGAAGATCCATCTTCACTGTCAGGTGGATATTAAAGTTCCCACAGCAAGCAGGGAGTTATCCCTGACCAATAGCTATTGCTAAAACAATGTCAGAAAAATAAAGCATCAGATCATTATCATATTGCTGCTTGTGGCATCTCATGTGCAAGTTGGCTGCTAATTTCCCACAACATTGGGTACATTTCAAAAGTACTCTTCTGACTATAAAGCACTTTGTACCATTCCGGAGTCATTAAAGGTACAATTTACTGTTTATTCATTCATGGGTTGAGGGCATCACTGGCTAGGCAGCATTTATTGCCCATCCCTAATTTGCCCAGAGGGCAGTTAAGAGTCAACCATATTTTCTAGGCCAGACTAGGTAAGGATGGCAGTTTCGTTCCCTAAATGACATAAGTGAACCAGATTGGTTTTTTGATCATCGACAATGGATTCATGGTCATCATTAAACTCTTAATTCCAACTCAGGTCCCCAGAATATTACTTGGGTCTCTGCATTAACAGTCCAGCAATAATACCGCTAGGCCGTCACCTCCCCCCAAATATAAATCCAGGTCTTTCTTTTTGTAGACAACAAGGTGCAGGGCTGGATGAACACAGCAGGCCAAGCAGCATCATAGGAGCAGAGAGGCTGACGTTTCGGGCCTAGACCCTTCATCAGAAAAGGGGGAGGGGAAGGGGGTTTTGAAATAAATAGGGAGAGAGTGGGAGGCGGATAGAAGAGGGATAGAGGAGAGGATAGGTGGAGAGGAAACAAACAGGTCGAAGAGGCGGGGATGGAGCCAGTACCTGTGTCTAGCATATATTCAATATTTTGAATTGTAATGTCTGCAAGCTTTGATTTATGGGAATATAGATCGATGCATGAGTACATGTTTTCTGTCTGATTGACTTGCGTACTTGTGTATATTTGTGCCTCAACATTCATCGATGTGTTTGATTTGTGTTTGTATATATTCCACTGCAAGGTTAAAATTTTGCACCCAATGCCCAGCGCAGGGTATGATTTACATCTCCATTTCTGCTCCTGCATCCAAGTTCCGTTGACAGTGCCTTCTCCCTGTCTCATTCCCACTTCCAGTCCAAAGTCTGCTCCCAACCCAGTGTATCAAATCTCAATACCACACCTATATCAAGTGCAGTTGATTAGTTTGTTTTCAATTCTGTGTAAGAATCAACTCCCTGTGCACCATGTGCTTTTCCCCCATGACCTCCCTGCCTTGCATGGACACATGTGGTTTAACTCTTTCCAGTTCAACTTAGGATATTGAGTTTTTCTGTGGACTTGTGGAGAGGATTGAAGTGGTGATTAGCTCCAAGAAGACTAGTTGAGTTGCAATGCATAGCAATTTGCTGTTGATAGAAGGTTCAACCAGTAAATTTGAAACCCAAGAATTACTGAAATCAGTGAACTGGAAACAGGCCGCTGACCTTCGTTTACCATGTATCTGGGAACTTTGGCATTCGGAACATAGTTCATAGGTCTGGCAGACATCGATATTATGACAGGTTAACGAGTTCCATGAGTAGCTTGCAGGAATTTCAATAAACTTATTTTCTTTCAACAGATGGAGTTCTGGTTTTCATACAAGAGTAAGTGCTACTTTTGTCACTTGTACTGAAATCTAATTTTGTTACTGCGCTGAAGTATTCATTTAGAAAATATCCCATTGCTCAACATATGACGTCTCTGACCAACGAGCAGTCCATCAAAGAGGGCTGCAGCCAACCCAGTGTACTATGTGCAGCCAATAACGGTTGTCAATCAAACCTTCTATCTAGGATAAATACTGCTATGTATCCATGTGGAGCAACTAAGCAAGAATTCACAATGTTTGAAAATGAATATGTTGGCCCCAAGTTAATGAAACAATTAATACTTTAAACAACTCACTTTGTTTCCAGGGTCCTGAAGAAGTGTCACCTTGGACTCAAAATATTAACTTGGTTTCTCTCTTCACCAATGCTGCCAGACATGCTGAGTTTCTCCTACACTTTGTTTTTTGTTATTTCAGATTTCCATCATCTGCAGTATTTTGTTTTAGTCACTTGGTTTGCCTCAGACACTTAGTACCTTCTCTATCCAATATGTCACACTGAATGCAAAGATTTGCAATGGAAAGGTACATTGATGACCTTGGATTCATGAAGCACCTCACTTATCCCTCCATGATAACTTGTTAAACTCACCTCTCCCAACTTCCATGTTAACACTCCATACGTGGCAACCTTGCTACCCTTTGGCCTGAGGAGTGGGAAACACACAAAGTCACTAACAAGTTTCTTGCAAGAAAGCCTGTCTGGCGAATGGTGGACTTTGAATGATCACTGAAAAATTGGTAATTGCTAAATTAGTTCTGGACAATTGTCATTGCTGGGGCCTCAGCAAATCCCTTATACACTTGCAGACAGACACAAACAATGTTGCACATCACGGAAGAATGCCTCCCTCCCCAACCCCACCATCGGCCAAGTTGTGGATAAATCACCTTGAATATAGAAAACAAGAAAGCTATTGCATTGGCTAAATTAAAGATAATTCTTGCACCCTAAAATGCAAGTTAAAATTCAACACAGATAAACTCAAAGTTTTGGCAGGTTTTTAGGAGGAAGTTACTGAATGCTAATCAAACCACAGGATATTCCTTTAGTGCAGCCCAAGCTATTGTCCATTATACAGATCACTCAGGAGCTGACCATTCTCTTACATGTTGCACAGCGGATCTTCGTGTGTTTCACTGACTGTTTGCTCTGTGCCTTTCTCTCAGATCTGAACCCTTGCAAATCGACACCATGCTTAAATGGTGGTTTGTGTCGGGTCTCGAGCTACAATTATGTCTGCCTCTGCCCTCCACTGTGGAAAGGACAGAATTGTGAAATAGGTTTGTGGTTCGTCTGATAATGTCCAGCAGCTTACCTTCCCGATAACTGAACCATTGGTACAATTGCATGTCTGTCTGAATATGTATGCATATATTTTTGAGTCCACACGTGTGTATGATTGGTTATTTGGGCTGCTATGCATTGCTGACTTTGTCAAATTGAACACTGCCTTGATCCTATTGCTCTACGTAGAGTCTGAGCACAACATAAGCGTTCACACTACTTACATTCTCAGCCCAACCTCTGGAACCTTTGATTGTTAATGAGTTACACAAACGGACCACCTTTGCCAATGTGATCTGCAGTGACATAAACTTCTCAGGATGTCATTCTCCCTTCGGAGGTTCCCCATTATCTGTGTTCTATGAATAA
This sequence comes from Rhincodon typus, assembly GCF_021869965.1. Taxonomy (NCBI): domain Eukaryota; kingdom Metazoa; phylum Chordata; class Chondrichthyes; order Orectolobiformes; family Rhincodontidae; genus Rhincodon; species Rhincodon typus. The sequence goes on along the minus strand of NC_063344.1, from coordinate 61,751,201 downwards.
TTGATCTTCTAATGTTGACTCCAATCGTCAGATGGTCCAAGGCAGTAAAATCTGGATTTACCTGTGTTGCAATCCCTGCAAAAGTCCAGCATTCACACATGCACTGTAAATGTCTGCAAAGTGGGCACCAGAAATTCTGATATGTCTTGTACCCTCTGTCTCCAACACTAAACTTGGTGTCAGAGACTTGGGTTAGATTTGTGAGAGTTACTTGAATACTTATCCTAAAACATGTTACACTGTTAATTCGAGATGAGCCAGTGAAACTGAACTGAGCACAACTGACATCCCCTCACTCCCTGATCTGATCTGACTAACCTTTTCTGACCAAACTTAAGCCAACCAAGCCCTCTAACCTGACCTGACTGCATTGTGGTCTGACCCTCACCCTGACCCATCCTAATAATCTGATTTATCGTCCTGACCATGACAACTCCAGGTAACCCAACAACCCACCTGACCCAACCAGATCTCGCCTACCTGACCTGTTCGTCTGTTCAAGTATCCACGTAATCATCTATTCAATAACCCTCACTCAATCATTAAGACTTGAGACTGTTAAAAAAAGTAGATAGCCTTCTCTGGTTGTCCTGCCAGCTTCAAAGACTGTTGTACATATAATGTCAGGTCTCCTTCACAATAAAACCCAATTGTTCATATTTCCACTCCACATTCTTCCTACAAAAATGCACGTGCCCATTATATTCTTCTCATTGTTTGGTACCTTTCTGAGTTTTGTGTCACCTACAAACTTGGAAATTATTTTCAGCATTGCCATATTTAAGTAATTAACGTGTATCAAAAAAGTTGTTCCGATAAATACCAATGCCTATGGCACCTTCCTCCCTCCCTTCGGAGAAAGAACCATTCACTGAAACTCACTGCTCTCTTTCCCAAAAGCCAGAAAGTAGGATTAGGCTGCATGACTGAAGCAGACACAATGGGCCAAATCATCTCGTACTGTGCTGTAAACTTCTCTAATTTTACTTCAATCTTGAATTCAATGCTGCCAGTGCCCCTTTAATCACATGGGCTAGACTGATTAATGAGTCAGTGTTTAATGCTGATATTGAGCAATTGGCTTTTCCTTGTGTTTGTGTGTTCTTTAATTCAGAGAATCTGGATTGTCAATATAAGAATGGCTACTGTCAGCAGTACTGCAACATTGACAAGGCAACAGACAGGGCAAGATGCAGCTGTGCTGAAGGTTACCGACTAAATAAAGACCAACAGAGCTGTGTTAAAATTGGTACTGGCTCCACCTATTACTAACTCAGAAACCACTAAATGTTGATCATGGATATAAACTGCATCTCTACTGAGAGTTTTCCAAACTCAGTGAGCAAGGACAAACTCTACATTTTGAGAAATCAAGCTTGCGATTTGAACTTTGGTTAAGTGTCCTAAACACCCCAAGTGACAATTTGGTTGCTTACAAAGTAACTTCCCTTTCTGCCAATGTGCAGCTGCCCAGGTTTCCTAGAATTAATTGCGAGTTATCACAATTTGAGGAATAAACAGGGAAAGAACAGATCCTGTACAGAAATAATTGGAGGCTGTCAAATCACCATCTTCAAAGCTGTAATGTGATAAGGTCTTGGGGAGTGTTGTTGAACCTTGGAATGCAGGTTCATTGTTCCTTGAAAGCGGAGTTGCAGGTAGATAGGACAGTGAAGGTGTTTGGTACGCTTGCCTTTATTGGTCAGTGCATTGAATATAGGAGTTGGGAGGTCATATTACAGCTGTACAGGTCATTGGTTAGGCCACTTTGGAATACTGCGTGCGATTCTGGTCTCCCTGCTATAGGAAGGATGTTGTGAAACTTAAAAGGGTTCAGAAAAGATTTACAATGTTGTTGTCAAGGTTGGAGAGTTTGAGCTATTGGGAGAGGCTGGATACACTCATAGAGGTTTATAAAATCACAAGGGGCATGGATAGGGTAAATAGACAAGGTCTTTTCCCTGGGGTGGGGGAATCCAAAAATAGAAGGTATAGGTTTAAAGTGAGAGGGGAAAGATTTAAAAGGGGCTTAAGGGGCAATTTTTTCATGCAGAGGCTGGTGCGTGTATGGAATGAGCTGCCAGAGGGAGTGGTGGAGGCTGGTACAAATTACAACATTTAAAAGGCATTTGGATAAGTATATAAATACGAAGGGTTTAGGGGAATATGGGCCAAATGCTGGCAAATGGGACTAGATTTACTTAGGAAATCTGGTTGGCATGAACGAGTTGGACCAAAGGGTCTGTTTTTGTGTTGTATATCTCTATGACCACTGTTCTAATATTGCTATGGCCAGGAGCTGTATAAAAGTAACTAAAGAAGATCAGATAGTGTGGAACATTGAACCATTTCAGCTCTTGGGACCCTAAAAATAGATTTCTGGAAGTCAACTGGTACAGGGTAATAAGTTAAATAAATACGACAGAAAATTCTAGAAAGACACAGGTCAATTGGAATCTATATTTCCCTTTTAGTTTTATAGGCTAAGTAAGCATTTGGAGTTTCACATGATTGTATTTAGAGGCAGGGGATTAAGTGAGTTGGGTAGCATCCGTAATGGGCCAGATTGGGTTTGATGCGGCAGATTGACAATTTTTATATCTGACATAGTCAATTTTAAAGTTCGATGTGATCTAATGAACAGTCCACAATTGATTTGTTGTTATTTATTAATACATACTTCAATATGTTCCAATGAAAACAAATGTTCTGCTTTTCAGCTTAGAACTTAATCGTAAATTTTATCGTGGGACTTTTTACACATGGTTAAAGATCGTTATTATTAACACAGTTTACGTGCTGCTGGAGATTATTTGCAGATTTGTTAAGGAGATGCCTTAGACAATTGTCCAATAAAATGATATCAATTTGGTTGTTAGATAACAAACAATTTACAATCTCAAGGCCAAAATTAGGAGACAGCAGTCTTTGTGGCGAACGTGTAGTCAGAGATTTGAGTCAGCTTTAAATAGATCTTGTCAGCAATCTCTAGCTATTTCCCTTTAAAGGCAATGGGCCCAGTCCAGTTGACATTTTAAGCCATTTTCAATTGAATTCTTGAAACAGCAGTAGAATTGCTCTTCCTGGTAACTCAGGTATCATGATCTTGAACTGTGAGACCATTTTAATCTTTAGTCACCTGAAGATAACTAAATATGAACCACAAGTATCCATTTCTGCTCGAACTAAGACTTAACCAACTGACTTCTCATTGCATCACTGTTATTCTGTTTGATTTATTTGTTTTCCATCTTCAAATGCAGTCACATATCCGTGTGGGAAGATACCTCTGTATGGTACACAAACTCGCTCCCTGGACGAGGAACTTTCTCTCAATGAAACAGACACGGATTCTGACTATTTAGCAAAGTTAAATTACACTGAAGATGTTCATACACGAATTGTTGGTGGAGATCTTTGTAGACGAGGTCACTGTCCTTGGCAGGTGAGATAAGATCTAAAATGGTACCAACCCATTTGCTTCAGATGTCCCAACAGTTTTATTTGCATATCCGTTAGAATCACATTATAGAGGTAGAATTGGAAGGTGTAATGTTTGGTTATATTTGTGGAAACACTGTTTTTATTAAATCTAAAATACTGACTTTCCTGTGAGCAAATATTTCTCCTAAGTGCGAACATGAGAAATAAAGGTTGGAACTAGTGAGGCGGGCCTGGCACAGTTTTCTTTTTCCTTTATTCACTCATGGGATGTGGGTGCCACTGGCTGGCCAGCATTTATTACCCATCCCTAGCTGTCTTTGAACTGTTTGGCTTGCCGGGCCATTTTGAGAGTCAGCCACATTGCTGTGGATCTGGAGTCACATGTAGGCCAGACCAGGTGAGGATGGCAGATTTCCATCCCTGAAGGACATTAGTGAACTCGGAGGGTTTTTCCGACAATCAATAATGGTTTCATGGTCGTTAGTAGATTCTTAATTCCAGATCATTCGTGAATTAAAATTCCAACATCGGCCATGGCAGGATTCAAACCAGGTCCCCAGATCTTTAATTGAGTTTCTGGCTTAATCGTCTAGCAACAATACCACTAGGTCATTGTCTCCCGTGTTGCTGAACGAAACTGAAGTGGAAGGTGAATCTGGTACCCCCACTCATTTCTTGTTCTTTTGGAGAGTGACCTATAAATTAAGCCTTGATTTCACGGGAAATTCTGGGCAGGGCAGGCCTTAACCTAAGTACTGGGATTGACTGGCAAAACTTTTGGTTTCAATTGCGGATTCTAGTGTACAAGACATGACACAGCAGCTTTCTGTATTCATTGCATTCGTTCAACGTCCAGGCAGATTGGGGTGGGGAAGCTGATTCTCTACATGTACATTCAATGACATACCTGTGAGATCTCAGGGCTTCTGCTTCCCATGAGCAGCCACTGGAATGACATTACACAACAACCGTAAAAGATGGCTGTAAAGTGCTTTTGACCAGCCTCAACGTGCAAAAAATATAACAGGAATACAAGTCTTTCTCTCACATGATACACGGTTACCAAAAGTAACAGATACAGACAGCAGTAGCTGTTTCAGCACAGGAACAGGCCCACTATGTCTCAGTGATGATTTTTTTTCTGCAATAGGTCTTATCCCTTGCTTACGCTCACTTCAATGTTCCTCCATTTTAAGAACAATTATTGATTTGTGTTTTATCTGTAATAGCAATCCATTCCTCTAACAGTGGTTTGTAGCATCCTATATTTTTCATTAAACACCGTGGAAATATCTTTTTTTTTCCCCTAATCCCTGATTTAATTATTTTTCAATCTTAAATTTAGGGTCTCTGGTTAACACATTGTTGGGCAACAGATTCAATCAATCACTACTCAGGAATCTACCGTATCACAATTAATCTTAACTGCACCGTAAAAACCCTAACCAGAAGTAATTTGATAATGCTGAGGTACATTGCTTATTATCCTTTTTTTCCTACTCGTAGGTATTGATAAATAATAAATATGATTATGGCTTCTGCGGTGGGAGTTTGATTAACAGTCGTTGGGTTGTGACTGCAGCTCACTGTTTTGACACAGTGTTGCCACACTCAGTTACAGCAGGTAAGAGACAGATATAAGACTGTAAGATGAAGGACAGAAGTAGGCCATTTAGTTCACTGAGTCTGCTCTGCCATTCAAAGAGATCATGGCTGATCTGATAACTTAAACTCCACTTTACTACCTCTTCTCTAAAACCCTTGGTTCCCTTGCTGATTTAAAATCTTTCTCAGCCTTGGCAGCACTGTGTGATAAAGAATCCCAGATTCCCTACCCACTGAGGGAAGAAATTCCTTCCCATTTCAGTCTTAAACCTGTGCCTGCTTACTCTGAAATTATGCCCCCTGTTGCTAGACTGTCCCATAAGGGGAAACAACTTCTTTGTACCGATCCTGTCAAGTACCCCAAGTTTCAATAAGGTTGTCTCTCATTGTCCAAAATTCAAGTAAGTACAGATTCAACCACTCCCCAAAAGACAGTCCCTCCAAACCTTGTATCAGCCTAGTGAACCTTCTCTAAAATGCCTCCAATTCCACCTATCTCCGTTAGATAAGTGGTTCAAAACGGTTTACAGTCCTCCAGCTGTGTTCTAGTTTTAGTCTAGTTTTAACCTCTCCACTTTTATACCCCATTCTCCTTAAATTAAAGACCAAAATTTTATTTGCCTTCCATTTTACCCATTGGACTTGGGTGCTGACATTTTGTGATTCGTGGATGATGACTCCCAAATTGATCTGCTCTGTAGCTTACTGTAGTTTTCCTCCGTTTAAATAACAACATTCAGCTCCTCTGTTCTTCCTGACAAAGTGCATAATGTCACCTTTTCCCAAATTACATTCCATCTGGCAAGTTTCTTCCCTACTTGCAACAATCACCATCCCAACTACTAGCCCCACCCCTCCTCTCTGTGCTGCCTTCCTCCTCACCACTTCTGAAGAAGGGTCCTGACCTGAAATGTCAACTTTCCTGCTCCTCTGATGCTGCCTGGCCTGCTGAGTTCTTCTAGCTCCATGTGTTATCTCTGATTCCAGCATCTGCAGTTCTTTCCGTCTCCGAATGAGTTATAACCCCACTGCGAACCCTCTTCCAGGGATGCCACCTTGAAGAAGTTATCCTCCTCCGTCTGGAAAGACCTTAATGGATCTCTCTCCCACTACAACCCTCTGGTAATCTCCTCTGCCCTGAAACTCCCCACCTGCCCTCACTTATCACCATCCCACCTACCTTCTCCAGCCCCACTCCTCCTCTCTATTTATTTCCGAGCTCCCTTCTCCCTCCCCATTTCTGAAGAAGGGTCCCGACTTAAAATGTCAACTTTCCTGCTTCTCTGATGCTGCCTGTGTTCTTCCAGCTGCACACGGTGTTATCTCGGACTCCAGCATCTGCAGTTCTTGCTATTTCTGATATTCCTCTTCAGATGTTTTGTATCATGCTCGCCACTTGCCTTCCAATCCTACTTTTGTGTCATTTGCACTTGCCTATAATACATTTACTTTCCTCATCCAAGTCATTAATATACATATATATTGCAACTAATTGTGGCCTCAGCACTGATCCCTGTCACATTCCATTAGTTACAGGTTGCCATCCTGAAAATGCCTCCCTTATGCCAACTTTGTGTTCTATTAATGAGCCAATCTCCAAAAGTATGGGCTCTTTTATTATTGCATAATGTTTGGTGCCTTAGGATAGCTTCTGAACATCTGAATATATTATATACCACTGCTGCTTCCCATTATCTATCCCCCTTGCTCTCAGCTCAGAGAATTTTAGTAAATTTGTCAGGCATGACTTCCCCTTAATGAAGCCATGCTGCCTCTGCATGATCATATTATGTATTTCTAAATGCTCTGCTATTACGCCCTATTATGTGTGCCTAACAGCAGAAGTTAAACTCACTGCAGTATATTTGTCTGTGTTTTGTCTCCATCCTGTTTTTTTCAAAACAAAAGGTGCTCCATTGGTAGTTTTCCTATCCTCTGGACCTTTTCCAGAATGTAAGGATTCACAGAAGATTAATACCAGTGCATCCATTATCTCTATTGCTACTTTCCTTAATATCCTAGAATGCATCTCATCAGGTCCAGAGGACATCTCTTTAGCCCAATATATCGTTTTTTAAAAATTGAGTTAATCTTCAGTATCATTTAAATTGTTTCTCTTCAACATTCCTGTTTCACTTCCATTGTGCTTTTTCACATCTTTCAGCGTTTTCTGTGCCCTCTTTAATTCCTTCACTTCACTCTACTCCTTGCAATCATATCTTTCGTCCTTCAGCTCAACTTGTTTCCTTCTCTTTTGTCACCTACTGTCATTCATTTTTCATTTCTTTCAGCTCATTCGACTTTTCTTCCTCTCCTCCTGGAATTTTCTTGTCACTTTTGCAGTTCCTTTTTTTCTTTCACTTCTGCCTTACCCTTTCTGTTATCTCCCCAACACATTTCTCTCTACTCCACGTTCCATTCCACTTTACCTCATCCTGTCTATCCTTCATACGTGTCTCTTGCACTTCTCTGAATTATTCTTCCATTTGTTTCTTGGATGTCTCTCCTTCACTTGGTAGACAGGATAGCGAAGGTGTTTGGCACACTTGCCTTTATTGGTCAGTGGATTGAGTATAGGAGTTGGGATGTTACGTTGCGGGTGTACAGGACATTGGTGAGGTCACTTCTAGAACATTGCATTTAATTTTGGTCTCCTTACTATAGGAAGGATGTTGTTAAACTTGAAATGGTTCAGAAAAGATTTATAAGGATGTTGCCTGGACTGAAAGTTTTGAGCTATAGGGAGAGGCTGAATAGGCTGGGCCTATTTTCCCTGGAGTGTCAGAGGCTGAGGGGTGACCTTATAGAGGTTTATTATATCATGAGGGGCATGGATAGGGTGAATAGACAAGATCTTTTCCCTGGAATGGGGAATTCAAAACTAGAGGATGTACATTTTGAAGTGAGAGGGGAAAGATTTAAAAGGTACCTAAGGGGCAACTTTTTCACACAAAGGATGGTGCATACATGGAATGAGCTGCCAGAAGAAGTGGTGGAGGCTGGTACAATTACAACATTTAAAAGGGATCTGGATGGGTATATGAATAGGAAGGGGTTAGAGGGATAGGGGCCAAATGCTAACAAGTGGGACTAAATTAATTTAGGATAGCTGGTCGACATGAATGAGTTGGACCAAAGGGTCTGTTTCCATGCTGTACATCACTATGACCCTACGACTTCTATACCTCTTTAATTCACTCTTATCTCTGCTCCTTATCTATCCTTTCTTTTTCCATATTCACTTCCCTGTTTCTTTTACAGTTTTGCTTTTTCACTCAGTTATTGCTCTTTATATGCAAATTACCTTTTAAAAAAATATTCACACTTTTCACTTTCAGCTAACTCAACAGATCAATTAAAGGAATTTCTGGATGGTTCAGCTACTAACTCATGACGAAGAGAGAAGCTTAGCAGTAACAAATTAAAAGTGGGGTTGATTTTACTTGATCAAACGTAGAAATGCAAACTCTAAAAACTACTGTTGATAATAACATATAATATTACAGCAAAAAAGGACACCACTGAGCCTATACCAATTCTTTGAATGAGCTATACTGTTAATGACCCTGCTATTTTCTCAATTTCTTACTTTCCTTTTTTACAATGAAAATTGAATCCACATCTTACCAAATATTTTAGGTAGCATTTTCTGGACCATAATTGTACAAATTAAATGATGTTAAGCAGCTTCTGAAACTGTCTTTGCTCCTCCAGGTGAATTTGACAAACTTCAAACGGAGATCTGGGAACAGAAGGTTTTAGTGAAGAAATTTCTAGTGTATCCTCAGTACGACCCAATACTGTACGACAATGACATTGCTCTTTTGTACTTGAGTCAGCCTGTGAATTTTAGCTTTTCCATTGCTCCAATTTGTCTACCCAACTACAACCTGGGCCAGCTCCTACTGAAGGATGGGAAAGTGGGGACAGTGAGTGGCTGGGGCTCAACCTATGAAAGAGGCCGGTCATCCCGATTCTTGAGGCGAGTCCAAGTTCCATACGTTGAACAGGAAGTTTGCATAAAGTCAACCAATTTGACAGTTACAGATAATATGTTCTGTGCTGGATACAAAGTTGACAATATGGATTCCTGTCGAGGCGACAGTGGAGGGCCCTATACTGTTTTATATCGACAAACATGGTATTTGATTGGCATAATTAGCTGGGGTGAGGGCTGTGCCAAAGTAGGAAAATATGGCATGTACACAAGGGTACCTGGTTACTTGACATGGATATATGAAACTTTATCACAACATAGCTACTAAGACATTGAATTCTGAGTAATCATTAATTAGCATGAACAACAGCACAACAGAAAGAGCAGACACATGTCTAAAGCACTCGGTCACAGGAAAATCATCTCAGCAGGTCACAAAAGTACAATTTAACTTTATTTAGAAGATTAGTACAGGTTAGTTTAGTACAGGTTAGTTATCAGCAAGTGGTATAGTCAATATTATTCGAGCTTAGAAATTTCTGCTTTGGCATTCACTACTTGTAATGCTCAATTCACTCAATGGATCGTTTCTGTTGAAAACACCTTTGCGCTTTAACATTGAAACAAATGCCATTCACATTGATGGGACAGAACTGAAGCTCATGGCAGTAAACAAAGTTATCAACCATCACATACCACTGACCAACGGTCCCCTTAGATTACAATCTGAATTGAACTGAGAGAGTTTAGGCAGCTTTCACTGGTTCTGCAGTAGAAAGCATGGCAATATCATGGAATATGATTTTATGTTGCATTAAGTTAGAGTTTAAATTAGCTTTAGAGTTTTAATTTGTAATCTAACACTTACATGCAGTTTAGATCCAGAACAAATAAACTGCTCTGCAAAAACTGTTTAAGTTTCATGTCTTTTTTTTTATCTCAACAGTAATTATCTATTCATGTTCCCTATCACCTTCATTTCATAGGGATATCAGAAAAATGGACAGAAGTTACGAAAGTTTCTCTTAGACCAGGTCTGTAGACCAAGCATGATCATGTTTCCGAATGAGACTCCAAAGGCCTATATGTCGAATCTTCCAGATTCTAACCTTGTCTACTGTAGTTTAAGGAGGCTCATCAAATGGGGGTGTTCCAAGAGCATGCTCTGTGTGACTTTGAGTTATCTATACTAAATGATTAAGGAAAATTGCAGAAAAGTTGACTCATAACATACTCATAAATCAGTCAGTGAGGATAAATATTCTTTCAGGGTCTGCAAGTCACTATAAGTTGCAAACCAGGTTTATTAATAAACCAGGAAGGGATCTTGCAGAATGTGTGAGGGTGTCTAATATAAATGTAAGAAATCTAGGTCATTTAGCCTCTCGAACCTGCTGCGCCATTCAATAAGATTGTGGCTGATTTGGTAGTCTTTGATTCCTTTACCTGACAAGAATTGATCTACCACTGACTTAAAAATATTCAATGGCTACATTGCTGTCTGAGCAAGCATTTCAAATTCACATATCCCTCAGAGAAAAATTTCTCCACATCACCAACCTAAAACACAAAACCCAATTTTGAAGAGTGCCTCCAACTCCAGATCCACTCAACAGCAAACAACCATTCCACATCTACCTTGTCAATACCATTTAGGCATTTATATACTTCAATCAAGTCACGTCATGCTCTAAACTTCACTAATATCTAACTCAGCCTACTCATTTCAGCTATTAATCTCATCAACATTCTCTGAACTGCCTCTAAAACATTTATATCCTTCCACAAATAACAACAAATCTGCACAAAAAATATTAGACATGTAGTGTCACCAATGCACTATATAACTAAAGTAGGACATTCTTTTATTTCCAATTCCTGTTGTAATAAACAATAGCATTACATTAGCCTTTTAGCATTCTGTGTATGTATGCTAACTTCTTGTGACTCTTGAATTAGAACTCCTAGATCCTTCTGCACCCTTTCTCCATCTAAATTCTATGCTTTATTATTCTTGCTGCCCAAGAGAACTTCACATTTTCCCACATAATACTCCATCTGCCAGAATTTATCCCACTCAATCTCTCTGTCTCAATCATCCTTATGACCTCTTCACAATATATCTTTAGCTTTGCGTCATCTGCAAGTTCAGTTACCATATTCCCTAATTGTCATTGATACAAGCTGTAAAATGTTGAGGCCCAACACAGAAACTACAGGACCCCATTCATCACATTCTGTCAATCTTCTCACTTTCAAACATGCTTCGTTAGCTTTCTACATTCATAGAGTGGTGTGAAAAGGTCTAATGAACTGAGAGGGGGTCAGCACTTTTATCCTGAGCATCAGGAATCTCTGGGTAAGGAGTTGACCAGACAGAACTTTAAAGGAACAGCACTTCAGTTATACTATATCGTACATAAGCCAAATATTAGTAACAGCCCCCTAATTACAAACAATAAACTGTTTAACTGAAAAGTATGGATAAATTTTAAAAAAACATACTTCTGTTTGTGAAATTTGAATAGTCCTAGTTAATTAGCTATCTAGTCAGTGTTCAACTGTCTCTGGAGTGGAACTCTTTATAAGACAGTATGCATGTCCTCAAACTAAAGAAAACTAGTTACAAATAGCTACAGACAGACTCTCTTCCTCTTCCTACAGCAATCAAAACCTAAAATTACCGACTATATCTTTAAGAATCTTTAATAAATCTTATGAACAATTTATAAAAATTAGCTTTTGGCACATTTCAATTATTCAAAAACAAAAAAGGAATTAAAACAAAAAATCAGAATAAATTCAACGAAAAGCTGATTTGTTTTTGAAAAAGTAGTTTTTATTTTATTTTAAATATTAGTAGATCACAGTAAAGGTGGTGTTGGAAGCATTAGAATGCAAGAAGGTGGATAAATCTCCTGATTCTGATCAGATATATCCAAAAACCCTGCAAGAGGCTAGAGAAAAAATTGCGGGGGCCCTGGCTAATAATAGCCGTGGTGAGGTCCCAGAAGACTGGAGGGTAGCGAATGTTATGCTCTGATTCAAGAAGGGCTGCAAAGAAAAACCCTGGGAACTATAGACCGGTAAGCCTAACATCTGTGGTAGGCAAGTTACTGGAGAAGATTCTGAGGGATAAGATACACGTGCATTTGGAAAGATAGGGTTTGATTAGCAGTAGTCAGCATGGCTTCATGCGTAGAAGATCATGCCTCACAAATTTGTTAGAGTTCATCGATGAAGTGACCATGAAGGTTGATGAGGGCAGGGTGGACGTAGTCTGTGTGGCTTTCAGTAAGGCCTTTGATAAGGTTCCACATGGTAGGCTGCTCTAGAGGGTTAGATCACATGGAATCCAGGGAGAGCTGACAAATTGGATACACAACTGGCTTGATGGTAGGAAGCAGAGAGTAATAGTGGAAGGATGCTTGTTGGACTTGAGGCCTGTGACTATTGGTGTGCCTTAGGGGTCGGTGCTGGGCCCATTGCTGTTGGTCATCTATATCAATGATTTGGATGAGAATGTACAAGGCATGATTAATAAGTTTGTGGATGACGCTAAAATAGGCGGTATTACGGACAGTGAGGAAGGTTATCAGAAATTACTGCAGGATCTTGATCAGGTGGGGAAGTGGGCCAAGAAATGGGAAGTGGTGATTAATGTTGACAAGTGTGAGGTGCTGCATTTTGGAGAGTCAAATCAAGGTAGGGGTTTCGTGGTGAATGGTAGGGCCTTAAGGAGTGTAGTGGAACAGAGGGACCTTGGAGTTCACTTGCACAGTTCTCTGAAAGTGGAGTCACAGGTAGACAGGGCAGTGAAGAAAGCTTTTGGCACACTGACCTTCATCAGTCAGGGCATTGACTACAGAAGTTGGGAAGTTATGTTGCAGCTGTATAGGACGTTGGTGCGGCCACATTGGAGTATTGTGTTCAGTTTTGGTCAGCTTGCTATAGGAAGGATGTTATTAAACTGAAAAGAGTGCAGAAGAAATTTACAAAGACGTTGCCAGGACTCAAGGGACTGAGTTATAGGGAGAGGTTGGACAAGCTAGGACTCTTTAGAGCATAGGAGTCTGAGGGGGTTTCTTACAGAAGTGTATAAAATCATGACAGGCATGGACAGGGTGAATGCACTCAATCGTTTTCCCGGGGTTGGGGAATTCGAGGACTACAGGGCATCAGTTTAAGGTAGGAGGAGAACAATACATTGGAACTTGAGCAGCAACTTTTTGACACAAGAGGGTGGTACGCATACGGAATAAGCTGCAAGTGGAATGGTTGAGGCAGGTACATTAACAACATTTAAAGGGCAGATAGGAAGAACTGCAGATATTGGAGTCAAAGTCAATACAGTGTAGAGCTGGAGGAACACAGCAGGTCAGAGTCAGGCAGCATCAGAAGAGCAGGAGAGTCGACGTTTTGGGTCAGGACCCTTCAGCAGGACAATGAAGTGTCCCGACCTGAAACATCTACCCTCCTACTCCTCTGACGCTGCCTAATCTGTTCCTCCAGCTCCACACTGCATTAACATTTAAAAGGCATTTTGACGAATACAAGGATAGGAAAGATTTAGAAGGATATGGACCAAGTGCAGGGAAATGGGCTTAGCATTGATGGACATTTTGGTTGGTATGGACCAGTTTGGGCTGAAGGACCTGTCTCCGTGCTGCAGGACGCTGTGACTTTATGAATTTATCAAGAAAACAAGACACAATTAAGCTTATCACCAACATACAGAAACCAAAGGAATGTATTGAGACTTTGGTGCACAGAACACTGGACAGCCAACAGTCAAGCTCCAAACACAAATTAGTTGCTATCTTTATCTCTGGGACATATGAAGTACAGTGTAGGATCAAATGTGGGGAAAAAAAAAGTATTCCACACCCATTAATAAGCAATTCTGTACAGTCTCAATTGCACGGTCAGTACCGGGTAGAAAAATAAAGGGCACTCACAATGACTCAATAACGTATTTTCCTTTTCACAGATTTCTGGTATCTTTGAAATTTCAGGATGTGGGTATTGCTGGCATATAATTTATCATTCTAGACGTCCCGAGAAGGTGGTGACATTTCACAGCTTATGAACAATATCACAAATAACATACCTTGAGGTGTTTATTTTCCAAGTTCTGGTACTGCGAGTGGTCCTGAGCTGAGGGTGAAATAAGGGAGTGTTGGTGTTGCAGTGGTGTATAACATGTTCAACACAGTATCAACTGAGAACATACAGAAGCCTCGCTTCTGACAATGTGAAATGGACAGGAATTTTTCTTTCACTAACCTAGCAGTATAAAAAAAATCTAGGAATCTGTGGTAGAATTTATTAATAATTTTTAAAGTGCCTATACATTTGATACAAATATTCATACAAAAGGATCTATAGTGACAGCCATAGAAAAATTGGAAAATATGGACTCCCACTTACCTTTCTTCCCCGTGTATCTTAGTTGTTACTTCACGGGTAGAGTGATGCTCGGCATATCTTAGTTTAACAGAAAAAGAGGCAGAGAAAAAAAAACTTAATTTCGACTGGTGCGACTGGTGGTTAGTATGGAAAGGGTGCAGAATCCTAAAAATATTGTGGCTCAGTAATTCCCCATCTGGCTCACTATTACCTCCACCTTCACCCTTCCATTACATTCTTTACCCTTGACCATTTCACTATGCTCTTCTATTGTTATGCCTATTCAATCCTTCCTTTTACTCAGCTCACCATACGTCATGTCACCTAGAACTTTCCATCCAATACTTTTTCACTTTCACATGTTTACTTTAGGTAGTAAAAGACCTTCCCTATCCATTTCCCTCCAAGACAAAGAACTAACTTGCTTTCAAAATCCCAAATTTTATTTAGAAGCAAATTAGAATGAAGAAAGGCACTGCTTACATCTCTCTATATCTATCAGTCTACCTTCATCTCTTGTAGAAATTATCCTGCCAACCTATACACCATCCTTGCAGTTTCTTAGAAAAGTTAACATCCCCTCAGAATTTTTTTTGTAAGTACTGTACAGAAGTAGGCATCTGATGATATCAATATCCCTGGTTTCCTGTTCCTAAAAGCAAATGGCTTAAACCGGGATTCTCAACCTTTCTGGTTGAGATTCTTTACCAGTGTTCTAAATATTCCATAAACCAATTGTAACACAACACGGTAGTTTTCTGATATAATAGATAGCTACACAATTAAACATACTTACTAAAAACCGCAAGAACTGCGGATGCTGTAAATCAGGAACTAAAACAGAAGTTGCTGCTGGGAAAGCTCAGCAGGTCTGGCAGCATCTGTGAAGAAAAAAATCAGAGTTAATGTTTCAAGTC